>NW_025813526.1:9135926-9568822 GCF_021976095.1 Xenia sp. Carnegie-2017
TAACAACAATTACAATGTTTCGTTAGATTTCCAAAGACTATTCACCAACATTCAACTAAATGAATGCATTGATATTGCATTTGACCTTATTTACTTACATCAATCTAACCTCCTTATCAACAGTCATGACCTCAAACAGCTTTTTCTTATTGCCACAAATCAAACACACTTTCTAGTAAACTGAATTCTTACGATCAAATCAACGGAGTTGCGATGGGTTCTCAATTAGCGCCACCACTAGCCAATATATTTATGTGTCACCATGAAAGAAATTGGATAAAAAGCTACAATGGACCTGTCATACCTTTTTACAGAAGCTACGTAGACGATATTTTTTGTTTTTTCAATAACGAAAACGATGCCTCATCTTCTTTCAATTACCTTATCAACAACACAAGAACATTAAATTTACTTTGGACAAAGAAACAAGACAAGAAATTACATTTCCTAAACGTACTTATAACTAAAAACTCTAAATCCAAAAACTTAATTACATCAATTTTCCATAAGAAAGCATACATCGTACTTTTATTGAATTTTTTTTGCTTCACTCCACAAACATATAAGACAGGACTCATAAAAACTCTTCTTCACCGCATTAAAAAATTAACAGCACAAAGACGGCTATCAACGCAACGTAAACGAATTTATCGGCATTCTAAAACGTAACTCATACCCCTTGCATTTCATAAACCAAGTAATAAAAACATATAACAACGACACTAACTACAACACAACTAACAATGAACAAGACCACGCACAAGCCAAACCCAAATCCATTACTTCAAGCTACCTTACATTGGCCACTACTCAAAAATCACAAAACGAAAACTACATAACTTGGTCAGACGTTACTGCACAAACTTAGACGTAAAACTAGTATTCTCTTTAAAATCAAAAACATCTTCCGCTTCAAAGACCCCAACATTTCCTCTTAAAATCCAATTTGGTTTATGAATTCTCTTGTGCGGGTTGTAATTCTTGCTATATTCGCAAAACCAGCCGCCACCTCTCCACACGGATTAAATAGCATAACACTTCCAATAAAAACTCTTACATATTCAAACACATCCTCTCATCACCTCACTGCAAATATAAATATCCACAATCCTTCTTTCGTATATTAGACAGTGCCCACACTCCTTCTTCTTTAAAACTATAAGAAGCACTGTACATCAAAAAACTCAAACCTAATCTGATCAAACAAATTCAGCATGTCAATACTATCTTTCACTTGTAAATATTTAAAACCTCTAATCATTAAATAATTGTAAATAACTTCCGCTTCATCCCTTTTGTCCATATACATGTCTTGTAACATATTTCTTTATATATTAACTCATTTAAATATTCATTCATCATACCGCACTGAAGATGGCATAAGTGTGCCGAAACATGTCTGCAATAAAAAATTTGAAAAACTTGTCGTTTACGTTAAATGCATCATTTCTTTCGTGCTGCTACGAAATTATGGAAATATTCAACTTCTTCGTCACGTCATGACGAACACACCAAAATTACAACGGCTTGTCACGCACCATTAAGAAAATTGAACAATACTTTTCCATCCCAACTAGAATCGAATCAGAAACTCAGGTCAGGACAAGTTCAAAAGAACCATTGTCAATTTTAGAAGAAAATGCCTGCACCATATGTAGAATATATGAGTGCACAAGATGTGACAAGTTCAAGCAGCAATTTCAGGAAAAACTATCTGAGCTAAAAAACTCTTCGTACTTAGTAGACGATTTCAACTTGCTCAAAAATGTAATTTATATCAATCACGATCTTCAGGTGAAACTTCAGACAGGTTGTCTAAAGGTGGAAGGTCTTCTTCTTCGGGCAAGCCCTAAAAATAGAAATTAAAAACTTACGAGCATAGATTAGCACAAAGTGTTTCACAAAAAACTATCTCTAAGAAGGAAAAAAAAGAAAAACGGAAACTTGAACCGAATGCTTCCTAATCAATAAGAACTTAAAGAAGGTCGGTATTTTATTTTGAAAAAGTGGATTTACTTCATATTTAAGAAAATATCAAAGACTCTTTCAATAAAGATTAGTAAATTTAGAAGGGGCAAGCCAGTGGACATTTGATATCTCAAGTCTAAACGACTAAAAAATAGCTCAATATGTTGTATATTTAAAAAATAGTTAAGCACTCCCTACGCTGCACTTAAATCAAAGTATACTTCTATTTTTTTAGTGTAATAGGAATCTAAATTACATAATTTTCCACAACTTAAATCACTATATTGTCAAAAAGCTGAAATTATTTTACAGCCTTATCCAAGGTCATCACCTTTTGGAAAAGGCCTAGATGTTTCCTTTTACTCTTAACATAGTTGCTTCATCTGTTTTTGGTTGAAATTTCAGTTACATCTCTATTTTGGACATAAAGAAGGAAGGTGTTACAAGCACAGTTTTATATGATGAAAATGTACATGACGTTAAAACTACAGGTCGTATAAAATTTAAACAGGTTGGAACACGTCGCAAATGTCATCAGTGCGTCATATACTGGAAATAGGTAGTTAGACTACCAATGGTCTATGTGACGGCAAAATTGTTGCAAGTGTAACAATTTTTAAAATGAGAATTGTGTTACCGAGATGCTTTTTTGTAATACCTTGGGCACGGAAACGATAAAGCTAAAAAGCAATTTGATCATAAAATTGGCAAATGTTCAAGTTAACAAAAATGTGGAAAAGGCAAAATAATTCGCAATTTGGATGCTTAGCGTACGTGCCCAACTAGGAGAAATTTTTCCAAATTCGGAAGCTTGGAATACATGACCCAACGTGTTCCTGATAATTTTTAGCTTTGTAATTTTCATGCAAGGCTTCAAAAGTGCTTCTCAGTAACACATTCTCGTGTTTTCAAAAATGAAAGATAAATGTATACCTTCCAATAAATCTATGTGGATTATTTATGTTTTTTAGTTGTTTATACCAAATTCACATCTGCATAAGTATTTAAAAATTTATAAATTATAGCAGCTCAATTGTAAATTGAATATACTTTTTAATATTAGAATAAAGTTATTATTGATGAATTTCTACAGAATATATTTTTATCGGTTAAGTCGCCACCATACGCTTTTGAAATGTAAATATAACCTAAAATGAGCAGTAGTGATTTATTTTTACTTACCTTATACCTGCCAAAGCATTGATTCAGATTTATAAATAGTAACGTGTTTTCATGGCAAAGAATATGCAACCGAAATATCAAGTATTTTCTCTATTGCTGGTAAATTATTGTTAATGAAAACAAATATTTTAGTGCTGTTGCTGGAAACTGCCATAATATAAGTTCACATACGTAAAAAGGCCTAGCATTGGGTCACGATGAGTTTCAAAGCACGAACTATTCAACCGCGAATGTAGTTCAAATCCATATAATTGAGTTTGGCTTTCAGTAATTATTCAAAAAAACGACAAAAGTTTCATCGTGGATACCGATATATTTAAAAGTTCCATTAAACAAGGCGGAATTGCTTCATTCTTTTGCTCATTTAGCCAATATCACACAGTTTCATTGTAAGTTTATATTGCAAGTAGGAAAGAAAATGGCTGCAGCGTGCTCGCCACAGACCCTTTGTCCCAACTATTACAAATAGAGGTCTCTGGCCCCAGCTACTATCCATAGATCAGCAATCTATGTTTAAAATCTCTAAGGTTAGTCATTCCCATTGACAAGTATAAAAAAATGGAGCATGGCAAGCCGTACATGACAAAAGTCCATCAATAAGAATATATTGTGTATCCAGTTGCATATACAATTACTTTAAACGCGTATACATGGGGTCGAGAAAGTTATACTGGCAATCCAAATATACATACTAGAGATTAAGAAAAATAACCCAACACAAGAGACAAATATAACAATATGAAAAACGAATACGTTTATCTTCCAAATGCATACATAAGACGAGACGAATATAAATCGCATAAATGTATTTCTGGTCAGCGGTTTGTTTTTTCACGTATCATTTTGTTTTATTTCTCACGGCGGCTATTGTGTATTTTGCGTTTGATTTTCTTGCTTTTGAGAAGATGCAACATTCTCTCGCAAATACAAATAGTAGTGGCGTAATAAGAGAGTTATTACGGAACGTTTCAGAGCTTTCTAACTCCAATAAATGGAAATTTTTTCTAGAGCCAATCATTAACGAGTTAATACAATCTAGCCAAAAGTTTGTTAACATATACAATATCACTCCTTTACATCCTCATTGCTCAGGTCTTTCACAATCTTCCCGTACCTGAACTTCAAGTAAGCAGTCCGCTAATGCTGGGTCACTGAAAATTGAGATGATATCCTTGCGAATAATACTTCTTTGAATAACCACATGTTTTACAAGATTTTCTAAACCACCTGAAAGTTGGCAATTTTCACTTAAGAACATTAAATTTAAGTATATTGTATGATTTGGCAAAGCAATCTTGGTAAACTCACGAAGCTCATTTGACACTTACTGCTGGATTTTTACAACCTCACTGGTCAATACACGTATACAATACTTAAGCAATGGTTAATTTTAAGTCAAAGTAAATGATTTGAACCCGGGAGTGTCGTTACCTGCTTGCAAATGTAGATCGTCCAGGCTGTTATAGTCCTGGTAAGGACTGCTTTTGTTGTTGTTGACTGACGTTTCAACAACTTTAGCGGTAGTCATCTTCAGAGTCAACAGAGTCTTTGGGTTAAAAAACTCTTTTAACCCATAAATAGCTTCAATGTTATCAACACCTTCAATTTGTTTTCTTACTTTGTACAATTTTTGTCATTTCTTTTTTCTTTTTTTTTTCTTCACAAATTCTTTACAAATTTTTTTTTCTATATATTTTTTTACATTTTCATTCATTTTATATTTTTTTAGGTATAATATATCTTTTTAACCAGTAATTGTCAATTTGATAGTCTTTAAGAAAAAGTCAAAAAATACAATTTTCAGAAAAAATTCTTTTGAAAAACTAATGATGAATTTCGAACAAATAAATTCCATTAAAAAACAATGAATTATCTCAATCCTATTCCTTATCACCACCAAATACATATAACTTGTACAAACAAATACGTGTCTTTTAAAGATTTCTGTATCTCAAGAATTTTCTTTGCTTGATATTCTATCTTTTTCATAATTTGTCTTTAATAATATAGCAATGATAACAAATATACCATGATACACGTATTGAAAAAAAAGATATTACAAAGAATGTTATAATCCAGTCATCCAAAAGTACTTTCATGGTGTAAAATATTTACATTTCTTTAGATCCTTGGTGTTTTTTTAATTTTCCCCGGTCTTTAAAATTTTACTTCATTATTCATAGTATCTGAATGTATTTTACCCAATTTATTAAGAATGCAGTTAGATATAAATAAAAAAAAAATTGGATTCATCCATTTCTCTCATCTTTTTGTTCAACAGCATCATATCATTATATATACACCCAAGCAAAAATTAAAATAATAATAATAATAATAAATACACTAACAAAAAATTAAAAATAGGTTTAACAACATCATTATCATCATTTTCCATATTCATTCATTTTTTCCCTTCTTCTTTCGGTTTCTTTAATTCAATAATTCTCGTGTCTTATTCCTTAATTATAATATCTTGTTCTTTTATTTTGTTGTTAATATTTTTAATTTCTACATTCAAATTTTCAATGTCTAATTTTAAAGCAATCATTCTAGAGTTTATCCTCAATTTGTTTGAAAAAAAATATATAATGCTTATAAAACTCATGCTTATCCATCTCCATCAATTATCATGTCCTTTGTGTAAACGCAAATCTTCATCAACAAAATTGAAATATAAATTTTTGTCAACTTCATACGTGAAACAAAACCAATTAACATAATCTTGTACTCTTACTCATGAACAAATATAAGGTTGTGGGCAGTCACACGTTGTTAGGCATCTATTGAATCAAGAGTTATAAAATTTTTTTTAGGAATTTTTTTCCAAATGAAATCTCGAGAAAAATTTTCATTTTCCAAACATGGAATGTTGCTTTGTATTCTTCATTTAAATTAATTAATAGATGATACTAAAAGATGATTTTTTTTCTTTATGTTTTCCACGTTTTTCTGCACCATGTTCATAACCTTAAATATAACGCAATATTTGTCTTAAAACTTTGTTTTCATTTTGAAAATCTTTACATCATTTTCTTAATACATGAAGTGAAACGTTTGTTAACATCACCCATCTCAAAAATAAATTATAATAAAATTTTCTATTTATATGGATATGTCTTTTTCTTCAAGTTTTTTTTATCAATATTTTATTTATAACGAACAATTCATTTTTTCTTAACGTAAATATTCATTTAATTTCTTCATTGTTTTTATTTCTTCTAGCTTTTTATTGTTGTCTTTGATAGTTTATAATAACGTTTTTTCTCTTTCAAAAAATTTTTCATTCTTTTATTCAGCAATTTGAAGTCTTTTTCCTCCAATGCCTTTACCGTTTTTTTTATCTCCTTTTCCAATCGGTAACTTGTAATTTTAATTTCATTACTGTAATTTTTATTCGCTATTTCAGCTAACATATTTTTATATTTTTCCCTGTTTTTAACAGCTTCAAAATATCCATTAAAATTATGTTGTGAAGTCTCATGAGATAAATTTTTTGAATTATTCCTATACTATACAAAACTCTCTCCATTATCCTTACTTAAAATATTTTGATGTTCTCTAATAATTTCTTCACTGTATTTATACCTTGCTTTTTGTTTACAAATGTAAGTATTCTCTTCATATCTTGGACCGATAATAGATTCTATACGTATTTTAAAACAATCATATTTTTATTATTTTTATGACAAATTCCATAAAAATAGGTTCCTGCATAAACAAGTAAAAAATTTTTATCCATTTTTTTCATGTCTTCAATTGTCCATTGATCTTTATACGTGGAATCAGAATAACCAAAAGGAAGATAAATTGATTTATATCATTGCTTCTTTATATCATTGCATTAAGGATAATTTGCAGAAATAACAGAATGCTTTGAATTCTTATTCAATTTGAATTCTTTACAAATATGCCACATGATAACATCTATAAACTATACTAAAATTTATATTATAAATATTGTTTTTATTGCTCATTTTATCGAAGTCATGAAATTAAGTTTTTTTTTATAGTCATGCACTACTAACAAAAGAAGATGATGTCAAGTGTCATGCAGAATTTTGCTGTAAAGGAAAAGAAAAATTAAAATAAAAATTAAAAAAAAATAACATCAACGAAGAAACAGAAGAAAAAGAAAACAAATATAAAAAATATATAAAAAGAACTTAAAGAAATAAGAACTAAAAATACATCTGATATTCAAAATACTTAATATTTCAAAAACTTTTTTTACTCACATATATATTATAGAAAAGAGTAAAATACTTAAAATCAATACGGTTTATACTTCCATCAGTAAATTACACAGCAAGTTATTTTATAAATATTATTTTCATTGCGGATTATGTTTGGATTATGAGCTTTATTTGTATTATAAAAAATTGCCTGCACCAACTCCAGCAGAGATTATTGAATATCATGCAAACGTTTGTTGTAAAGACAAAGAAGAATTAAAAAGGAAAATTGAAGAAGAAATTAAATTAATAAAAGAAGAAGAAGAAAAAAGGAAAAAAATAGAAAGACATACAAAATAGAAATAAAAGAAATAAAAAAGAAAAAAAAATACATTGTTATATGATTTTCTACGACTAATTTGATTCATATTGGTTATTCATCAAAATGAATGAAAATAAAAATACTGATGGAAATGAAAACTATAGAATATTGTTTTTATAGGAAATAATGTAAACCCATGTTCAATGAAAGAATTTATTGTGAAGTTTGTCAATGTATTAGAATATGAAAGAAAATTTGTCAGATATGACACACAGTATTATTATTTTACTAATTTTGTGTGGAACTCTCTTTAAATTCCTGTAAAAATTAGATATTTTATAAATTAATGTGGCTTAAAATTAGCTATTTATAAAGTAAAATATCCAGTTAATTTTTCGTTCGTGCATAGAATAGAACAGTTTTTTGGAATTTGTTAAAAGCAAAATAATTAACATTTTGCTATAACTCAAAAAAATAACTTTAAAATATGAATGTTATAAGTGTGTCTGTGGTGTAATTGGTTAGCGTATTCGGCTGACAAGCAAATGTTTGGTGTTTTTATTCCACCCAGTGACGATTTGGCACTGTGTAAATTTTTAACCTATATGTTATAATATCTGATATAAATATTTATTGTTTGTGGTTATTATTGTATATTTTTTGATACTAATTAATTAATTGCTATAAAATTTTTTAAACCTTAACATTATTATTAAACATAATTTTTTTACTAAAATAAATACCCTGTTTATAAGAAAGAGAAATAAGTAAATTTGAAAACTTATATTATTAAAAAAACACGAATATCTTCTCTACTAAAAGATTAACTAGACTTAATTTTTAATAACAAAAATCTTTTAAACCATGTCACTTAGAGCACAAAAATTTAATGTATAAGAAAAAATATCAATAAGCACAAATTAATTAAAAGAATTTATCGTAAAATTTCTCAGTGTATTAGATTAGGGACAAATATTTTTCAGATATTACACGCAGGATTACTATTTTGCTAATCTTGTGAGGAGCTCTTGTCAAATGTTTATGAAAATGAGCCATTTGATAAATTACGATGGCTTAAAATATGGTATTTATAAGGTTAAACATCTAGTAAATTTTTCGTTCTTAACCATTATTTAAATTGGAGAGAAAAAAAAAGTTTTTTTAAAATTTATTAGTACAACATGATTAACTTTTTGCTGTAACTTAAAACTATTATTATTACATATGTTTGTTCTGAGTGTCTCTGTGGCATAATTTTTTAGCGCGTTTGGCTGCTTACTGAAAGGTTGGTGGTTTGATTCCACCCAATGACGATTTGTCACACTGTAAATTTTGAACATTTATGTCTTAATATCTGATATAAATTTTTTATTGTCTATTATTATCATTGCATATTTTTGAAACTACTTTGTTAATCACTACAAAAATTTTTAAAACTTAACACTAACATTAAACACAATTTCTAAAAAAAAAACTCTATTTATGAGTTAAAAAATAAATTGAAAAACAACTTCTATTATTTAAAAAAATACAACGAATGCCTTCTCTAATAAATGATTAACAAGCCTTAGATTGTAATATCAAAAATACTTTAAACTATGTCACCTAGAACAAAACAAATTCTTTGCATAGAAGAAAACTCTCAGAAAGCCCATCTCTCCACAAAAATAACATTTATAAATTAATTTGATAAGAAATGCAAATATATATTGAAATATCCAATTTATTAGAAAACTCTTTCAATACATAAATACATTAATCTTCATTATTATTTTCAATATCCTTTCATCTTTCTTTAATTAAAAACAGTTTTTGGCATTTCTTTTTTAATTTTTTTTATAAGCCTCCTTTCCTTTCATTGTTTTTTTCTTTTCTTCTTCACTTTTTAATAAATCACAACCAAGTCCAACAATATGTTGCAA
Organism: Xenia sp. Carnegie-2017; assembly: GCF_021976095.1. NCBI lineage: Eukaryota > Metazoa > Cnidaria > Anthozoa > Malacalcyonacea > Xeniidae > Xenia > Xenia sp. Carnegie-2017. The sequence goes on from NW_025813526.1 coordinate 9,145,493, forward strand.
TGTTTGTGATATAGTTTTTAAATCACCATCTTTTCTGAAATATATTTTTTTAAACTCAAACGTCTAAACAATTCATCCATCCATTGCAACAACATTTAGATCAGCGGGTTTGAAACATTCATTCTCATCATCATCATCATCATTAACATAAACAGTTCCAGTTTCACCCACAACACGGGATAATATAAGTGTTTTTAAATTAATTTATTTCCTGGATCACGTTCCAAAATAACGCGTTTCTCAATGGATGAAAACAAAACATAACAAAAAATTCAACTCTTATCTTTATTTGCAATCTTATTCAGCACATTTGCCAATGTTACACATTTTCGCAAACTTCTTTGCAACTCATCTTTACAGCACAGTCCATCATTGCATGGGCAGTAAACAGATTTAAAAAAAAAACATGGATTACTAAAGCGATTAAAACTCCATACTTTATTTGAAAAGATTGCTTTTCCATTATAATAACTTTGTAAAACTGTTGCCAAATACATTCTATTGCTTCAACAAGTGCTTAAAATTACTATCAAGACACATTGTTATGCACTTCATGTATACTTTTTGCGAGCGAATAATTCCCATTTTCTAGTTCTTTTGAGCATATCTTATATTTTCTTTTAATAAGCTTGAAGTGTGTATATCCAGGTATTATATTGTTTAAAAATAAAAGTTTCTCCCGACTTGAGTTTGCAACTCGGTGCTACGAGCCTACTTCAGAATCAGAAGTTCTAAGCTAATTACATTGTTTTTGCATTATTATTTACATCTTTTCTTAAGAAGGCTTGACAAACCGAGTCAAAAGCTCAGTAAAATTATTTATAAAACCCATAGAGACTTTTATTTTTAAACAATATTCACCTTTGTACAAATGTCTGAATGTATAGAATTTCTAAATTTCGTTCTTTTCATCTCCTAGTTCAAGATATTTTCTTCATAAGTTCTCTGTAGATTTACCAGAATATGATAATACTTTAAAAGACACCCAGAACCAGACCTACAAAAAAAATAAACTCAAAAAAATTACATGCCTACTTATAATATATTTCCAGTCAACTTAAGTCGTAGGGGTAAGCTATCTTTTCCAACTCCTTCTTGGACATTTTAAAATTTACCCTACTATTCAAGAAAGACAGTTGCACCAAGCTGTTCACAAACAGTCAAAAACACAAGTAATGTGCATAAGACTATGCATTAAAGCTTAACAACACTTTTACAGTAAACAGAATGCCGTTCGAAATATATTACTAATATTGTTAAAGCATTACTTAACAAAATATACGTCATTTTACCTTAGATTTTCCTCATTTAAATGTGTGTGCCTATTTAACAAAAACCTGTATCAATATTTTCAATATTTTGTGCTTACGGTATCGTGCTTGTTTTTGCTGGTTGTCATTAATGTAAGCAGTAATAGAAAACGGGATTCCGGAGGGAGCAAATGTTAAAAATTTTTCTCAAATTGGAAGTTTTTACAAATGTCAACATTCGAGTGTTATAATTTATCTGCCTAAAACATCAGACTGACTTCAATAGGCAACAGGTAAAACACAATGTGCACTACAGGCTAATACCAAAGTACAGTTGTGACGACTTCCACTTTTAGAATACAAGATGTACACCGGCTTATATGCAAGTGTAATAAGTTGTGATATAATATATTATGACATTTGCTGAATTATTGAAATTTCAAATTGACTTATTTTTTTTAAGTAAGTGAATAATTTTAAGGTCAGAATATTTATGTAAAGACGATACATGATATATTGGTAGACAAAATGTCTTGTCATGCATGTTTTTGGCATCATAATGCTTTATGCCAAATTTAGAACTTCACTCACTTATAAAGCATCGTATGAATAGAAATCATTGAAGTATCCTTGGTAAATTGCATGGAACTTCAGTCTTGACCTGGGAATTTGAAAAGGAAAAACTGACGAATAACTTTCTTGACACAGCCTAGCCGTTGAGTTGTCAACCGCAGTAAGTAAGATGTTTTATAGGAAGAAAATAAGCAAGCAAGGAGGATTGCGAGAATTTCAATGAACAGACATCTTTTACAGCATGTACCGAACAAAGCACTACGCATAATGACTTGAGCACTGCATATAATGAGAAAAACACTTCACATAATGATAGAAGCAACGCATAGAAATATATTACTAATATTGTTAAAGCATTACTTAACAAAATATACGTTATTTTACCTTAGATTTTCCTCATTTAAATGTGTGTGCCTATTTAACAAACAATTCAAACAATTGGGATCTTTTTTCCAGGTCTGCCGTTATGAATTACTGGACAACTACTTCCGACTTCTTTTGCAAAAGCTTCAACTTTCTCTACGTCGTTCCAGTCCATTGTACGTTTTTTTACTTTTTATTTCTGAGCCAACTAGGCGATAATGTCTCTTTAGAATGTCAAGACATATTCCTTTCATGTTTCCAACACACGTCTCCGGTGCTCTCCCATATTTGAAAAGAATTAAACTGTTGGTAATTTGATAGTCACTTTCATTTATGCAGTGTCTTGCTTTTAATCCAGCCTCCTTGTTTGACAAGCAGTAGCTAGTTAAAATTAATTGAGCTGATTCAAATGCTGAATTAGGTTTTCCCGTATGTACACTTAACTGAGGATTTGCTAAGATCGGTCTGATATCTTCTGTTCTAATTTTAGCTTTAGATTGAAAGCGCCTGTTAAATTTATCCAAAGGGCCAGAGCAAATTTTAAAGCTCCAGTCGTATTGATCTCTCTCAAAGTGCCAGGCATAGTTAAGCACTGTAGTTACTGGACAAATTTTGCTTCGAGCACTTATGTATTTATATACTTCTTCAAAATCTTCTGATTGATGTCGCTTGATTAAATACTTTCTACAATTTTTAAATGTGTTGCGATAAATATAAACTGGGAAATGCAACATGAAGTCACTCACGGCAGGTAATCCAAGAGAAAGTAACACGCTTTTATCACACGATCTAATAAAATGCGATTCTTTCAACGTACAGTCAGTACCAATAACTCGAAGTCGTGTACCATTAAACATCGAATGACGAGTAACGGCAGCTGCAAATGCACTGTCTGAATCAACCCAAGCAATTATTGAACTTTTTGTGTACAAATCAATGTAAAAGCTACTCCAGATTTGTCTGTTGTAACCTGTACCTCGACTGCGCCAAGGGAGTTTTAAAAGTGTATCGTGGTTACGTGGTAAAGGCTCAAAAGCAATTTCAAGGATGCGATCAGAGAAGGATCTACTAAACTGAGCTCTAACGATCTTTGCTAGAGCTCTATCATTGGCAGACTCTTTGTCAAACACCAAGACCAACATTCCATATGATGAAGGCCAGAATAAAACCATAGTCCTCAGAAAATCACAGTAAAATCGTTTTTTGTGAATGGAAGTTAGCCGCATGAATAAGCTCACAGATAAAGCTTCCGACGTCTCTGTGTTTTCGTTGGCAGCATTAGGATTTATTTCTTTTTGTCTCATCTTGCTTATAGAAACTTCTGTTGTTTTATGTGTTGTGGTATCAATGATCAAGAACTTGTTCAATGAAAGTTCAGATCCATTAGGTACGTTAAACTGAACATGATGACCATAGAGTCGATAAAGTTGCAAAAATACAATGTTGACGACAAAAAGTCCAAATATTATTTTCGTTGTGCAATTCTTTTTCAAAACCCAACCTTTCATTTCTTCTGCCTGTAATAACACAACAAGTTGTTAATAAAATGTAATGACAACAGTTTGATTATGATCCCAAGTTTTATGCTACTGTCATTTTTGCCGATTAGATTGTGAATAGAAACGAGAAAATATGCACGGGCACATTGTGAACACATTATTTTGATGGTGCCCGAGTCAAAGTAACCTAGTCACAAAGAACCACGAAAATATAAAGTCCCTGAGAAAAGGTACTCACGCATTGACACCAATGTGAACGACGACTACCAAGTAACATGTAAAGTGTTTACAATGAAAAACATAAAATTATAATCAGACGATGCTAATGGGACTCAGTATTGCGAACGACTAGCAGATTTATGCCCGACCATGGTATCGTACTTCTGCACTCAGTCTGAATACGCCAGTAGAACTTCGCTTTTTCTTGGAAGCACAAAAAATTGTATGCAGAATAGGGTTGTGGTGATAATCAAAGTTAGCTGTCTTTTAATCAAGTTTCTTAACATTTTATTTTAAAGTGAGCCACTATAAACCAGGTGTTAACACAGCTATCAAACGGCGGACTTGCGACTTAAAGGTTGTGAGAACGTCAGGTCTGACTTGACCTTGTCACGACCTTCACACTACTTAAAGAAATTATTTTGGCGTTGTATTGACGTTGGAAAAACGTTCGTCTGGGAAGTAGAATCGACTGTTGAAACAACGCTCACGAAACGCAAAATTTGGCTTTACAGAAACGCTGGATTTTCGAAAAATAAAAATCCATTCGTACAACGCTCACACCACGTTAGGTTTTGAGTATGCTGCCAACTAAGCTTTTGATTTTATGCAACGTAATGACAACATTGAGTTTGACGTCCAAAATAACGTTTACATTACGTTGAATAAACGTACCTGCTCTATATACAAAAAACAGAAATGATGTTTGTTAAACATACTTAAATTCACTTTAAGTATGTTTAACAAATTGGAATTTAGTATTTCCCCAAAAGAAACTCTCTCTTGGTAATTCGGGAGAATGGAATCATTAAAATCCTTCGTCATCGTTCGTACGTCCAACTATCCCCGGGTAGGACGATAATAAGAGTGACATTTTTCAGTATATCATGCACGCTTAAAAATCATCAAGTTGTTGCGAGTTCTCAACCAGCTTATTTAGGATTTTTGAAAACAATATGCTGCAATATTGAGCTGCACTCTGTTAACAGGGTTTTTCAAAAGATTGTTCAAGCTAGTTGAAACATTAATGTTTAATTAATTAACAAGAATCGTTCTAAAGATCGTAAATACCATGGTTTATATTTAAAACTGATTTACTTAAAACAGTTTTTTAAGAGCTATTAACTTATTACTTTTATCATTCACCATCGTATTTGCGATCTTTAGAAAGATTTTTAGATTTGTCACCAAGACAAATTCTCTATTTTATTATTTAATTAACAAGACTGAACAGCATTGTTTAATCAGTAAAAATCAATTTGTTATCAAGAACAAAATTTCGCAAACGAGAACAAAATTTCGCGTTTAGTAGAGCACAAAATTTCGCGTTTAGTAGAGCACAAATTTTTTCACGTTTAGTAGAACACAAAATTTCGCATTTTAATATAGCACAAAATTTGGCGTTTAGCAGAGCACAAAATTTTTTCATAAAAACAAGCACTTATCAGTTATTACGCATTAATATATTTTGCTTGTTTGATAGGTATTTGCAGTATTTAGGCGCAAATTGGGCTTATTATCTATTTTGCTAAATTATTTTTTATTTGTGTGTTTTAACGGGTCGTAATCAAACGGAAAACAAGTGTATAGTTCAAAAAAGTCAGATGATTAGGCATCATGAGATGTTGAAACCTGTTTTTTTAAAAAAAAGTTGTTGTTTTTATTAGATGCGCAATATCAATAGTGCTTTTACGTAGTTACGGTAAAAAAAATTTCTGAATAAAATTTCATAAACGTTGTATTTCTTATTCTTATGACACATATGTAAAGCTCGTGTGTTCAGAAGAACAAGATTATTTTCTACCACCCGTCGGGCACGAGACAATCTGTAGGTCAAGACTCTTTTCTCCTTATTTAAATTCCTGTTAGGGAATGGCTTCATCATTGTTCTGCTCTATAGGAAAGCATCATCACTCACAATGTGGCAATGTATTGTTGATGAAACTCCTGGAATTTCAACAGGTAGTGGTAGACCAAAAGTATTTTCAACAACAGCTTTTTGCAAGCTAGATTCGTTATACACGCCAGCATCTCCTGCACGGCCTGCTGCTCCAACATTAACATGGACAAAATTGTAGTTTGTATCTATTAGAGCTAAAAGCAAAACACTGAAAAAATGCTTGTAGTTGAAAAATTCTGATCCACTAATATTTGGTTGTTGTATGGCTACATGTTTCCCATCTAGAGCTCAAATGCAGCCAGGATAGTTCAATTTTTTTAAAATTGGTCTGCAAGCCTTCCATTCTTCTGCACAAAATGGAGTCTGTAATTGAAGAAAATAAAAGCAATTATATCATAAATTTGCTTATGTTGAACTAATGGATGTTCATTTATTGAATGCTTCTAGGATGATTCCAATTCACCATCGTGCATAACAATTGCTGATGAAGTTGATGATCAAAACAATGATGATGATGACGACAGTTTTAATGATCCAGCAATACCAAGAAAAAGTCTTGGGAACGAGGTTGACTGTCCCATTTCTAGTACTAAACAGCCAACGCGTATAAAGCCAAATAGAAAACGGCAGGAAGACGAAGACTACAAGCTCATGACTCGTTTGGCAGAAAACATCTCAAGAAAAAATAGAAGAGAAATGTCTCACAAGCAATGTAAAAACCCGGATGAAGCATTTGGTCATTATATCACGCAGTCGTTGTCAGAACTTTTCCCACTGTAAAGCACTTGGCACAATACAAAATTAATGAAATACTATTCCAGGCTCAATCAGGGGAACTTACACATCATAGCACAAGAGCGCCAGTAGCTATGCAACAACATATGTTTCACCACCTTATGCACAAAAAACATGCATCTCATCAGCAATGATATGACAAATAGTCAACGATACAACACATCTTCCCCGATAGATGGTGGATTGAGCCGTCCTGTTGTTAATATGTGGTTTTCTCCAATCTCTAGAGAGCTTAATTCAGGTCAAGACTCATCTGCCTATGATAATATGAGCTCTTAATGGATGATGTAAACAGATATTTCTAATAATACCACCAATATTAGTTATAAATGTTGAATAACTTGCCTCGAAAAATGTTTCCTTTAACGAGATATAAAAGCATGGTATGTTTCCTCAACAATATTCGAAATTGTACGCTCACCAATTCCAAACTGGAATGGCAGACTACAAAATGTTTCACCTAAAATGGGAAAATAGTAAAAACAGTAAGAGAACTGATTTCTCCGACCAAGTGTTGAATCACTATACGTAACTCTACGTACCTGTTGCAAGAAATCGCAGGGTTACCGCCAGCCGTTGCGACGTTTTAACGCTGTCCTCATTTGCGTGTCTTGTTTCACAATGTATTGAAAAACAATCTTCAAAATATCTTCAAATTATTGCCTGTCCAATCAATGATACTGGCGGAACTGTTTAGGATCTTCTACTGCTAGCTCTCCCAATAAATTGTCATACACACCTTGTGTTTTCTTCTTAAAAGCCACTGTTTCGTCCATATTTTACGATTTGCTGCCCCGAACCTTCTGTGACGTTTTCATAGCAATAAAAGCAGTAGCAGCGCCTCTTCGTCCTCTGAGAAATCTTCGTCGTCCAGCAACGAGCTCAACGCGTTCAACAAATATGACATTTTGTTTTCTCAATCTCGTGCGTGGGCATTTTTGTCATTTACAGCGCACTTGCTGCTTGCTCTCCGCACACGACGACTTTTTGTCACTCGTGACAAAAAATATCATCTGTCCCAAATAAAAATGTTGTTCAAAACTTCCGCGCACACTAGGAAATTTCGTCGATCACACTTATCACCAATTACAAGTACGCGCGGCAAGTTCACCAGTGTGCGGCGGGCTTAAGAGGCAGCTTGAGCTTATAGATTTTTCAAGGTCAACATGTTTTTCTTGTTAAATGACTTTTGAGAAAGAGTCTTTTTATTTGAGAAACCGCCATGTTTATCGCCATTAATGTCTTTTTTCTCTCATTCATTACAATAACATACAGCACTCAACTTTTTTCTGGTTTCCAGTTGACAAGCGCACGCTGGGTAATTTTCACGGATTGTAAACTAATTGACAAAGGCAAGAGCTCCGTTTACCTCGGGATCATACTTGCAGACATTCTAAATAAATTGTGTTTATTTTTTTACTGGTTCAGATGTATGCTTATGTTAAAGTTTGTATTTAGTGTTATATTTTATCTGTGTGCTTTAGGGCTATCGTCACTTGAATCCAATCAACAGGTGCTCTTTTCAATCATTTTTTTTTCGTATATGTAAATAATCTAACATGTACACTTTTGAAAGGTTTTAAAGAATAACAGTTTTAGCAATCTTTCGCGTTGCGTTCATGATCGAAATAATTTACTTCTAACAACTATAAAAAAATTAACTTGTTAAAAATACTTTGGACGAAAATTCACGGCTACTTTACTTTTACAACGCTGTTAAACGTGATTAAAACTATTAATTAGTGAGCAGTTTTGATAATAAACAAGATTTTTCGGAGAAGCGTATGCCTCTTAACTAAAAAAAACCAAAAAAATAGATATAATTATCCTTGGAAAAAGTAATGTAAAAACTATATGTGGTCAACCATCTAAATTCTTATCGGTAGCGAAAGCTGTTATCAAATATATTTTCCATCACTGGAGTGTTGAGAAATATGAAAAAACAATAAAGCTCTTATGTATTTTTCCTAATCCTACTAGACAAGGCAGAAAAACTGGTACCAAGTACATAGAGGGGTTACAGGAGCTACACTACCAAAAATTGAACAATACACCACCAATAAATAAAATTTGATGTATGTCACTAAATTGTATTTAGATAAAAATATATAGCTTAAGCCAAATTTATCTAAGAGATTAAGAAATTCTTGTAATGGCTATAGGAGACTAGAAAATGCTTCATCTTGACTGCAGATTATACTAACAAGAAAGTATTTTCAATGGGCAATAGCAATTAGCAATTTTTACTACATTTAATTTGAATACTAGATGATGTTAGCAAACTGTAAAAATATTTTAAATTAAACCAAATTAAATCAAAAGTTAATTATTCAGTGGGGTAAGCCATACTGACTAGCTGCACAAATGCAATAGATTGTGTTGGTAGGGCAATAGTCTTGTTTTTCTCGCGTAATTAGCTCCTTAGTAACGATACTAAAATATTATTATTGTCATTATTGATCTAAATGTATTTTTTTTACATGGATATAATGGCTGGTTTATTAAGTAACATAAGATACAGCATATGAAGGATTTACCATAACACAAATAAATGCAAAACATACATGTCTACTATCCTTTAAAAGTCACACAAAAAGCAACGGAAAATATGTAAATAACAATATTAAAAACGTAAATGAAATTGCAATGGGTAATTATCAAACTAAATCTTATATTTTGCTAATTCAAGTCCATTTGTCTTTACAGTAAAAAAGCTAAATCCAATACTTATCCTTAAAAATTTACCAGTAAAACAATGTTTTTTAACCAACGTACTCATATGATTTTCGTATTCGCTGTGGGGAAAGCCTCTCCAGCTTTGATGCTTCGTATCATGTGCTTTTGTAGACAGAAAAACAACTTGTTAACTCTCATTCTAAACATATAATATCTTAAAATTTTGCTGCCTAAAACTTAAACTTGTTTTATGACTATATTGAAAATAAATACGCAAACATACATATGGGTAGCCACCACAAAATTTTATCGGAAAATGCTTAAAACGTTAGAATCAAGAACTAAAATAATAAAAATTGGAAGTGTTCACAGTTCTATGACTAAGAGGCGAATTTTGGAGATATCTTTCCTGAGAAAACGCCACAATCTTAAATAACTCTCTTTCAATGTACTACCACAAAATAGATAATAAGCAGAAGTCTCACTCAAGTACATCGTGTGGAAAATTACCAGCAAACTTTCGGTGGGGTAGCCGTGTGGAAAAATAGCCTCCAGAGTTATTTATGCTTGAGCTTATATGGCGAAAAATATAATGCCACAGCTAGAACTGTTGTAGCCGCTATATATAGCAGAATGATTTCAATTTACTTCTGATATTTTTTAAATTGAAGGTGTGTAATTTATTTAAATGTTGTAAAAATACGAACGAACGAGTTTTAGCGCTGAAATTGGTCATCGTAAAGTGACAAGTGGCTGAATAAAAGGAGTCATTTCTTGATATACACATGCTCGCTCTTATAAATTATATCTGTCGTTGTTAGAGATTTCTATTGCTACAAGTGGCTAATATCATTAATTTATTTCTGGCAGCTAAATCATTGGAATGTTGCCTTGTGTTCTATTATGTTTGAAATTGTAATAAATGCCTTTTACAATATGCTGGACAAAATGCTCATTGCGAAATTACGTTTTGTTGACAAAGATTATGTAATTGTACTTTACAATGGTGTGAAAGACGAGGTCTCATTTGATGTTTATATTTTGAAAATTAGTCATACAAATATTTCAATCTTATATTGTCTACAATTATCTTAATACCTTTCAAAATTTGGATGTAAAATCTCAATGCTGTCAGTGCAAGTTCGTGCAAAATGAACCATCACTGATTTTTTTTTGGCCTAGAAACGTTCAAATTCCTCAAATATTTTATTTGCCAGCTGCCAGCAAGAGTGTTTTGGGTTATTTTAAAAAATGTATCAAATAGAGTTAAGTTGGTTTTATCAAGTTTAATTCATATCTATTTTGATATCATTAGTAAATAAAAATGACCTTAGACTGATGTACACTAGCGAGACTTCTAATGTCAAGAATCATCTTTGCCATTTTTCAAATTAAAATGTGTTTAACTTACAAATAATTGTCATCAGTTTCTTCTTTTTTACTTATGAGACCAAGCCATGTCCAGAAATGGTAACTATTCCGTTGACAATTTTACTTTCCATTATTTTTAGAAGCTTTTCTAACTTCTAATTACAAAATGAATTAGGCTGACTAGTGATTTTCATGACTGATCTTTTGCCGAGACCATTAAAATGATGAAAAATGTAAAATGCCCAGAATTCACCAATTGACTTTTATCACAAAATTGTAAGAGAGAATAAATTAACAGACAACGTTAAAAAGACGACTTCATTACATGACAAGACAAACTCTTGGGAATGCTCTGTGGTTGTGCCATTAAAGCAGGTAGTATAATAAAGAGAGTATATCAAAACAAACTGTGGTAAAGGAATCAATTAGTGCAGTCTAAACCTAACATACAATTTCCATACGAAACCATCAAACACAACATACATTGGCTTTTCTTGAGGGTATTAAAATGCATCTTATATCCAATCTTAAACTTTATAGATTGCATCCCAGGGAATCTAAATAGCTCAGTTACCTTTGTAATGCATTTTCTGATCATAAAAATTGTATTGGAAACAAAAACTGACATTAAAATCTATATAAAGCTTTCTATTCTCACTTTCACCATACTACCGTATAACTATTTGGCGATAGAGGCTTTCTTTCAAATGACGGCTAAAATGTGTAGAGTGACATGCGCGAGCACAAAAACTTTTAGGGTTCCTACACGAGTGAGACTTCTTATTATCTATTCCTATATAGTGCATTGAAAGAATGCATTTATCGGCCAGAAAGAAAGTTCATAAAATGCCTATCCTTTTGATGTTTTCTTAATAAAATTTGGATGCATATTGAGGATAATACATCGAAATAAATAATTAAAAAATTGAAAGGGACGCGCTTTTTTAAATATTATGTGTATACTATAAAAAAAGCAAAATAGTTCTTGTGAAAGGCTATTAAACTTTATAAAATTTTTCAGATAAAAGGTAATTTTTTCAAGCCATAATTAGTAGTAAGTTAATCTTTGCATGCTGCGTATATCGAAATGACACCAAGAAATCATCCAGTACGACTAGGAGTACGAATTACGACATTTTGGCGCTAAAATATTTTGGCGACAACAACAACACGTAGCCGTCGTCAATCAGTGTACGATGTTTGTAAAAATTTGTAGTCGCGACTACGACGCCTTTTAAGGAACGAAAGTACGTATATTTTTTCATTGTGTAAGAATTTAGTTTACAGTACTATTCTTGAACATCCAAGCTTTACTTTAGAACCTTTTTTTTAGCACAGATGTACATTTAAAAAATATGACCTGCAAAACTTCCATGTATGTCGTACGCAAAGTGAAAGGTAAATAAACCACAAAATAGTACAAATACATCGCACAAAAAATTTAAAATAGTGAAGATTTTTTCAGTTTAAATAGTCCTAGCTATAATCTCACAAAATCAGAATTGCCGATTGGTTGATATAATTATTGAAAAATTCAGCCGTAGCTGCTTCGCATACTTCCGTGTTTTTTACAACAAAAAGTTCGTTCTGTTGTTTACAGCTAAAAAAAAGTTTAAGGAAGTGACAACTACAACAAACTTCCTCGTGCTATTCCCTAACACGGTCAAACTTTGTACTCGTTGTTGTAGTCATACTCATTAGGGAGCTTTAGCAAAGACTACGAGTAAGACTACGAGTACCATTTACGTCATTTTAGCGCTAAAACATTGTTGCGACAACAAAAACAATTAGCCGTCATCAAACAGAGTACGATGTTTGGTAAAAAAATTGTAATTGCGACTACGATATCTTTTTAAGCAAAGAATGTAGGTCTATTTCTTCATTCTGTAAGAAATTAGTTTACAGTACTATTTTCGAGCATCCAGGCTATAATATAGAACCTTTTTTGAGCGCTTGATGTACATAAAAAAGGAAAATATGACCTGCAAAACTTTCATGTATGTCGTACGCAAAGTGAAAGGGGAAAATGGCCTCCACGCTGTGATCAACGCGCGATACAGCTTGGTTGACACACATTTATAATAGATCAATCTTATTTTAAAAACTTAATTTTCAGGGGCCGGTTGCACAAGCTATCTGTTGGATAACTTATTATTCAAGGAATAGCCTTGTCCATTGGATAGTAACTTTTTTAAGCTTTTAAAAAGCCTTTAAAAAAGCAAAAAGTATAAGATTCCAACTGAACAATTACTGAAATCAAATATTGTTTCGAAGATTACGAAATTACTTTGTCGAAAGAAAAATATAAGCACCTCTTTTACAAGTTTGAATATTTTTCCTATCCGATAGATAACCCTATCCAGGCTTCGTGCAACCAAGCCCACTAAGTTATGTTTAAACTGGTTTATACCGCTATCAAAATTGCTGTAACTGTGTTCAAGCAGCGAAACAGAAGGGGGCGCTCTATGTTAAGAAAGAAGCTGTTATTCAAAGTTGTTAAGGCAAGACTTGCACTATATCTTCACTTTAATATGAGTATTACCATGTATACTACAAAATTTTTGTTTCTCACATAACAAAGAAAAACTTCTGCACCCAAATGAAAGCATAGGCTATTATTGTTTAGTCTCAAGCTAATTTTCTTAATTTTGCGCTATGTCTTTTAATAGTAGAACGGCACTTTCCTTTATGAAAAGCAAATCAAATATTATGGTTGTGGATGACCTCTAACAAAGCGACATTGTATATACGTTGTTGCTAAAGAGAAAGTTTTGTGCAATATGACAACAAAAAAGCTATTTGATGCTCTGGGTTTTTTTTTGGCCACATACTATGTATACAATGTACAATATATTGAAGGCAAAATGTATATCTTCTGTGAAAAGTTTAGGTGGAGTGTTATCAAACGTGTTCAACTAATGATGCATGCACATGGCTATACAGATTATGTTTTATATCAATTCTTTTTTGTGAAGTTGAATTTGAATGAGATGAAAATATGTGCATGTAAGGTGTTTAACAAAAATGTCACGCACTTACTTGCTCATGTATATTACTAGAAGAAGAAGCATAGCTTTCAAGAGAAATTCTTGCAAGGATCCATGAATTACTTGTGCTAATGATGACAAAGTTTACTTGTTTCAATTTTGTTCCATTGCATTTGTTCATTACTTATGTAGGGTAATATTTCGTAAAGTTAAAGACTTAGATGAACGATTGTGCAGGGGCGTATCTAGAGGTCAAGCTGGACGGGCTCAAATCAACCAAAAATTTCCCAAACAATTTGTTCGATGAAAAGATCAAATTAATGAGTTTTTCATTACTCATGATTCAAAAATCACATGATCAATTAACATGAAAACAAGAAAAACATGTGACTTGGATGAGATTTGAAATCGCACCTTCGAGATACTAGTCCGCCGCTCTACCTGTGAGCTACCAAGCCCACAGGGGTTGGAGACGAGTAAAATCTCTTTTAAGCTGCGTATGGACGAGAGATTCTCGCCACTATAGCAGTTTACTGGATGGCACCGTGTTTCGACTTTATTCCAAATCCATCATCAGAGTATATAATATATTAAAATTGCAACGTTGAATCAATGTCGTGATTTTGACCTTGTTTCGTCGTTCTTTCGACATAACCGACGTCGTTTCCACGTTGATAATTTAACGTTGATTTGATTTGCGTTTTTGGCAGTTTTTAGGCGAGATTTCGACGTCCTCTCGACGTCGGATGCTCACTGGGTGAAGGTGTAACAATTTGAAAATGAGTGCCATCAATTGCTCCAGCGCATTGAGGGAAGCCCATGTTGTTAGAAAGCTATCACCTTCGGTTATTTGAAGACGTAGTAGAGATTAACGTGATTTTAACGGGAAATTTAGTAATCGAAATGTCCCCTAACCGAAGAGCCAAATCAAATTATTGTGGGCTATATGGTAGGTCAAAACAAATTATCAAACCTCATTTTTAAATTCAAAAGACATTTTTAACAACGCTGTTGGATAAAAAATTTCAAAATAATATTTAAGACTGAAATACTCCCAATAGGATTTGCTTCAAAGTATTTCAAATTCGAAATATATGTTTTATGATGCATTATGACCGACGCTGGATCCGGAACTGATTAAATGCTGAAGTGAAGAAACTTATACCGTCATATTTGGTTAAGTGTATGTTATTGTAAACGATTGTCACGCGTGCGAAATATAAACAAGAATGTGATGTCTTCGATATTCGATATTTTGTTAGCAAATAAAATTAACACGTTTACAACTATCGTATACAAACACAGTCAGTACTCAAACATAACGTAATATGTAGTTATTATATTGCAAGAAGTAAATAAAAAGATAGGAAAATGAAGAATGACCAGACGAGCCGAATTCAAGTCTGCCCACACAATATAAATTAAGCAGCAATATCAAACTAATCGTTATAGAATTACTGCAGTAATACTTTCCACAAAATTTCGGCTACTTACTTTCGTTAGATGAAGACTATATAGGCAAGATACATTCATACACCGAACCAAAAAGCGACACTAATTTTAGCGTGACTAGAATTTGCAGTTTTCTTCATACACTTCTTGTGTGCGACAAAGCGTTTCCAATTGACAAGTCAGCAAAGGGTAGAGCACGGATTAGGAATGTGTAATTATGCAAAAACAAATTGAAAACAAATTCGTACGACAACGTGCTAATTCCCATTTTTTTACAAATTTCATGCAAACGACTAGTTAAGATGCGTTATTTTTAGAAAAGCTTACGAAGAATAGTTTGCAAGTCAATTACCAAGGAGTTTTAAAATAGTAGCGAGAGACTTGCCGAGCGGAAATCGGATTCGTGTAATAAAAATTAATGCCCAACATAAAGTTCTGATTAGAGCCATAGAATTAGCAGTGGCGTGCGGTCATGCAAGCGTAGGCAAGCGCCGCTTGCCTAAGCATTTTACCGAACAAAAATTTTTTGGATCAATCTCTGAGCAAAATCAGTTTAAATTTTTCTGTTCTAAACAATGTCAATGTAATGTTTTGGCTAAATTGTCTTTACAGTTGAAATGCTTGCTATTTATACGCGATTTACTGTCGTGGTTTTCGGTTTCACTTTGCTACACTTGTAAGATGAGTCAAGAGTATTAAATAAGCCTTTTCAAAAATGAGGCGGGGACTAAGGCGAATTTTGCCTGCAAGCGTTTCTGGGATCGTTACCGGGGACACAAAATTACCTCGCGAATAGAAGTGCAGTGTTTATACATATGTTGATGAAAGTGTTTATGTGATTTAGCAAGAATGCCAAAGTATAACTGCTGTGTGCCAGGTTGTAGCAACAGCCACAGAAATAAGCCTCGCGATTTCAAATTTTATTGCTCGCCAAAGGATTTAGAACTACGTAAAAAATACGATGTTCTTATAAGAAACGACAACCTCAAAGTGGCGTCTCCGAACACAAGGATTTGTTGTGATCACTGGGAAGGCGGGAAAAAATTGTTCAGAACTCATCTTCCGTCTGTTTTTCCGTGGACTGTACGTAAAGAACAACGCAGAGAGATAACCAGAGCGAGTCAGGAAAAAATTAGTAAACACAAACGCAAGAGAAAGAACTTCATGCAAAATTATGAAGTTGATATTGAAAGCGAACAACTACAAAACGACCAAGCATCTCATCTTCAATCTTCTGCTACTCAGACAGACTTGGCATGTTTCTGCAAAGCTAAGGACGATGTCCTGCTACTTCAAGACGTTAAAAAGCAAATTATAGAAAAACAAATATTTCTCGAAAGTGAACTGCTGCGTTTAACAAAATTACTTGAAATCACCAAAAACAACCTGGCAAGACAACAACAACGACAAAGTAGATTTGATATTGACAAATACAAATAAAGTGATTCTGATAAAGAGTTCTACACTGGTTTATCTAACTACAAAATGCTGACATTTTGTTTCAATTTAGTTGAGGAGTCAAGAATTGATATTAATGGTGATAATACAGATGACACACACAGGGGCGGATCTAGGGGTAGGCACCATAGGCAAGTGCCTATGGTGAAATTACCAAAATATACTTCGACTTAGATTCGATACGAATTTATCGAATTATGAAACTATGAATAGCACTTTATCGCAGTCAAATCATCTGACTTTTGTTTAGAAATGTTGTGCAATTAAATGACGTAATTTTGATATGAATCGTAGTCCAGATGCGTATGATTATCTATAAAGATCCGTGTCGTTAGGCAAAGCAGCCATTTTGCCTAAGTCAAGAAGGCGATCTAGCCATTTGATTGGTTGTTAGCAATTTGCCTAAACAATATGAATTTGCCTAACTTGACATCGTGTATAGGTATTCTGATTGGGCAATTTTTTGCAACCGTATGCTTTCATTGGTCAATTTTTTTGCCTAACTTGAGCAATTCCAACAAATCATTGCTGTTGATAAGCATAGTTGAGCTAGGCAAATTAGGCAATTGAAAATTAACATACACTCGTATTGTTTCTGAACAGCCTCTGTGCTCAATTTACGGTTTTGTGATATTTTATAATGTCTTCATTGTGTTGTGGTAATTTATACGAGACTGCTCAGTCTGCGTTGGCCAAAAACGATTTAAAATGCCTTAATGAGCTTTATTCTCGTTTATTGGTCGACGTTCGACCTATGTTTACTAACGAGCAGCTGTTAGATAGAATTTATGACCCCGACCATACTCTGTGTCGAAATTTTGGAGCTGAAATATATGTGCCAAAGCACGCTCATGACGGAAAGACTTGTACTGCAATAAGGTAAATATATTATAATTATATATATCGTATTGCAGTATTTATATATACGTGTAAAATGGTTAAATCTCAATTTCGCTGGGCTATATCTTTGTCTACAGTCAGCAATTCATTCATACATTGCAATCAATCTACCAAACAAAATATTAATTTCGTTTCTTGAATATTTTTTAAGATCTGAAGCTTCTGGCAATTGCCTCTACAGTTCAGCTTCCCTAGTTCTGGTAGGTAACAATGCATTGGTCCCTACTTTGCGAATTTTAACATCGCTTGAGCTATTTATTCATGCTGCTTTTTATGCTCAACACCCATGCTTTTTGTCTGTTATAAGTGAGCACAGTGATTACTTTGATCAAAGCTTAAACAATCTTTTGCCTTTGTCAGTGTCTAAAGAATGTTTAGACACTGGATATACAACAGATGAACTGGTAAAACAGGAGGCTATTTTAAATTGTAATGACCAGAAATGGTCATCTTTTCTTTGTATTTTGGGCCTATCTTCTGTTTTAGGTAGAAAAATTCATACTTTTTATCCTGATTCTGGTGAAAGTAGATATAAATTGTTATTTAATCGTATTGTTCAGCCCCGGGTATTAAGCCAAAGAGGTTTGGATGCTATTAATATTTTGTTTTGTCATGAAGGATCTGTACAACCAGGTGAGACTTTTCAGTCTAATCATTTTGTGCCTCTCATTTTCCATGCCCACAGGTTGGAGCGAACATTGTCTAATTCCTGTACACAGTCTAATTCTAGCAGCTCAACAACAGAGAAACGAAAATTTGTCAAAATTTTTCCAAATATTGCACCAAAAACAGTTGACATTTCAAATTTTTTTACTTCAACTAATAGGCCTGCTGCCCAACCAACTTTTAAAAGGATGCCCAATGAGAGTTTTTCTTCTGCTGCAGCTCTTGCTCAGACATTAAATAAAGCCAATAGTCTTTTGCTTCACACATCATCCCAGGAACTATTGCCTGGTATTCCAACTTCTGGTGATATGCAACCTGCTGTTTTAACCCATAATTTTGATGTTTCCTTGTATAGGGAGAAAGTTAAGGGTATGGATAATTCTGAAATATGTCATTTGATAAAAAATGTATATAAACCAGATAAAAAGTATCATTTTCCTAAATGTAATGGCAGATCATTTAGGCATGATTGGCTAGACCAGCATGAATGGCTTTGCTATTCACCTTCACAAAATGGTGCGTATTGTCTATCGTGTGTGTTGTTTGGCAATAGATTCCCAGGCAAGGCCAGTAAAGTAAAAAAGTTGTTTACTGAACCTCTTCAAGATTGGAAGAATGCTAAATGCTCTTTCACTCAACATGCTGGAAAAAGTAAAGGGAGGGAAGTCGGTTTGCATGCATCCACATCACCAATTTTGATGCTTTGCGTTCCCAAATATCAGGTACTCTGCAGCCTATCGAGATGATCATGGATGCTGGTATCAAGAAAGAAATAGAACAGAATAGGGAAATACTATCTCCAATTATTGATTCTGTCATTTTTTGTGGACGTCTAGATTTACCTCTTCGTGGGCATCGTGATGATTCCAAGTATCACCCTACTGTTGGTTGTTATTCATCTGGAGGGGTTGGTAATTTCATTGAAACACTCAATTATGGAGTTAGGAGAGGGGATAAAGTTTTAGAAAATCATTTAAAGAATTATGGTAAGAATAGAAGTTATATTTCTAAAACAAGTCAAAATAAAATCATTAAATGTTGTGGCCAGGTAATCAGTAATCAGATTATTTCTGATATCAAAAAAAGTAAGTTTTTTTCTGTTATTGCTGATGAAGCATCTGATTCTTCACATAAAGAACAAATGTCTCTTGTTTTGCGCTTTGTTGATACCGATATGAATATCAGGGAAGAATTCATTTCATTTCTTTTTTGTAAGTGGGGACTAAGTGGTGCTCAACTTGCCAAGCTACTTTTAGAGGCTCTAAAGGAACTGACTTTATCAATAGATGATTGTAGGGGGCAAGGTTATGATGGGGCTGGTTCAGTTCCTGGTTGCACTAATGGTCTAGCAGCTCAAATTTTAAAGCTTAACCCAAAGGCTCTTTATACACACTGCTATAGTCATAGGTTAAACTTATCCATTTGCGATTCTTTGAGTATACGAGTTGTCAATGATATGTTGAAACATGTTAACAATGCCACTAATTTTATTAAAATTTCCCAAACTCGCAATATTCCCTTTGAAAAACATACACGTAATTCAGAAACAAACTCGAAAAAGACTAGATTAACAGACGTTTGCAAAACTAGATGGGTAGAACGTATCGAAGGTTTAGATACATTCCAAGAGCTTTTTGTACCTGTATACACCACCCTTAACGATATGTCTGAAAATGTAGATGGTGAGTTCAAACCGTCGCTTCAGTCTGATGCCTCATCTTTGTTTCAACTTATTGACAGGTTTGATTTCGTCGTTGCTTTAGTTATCACGAGAAATATTCTTGATTCAACTCTTCCAGTAACACAGTTATTACAGGGTAAGAGTATCGATATAATGGATGGTATTCATTTAATTTCAACTTTGAAAACTGAGGTGGTGAACATGAGGAATTCCTCTGATTTTTATCATGACACCTGGTATGACGAAGCGCTTGAACTGGCAGCAAAAGTTGGCATTGAAGAATGGAAACCAAGAACAGTGCGCAAACAAACGACCAGGGAAAATATTCCCCACACAACCATTTCTGAGTATCATAAACGTGCAATTACTCTTCCTCTACTAGATCATTTGCAATCTTCTTTAGAATCACGATTTGACCTTGAGAGTGTGAATGTCTATAAAGGCCTTAGCATTGTACCGACGAAAATGATGTCCATGACAAGAGATGGGGTGGATTGGAAAGAGCCATTCAAAACTGTGGCTAACTTGTGGCGAACAGAATGCCAGAAAGAGATACAATCAAATATTACAGCCCCCCTGCATTCAAACAGCTCTTCCCCCAGGTAGTTATTGTAATTGATTGCACAGAGATTGAGATGGAAAGGCCATCAGCTTTGAACAATCAGTCTGCCTGTTATTCTTCTTACAAAAGCAGACCAACAATGAAGGTTTTAATTGGAATCACACCTAGTGGTGTGTTGTCGTACATCAGTGAGTTATTCCCTGGAAGCACTTCTGATTTGGAAATAGTTAAAAAAAGCAATTTCTTGGACATTCTCTCCCCTGGAGATAGTGTCATGGCAGACAGAGGCTTTAACATAAAAGATGAACTTGCGTCAGTTGGAGCATTTCTTGAAGCTCCTTCTTTTCTCCAAAAGAAAACCCAATTTACACAAGAAGAAATTAACAAGAACAAAGCTATAGCTAGCCTGCGCATACATGTTGAACGACAAATGGAAAGACTAAAAAACTGGCACATATTAGATAGAAAGATCCCTATCACTATGGCCCCATTAGCATCAGATGCACTTGTGGTCATAGCAGCATTGGCTAATTTTTTGCCACCACTTGTTTGTTAGATTTTGCCTTCATTCTCATGTTCAAAATTGATAAATAAATCAAACAAGCCATTTCAATAATGATAATTTAGAAATTCAGTATCATGATTAAAAACAGATTTACAGCAAAAAAGCCCTTTTTTTAATTATATTTTGACAGAGATTAAATTTTCAACTGTTATTTATCTTTAGTAATTTATGTTTTAAAAATCTTTACAAGTTACACCATTTAATTATCTCCTGTGAAATTGTTTCTTGGCAGCCCATACTTGATCTTTGGATATGCTAGTTCAGGAATAATAAATTCTTCATAGAAAATCTTAAGTTTTGCCTTAGTATTGCACCAGAAATTAGAGTCAAAAGGTACTCTTTCAATATATATACCAGGTGAACAAGATCCAGCAATCACAAAGTCTGCCCACTTCCTCCCTGATAAATACATTCCCTGCTGTATTTGGTAAAAATATTTGTGGTTTCTGTTAATTGTAATACCACTGTTGCCAAGTTTGTGCTTGACACACATGTGCTTACGTAAGACAGCTTCTGTTAAACTTTCCTTTTCAGATGTTTCGATGAACTTCATTTTTAGGATACCTAAAGGTTCATTATTGTTCGAGGGATCACAAACCAAGCCATCAGGACTAGCCCCTAAGAAACCATCATCATGCTTGCCAACAATCAGACCTGACTGTGACACAGACAAATTGTCATGTCCACGTTTGCGTTGCTCCTTTATGTATTGCTTCATTATTTCTGGTTCCATTTCTAGTCCTTTTATCATTTGCTTCGTTGCTGAAAATTTGGCATACAAAATTTCATTAATGGCCTTTGTTGGTGAGGTTGTTTGTTTAAGTACAGCAGCTCTATAGCATTTAGATGCTGTAATGCGGTACTGTCGATGTAGGTGCCATTTCTTATTAAAGGATTGCTCTCTAGTTTCTTTCTAAATTTCTGTGGCCTTTCTGTAGTCTATGAAAAGGCATTTCTTAATCTTTTCCATCCTTTCTTTAATGGCACTCATTGCCATAGGGCTGTCTTGAACTTTTATGGGAGATATGAGTTCATTCTCATACTTCTCAACTGGGATATCCTGGGGTAAAATGTGACACCATCCAATGGACTTCCCAACCTCATTTTCTAGTTCTTTAAATTTGTTAAAAATGCTTTGTAACTTTTTACTATTTAAACCTTCCTGGTTAATGGAGCTGACATCCTGGTATTTGCATTTATCTTCTGCTTTTTTGTTCTCTTTGTTGTAGTCATATTTCTGGAACTTCATTGCAGAAATTGGCTGCACTTCTTCTTTTCTCTTTCTTGGTACACTCCATTCACATGGCTTTGACGTGCATGAAATTTCTGAAGATGACTTCTTATTTTTCTTGCAAACAGAGTCAAGGAAAAAAAGAGTTGCACAGACGTGATTACATCTCCCATCCACACCTGCTGGGCACCACATTTGGCTGACAATACAAAGCCAAATGATGAAAGCTTAATGTAACAAAGTATATACCATCTTTTTCTTCATTGAAGGCAAGACCTGACTTTTGATGTAATGTTTTGAATCCTTGTGGAGATAATACAAACACAGCACATGGCTTGACTTAAAGAAATTATAGCCTTTCACTAGAGGCTTAGCAGTTGAAAGTCGTCTTTTGAATTCCATGCTGTCTATCATAAACTTCCATACAGTGCCAAAAGTAACATTTGGTAGATTTGATAGGTCGGCACTTTATCCTGTGGTAGGAAAACTTTTAACTTCTGATGGCAATGTCTGATGTAGGAGACCAGCTTGTGCTTTCTTTTTCAAAACATGAACGCCTCCATTGGGGTCACGTAGATACTTTTCCGCCAGTTTATGTTCGATATAATTTTTGACTCTGCAATAAAAAATATATAGTTATTCTTTAAACGATTTTTAATTCCTTCATAAAAAGGACGAAATAAATCAAATGAATGTTAGATTATATAAAAATAAAAACTTAAAATTAAAAGTAAATTACTGACCTCAGTCGTAAATCAGAAAGTTTACCAGAGGTTTTTGCTCCTCTGCAAAGAAGCCATCGTCGTAAAATTGCACAATTGCATTCCTCAATCGGCTTAGGTAGCTTAGCTCCGGGAATATCACTTTCATTTAGCGAAAAACTTTTATCTTTACACTCAAACGCGCTTTCCATCTTCACTTTTTTTTCCAACTATAATAATATAACAAGCTGTCCCCACTAACAATCCCAGACGTGCTTGCGGGCTAAAACTTGCCCTAGTCCCCAACTCTTATTTGAAAAGGCCTATTAAGTGGATTAAATTAATTATTTATTAACCAAGGCAAGTGCGCTTGCCTTCGGAGCTCAATTTGAACATTTGAGCATGCGTTAATCTAGATTTGGAGGCTTCTTATTCGAGGAATATCGAGAAAAGGCAAGCGGCGCTTCTAAGGGCGCCGCTTGATAGCGATTGGTCAACAGTCTTGCACGCTCGCAATTTTAAACACATATCAGCGCACGAATAATATTCGTATATTCAACACATTGGACATCCGAATTATTCACGCCGTTTATGTTATCGTTTATTAAAAGATGACTGAGAGCGAAAGGTAATGTTCTGATTTCTAAGGTGCTTTACTGGTTATTTTATTACTTTCTGCGCACAATGTGCGTAAACAAGCAGGGGCCGTAGTCTGCAGAGATATCGAAATGCACGCAAACGTGTGTTGTGGTAAAGTATGACTAGCATTATGACCAAAACACTATGCTCTTGTCAGTCTTGTGTCGTTGAATTCGTAAATTAATGACTAAAAATAAAAGGTACAAGATACTAAATAATAAACACGACTCTCCGATATTCTGAAACGTACGAGTCAGTGCCAGACACATTTTGAAGAACGGGAGAACACGTTGCCATGACGTCATTATACCAAAATATAAACATTAAACAACGCCATGGCCTCAGTTTGTAACACACCGTGCCAATTTTGTGCGCAAAACTGGCTGTTCTTAATTGTTATAATCACGACTGCTACAATACATTTCGCGCCTATTGTCTTGCAATTTTTTGTATGTAGAAGATATTATCTGTAGCATGTAATACAAGATTATGATATTGACAAGAGCTTCCTTTTGCGTAGTAGTTTTGATATTTGTATCCGGTAGATTTTAGCGTTATATATAAGTCTTTCGTATGAGCTCCGAACGTGAGTTCAATGTACTAGAACGCTATTAAATATTGTGATTATTTTATTCACTAGCGAAGAAGTTATTTACAACAGTCGTGAGTGTTCTATGTGTTAGAATTTATTTACAGGCTTTTTATATATTTGGTTAAAGAAGGTGCAGTTATTACACAGCGGATAATGTACTTGAAATTTGAGTAGTTTTACGTAATTATAAAGTTAAGTGCGTAAGTTTAAGTAGCGCGTTTGAGTAAGTGTAGGATTGGCTATTTCCTCTATTGCTTATACATGAATCTAGATGAGTAATGTACGCACGTTATGTACGTCACTACAAGATATCATGTAACTGATGTAAGGTATAAATAAGATTGATGTTCCTATAAAATATATAGCATAGGAATTTTCATCCTTTTATGTTCTACTTCTACATTCGGTATTTTCACGACACCTGTACAACATGACTGAATGCATTGTGGAATCACTGTTATCCCGCTCATTTGGATTGAGACCTTTTTGAAGATAAGATTACAGAAAAACGAACAAAATTCGTAGATTATTGGAATTTAACGTCAAGTATCGTCAAAGTAGCACTGAAACGCGGCAAAGTGAAGAGGATGTAAAGGCGTCCTTTACATAAGTTTTCAGGGGAAGCCACGATTCTATGAGGACGTTATAAAGGAGTTTTGCGCAAAGGAAAGACGGATGGAATTTACATTTAAGTAAATCTGTTGTAGGATTTTGGACTATTTCGTTCTGTTACTTCTTCACTACAATAGAAATACACGCGTAGCCATTTACTTAAAACGACTTTATATCACAATACCACATGTACTACTTTTAAACCGTAATTGTGATATATACTCTATAAAAGTTTTTGAATTTTTTAGATTTTTTCAATACTGTTTCAGTCATGACAGATACATTTTTTTCGACAAAGTACTCCCAGAAATCGCGGGAAATGCGCTCTAGTAGCCTTCAAAATCCAAAAATTTTCTGGGGGAGCATGCCCCCAGACCCCCTAGATAGGTTCGCAGCTCACCCCCAGCGCTTGCCTACTAAATTCGGTCACCGCACGCCACTGAGAATTAGACCAAAAAAAGACAAATTGTAAAATTAAATTTATTGTAACGTTTCGTCTTTACTCAAGACATCTTCAGACAAATAATAAATAGGATGTTAAGACAAGATATTATATTTACAAAAAGGTGTTAAATTACTACTAAAGGAGGCGGTGTCAAATGGATATATGATAGGGAAGTTAGGAAGTAAAATAAAGAGAAATTAAAAAAGGTTAAGTGGAATGGTGTTTCCTTGCACATGAAGTGAAGGCTTGTATTGATTGATTAGAAGGCTTTCATAAATGGATAGTTCATAAGAATCGTTGGAAGAGGAGATTATTTTAAAGTAGTCTAAATTGTGGGTGTGTCCAGTTGCGTTAATGTGAGCAAGAATGCTTGACAACGCAAGGTGGGAAACTTGGTTGCCTGTAAGGGGGAGATATTCCCAAGTGCTCCGAGAATCTAGTGTGTAGATAACGCGTGGTTTGATCCTGTTACGAGGCGTTGCAGCTTCGACACTTGAATAAATAGACAACACCAGATCTCATAGGTTTGGGAATTTTGTCCTTAAAGGGGAGAAAGAAGAGATACGTTGGGAAGGGCAGAAAACAAATTTAATAGATATATGTGGGAAGGCGGCAGACACAAAGGCTATTGATTTGTATGCGAATTTGAAGGGAGTGTATGCCGGTGAAAGGAAGACAAAAATAGATGGGCATTTTTTGAGCAGTCAAGACAAGTGGTTTGGGGGCAAAGGTGTTGTTAAGGAAGTGACGTGTGACTTTGTCAATTATACGTTAAGGAAAACCGTTTTTGGTGAGTGACTTTCTGGTAAATTGGAGTTGTGTATGAAAATTTTCGTAAGTAGAACAAAGATTAAAGATGTGGTGAAGTAAGCAGGAGACTAGTGAAAGTTTGTAAGTAAGTGGGATGAAGCTTTTGACGTTGGTGAAGATTATGGTGAAAGTAGGTTTGCGGTAGACGGAAGTGGTGAATTTTCCATTATTGTGAGAGATATCAATGTCAAGAAATGAGAGCTTTCTGTTTTGTTCGACTTCAGCGGTGAATGTGATGTTAGGGTGTTGTCTGTTAAGATAGTCAAGAAAGAGGGGACGTGATCGGAAGAATGAAAAAGTAAAAAACAGTCGTCAACGTAGCGTCGGTAAAGTAGTGGTTTGAATGAAGAAGGACATTTATTAAGCCAAGATTATTCGTGAAAGGACATGAATATATCAGGAATCAGAGGGCCCAATGGACTGCGCATAGCCACACCATCAATTTGCTAGTACATTTTCCCGTTAAAGATAAAATGACAGTTCTTAACAGCAACAGAGAGTAGTTTTTCAAATTCTGTTGCAGTGAGTCCGTTGAAGTACTGGTGGTTGTTAAAAATGCTTTTGGAAATTATGTGGATGGTTTCGTCAACAGGTATGTTAGTAAATATGGTTACGACGTGAAATCTAGCAAGGATAACTTTACTGGAGTCGATATCGCAATTTAGGATCTCTTCAACAAAGGAGAAAGTGTCTTTGATGATGAGGTTGCTTATAGTGAAGGGTTTTAGGAGTGAGATAAAGAACTTGGCTAGTTTATACGAATAGTGATTAATGGAGGAAAGAATGGGACTGAGAGGGATGTTTTATTTATGTATTTTAGGAAGACCATACAATATACCTATTCGTGAACCAGTAGGGTAAATTTATTTGTAAGTTTCAGGGCCGATAGACATCTTTCAACTTTTTTAATAAAGACTTCACTTGATTTTCTCGTTGTAAAGTGACTTTAACTGGATCTCCATTAACAGGTTGAAACTGTGTAGTGTCAGATAAGAGTGTGTCTATTTTCTTTATGTAGTCGTCTTTGTTAAATTTTAAAATGCCATTTCCTTTGTCAGGTTTAGTGATGAGGATAGTTCTGTCGATTTTTAAATTATTTAAAATGTTCGAGTCTTCTTGTGAATATAGAAAAGGTGGTGGGCTCTAACTTCGGAAACCTGAGTGTGCAATGTCTTTTATCTTGCATTTGATCGAGTCTGGATTAAATCCGGGTGATTCATTAGCAGGTTGTCGTTTGAAATGGTTGTAGAGTTTTCAAAGGGTGTTAGGAAGGTGCAAATGTTTAACTTTTTCGATGTGATGGAAAAGTTTAAGCCTTTTGAAAGGATTTCTTTCTCTCTGTCAGTAACGAGGCGGTTTGAGAAGTTGAACACAACTTTATCAGGGTCGATTGGGATGTTGTTGTCATGTTTGGATGTGAGACGGAAAAGTTTGTAATCTTCGATATGTTGATGTTGCGTTATTGTTCTTGAATTTTAACAATCGGAGACATTCTTAAGGTGTATAAAGTCAATTTTCGAGAATAGTAACTCCAGGTTGGAGTGTGCTTGTGTTGGTTGTGCTGAGAGGACTCGTATACGAGCGTGTTTCCCGTTTATTTCTTCTTGAAGGAGACGACTACATAAAGAAAACTACATAAACACTATACATAAAACGAACAACATAAGACGACTACATAAAGAAAATGGACACATTCTTATCTGACACTACAAAGTTTCAACCTCTTAATGGTGATCCAGTTAAAGTCACTTTACAACGAGAAAATGAAGCGACGTCTTTATTAAAAGAGTTGAAAGATGCTAAATCTATCGGCCAAAAAACTTACAAAGAACGTTACCCTACTGGCTCACGAATAGGTATATTGTATGGTCTTCCTAAAATACATAAATGTAACATCCCTCTCAGACCCATTCTTATCTCCATTAATCACTATTGGTATAAACTAGCCAAGTTCTTCATCCCACTCCTAAAACCCTTCACTATAAGCAACCTCATCATCAAAGACTCTTTCTCCTTTGTTGAATAAATCCTAAATTTCGATATCAAGTCCAGTAATGTTGTCCTTGCTAGTTTTGATGTCGTATCCCTATTTACTAACATACCTGTTGACGAAACCATCCCCATAATATCCAAAAGAATTTTTAACAGTAGTTAACTAATATATATATATATATATATATAATATAAGATGTTCTAATATATAAGACGTTCACCGCTTCCGCTTTATGTAAAGCTCACCTTTATAGGTTTGAGCGCTCTGGTGACTCTACAAAACAATCCATACAAAATGTAACCGTACATCCTGTGTCCCAAGTGCAGGAGTCACAATTTTACTATTGTGATACCCGCGAGGGTACATTGTTATACACTTTGTATATTACGCTCACTGCGCTTGTGCAGTTTGAGCGCTCTCGGATTGTGTAGAGAGTCTCATATGGAGACGTTGACCTTGTTTGCGATATGCAAAGCTCACCTTTATAGGTTTGGGCGCTCTGGTGACTCTACAATCCAATCCATACAATGTGTAACCGTACATCCTGTGTCCCAAGTGCACGAGTGACAATTTTACTATTGTGATTGCCGGGAGGGCACATTGTTATACACTTTGCATATATATATATATATATATATATATACTTTCCAAATAATCCACATTTATTTTCAGAAGGGTAATACATATCATTTTTCCCATCTTTCTTTATTCAATACAAATATGGTTATCTTCCCTTCAATGATATTAAGGATTGATATACTACACATTTTTAGTAAATAAATTTAAAAAAATTAACATTTTTTATCTTTTATTGTAAAGAAATCATATTTCTTATTTTTATAAAAAAATTCGAATTTCTCACTATTTTAATCATATTTCCTTTTTTTCCTTTTTTTTAAAAAATTTGAATTTCTTACCTTTTGTATCACTGTTTTAATGCGAAATCTTTAATAAAAGATTTATTTTTCATTTGAATGTTTTGCTGTCTAATTGATAATGACGAAATCTTCAAATCAAAAAATTACTTTTATATTTAAGCGCGATAAAGATTTTGATGAAGAAAAAGACTTAAGTGAAATTATTATTAAATCAGAATATATATCTAAATTCATTGATGGTGGTGTAATGATAATTTTTAATAAAGAAATTGAAGATGGAAGAAAATTTAATTTCAAATTATGCGATGAAGGGATTATAATCACCAAAAAGATAGTATTGACATATTTATAGAAAAAATGGATGACTACTTTTATTATCATGATGAAAAACAAAGTTATATACATATTACACAATTGGATTTAATTAAACTAATTTATAAAAATATTATTGAAAAACACATTTAATATAAACGACAACTTTTTTGAAAATAGACATGTTTCGACATCTCATGATGCATCTTCAGTATGAGTGAAATCATAGGTGATACAGGGTTTATATAAAAGTAATATGATACATAAATGACAGCAATAAAAAGGAAATAAGATAAATTAATGGGGAGCGTCCGAGCGTATTATAAACTAAATATTGTATTGAATTTAAAAACTTGAACATTGAGGTCAGGGTTAGTTTTGTTAATGTGGAGTGCTTCTTTGATTTAAAGGATGAATGAGGTGTCGGCAGTGTCGATGATTTTGAAACAAGAGGGTGAATAGTTCGTTTTGCATGAGTGAGATTTAAGGTGTCGGTAGATATGAGGGTTTTTGTCTGTTGTGGTATGTTCCCTGATTCTGGTGGATTAATGGCGCGAAGTTTCGCCAATGTATCGGGAATTACATCCCGCGCAATTGAATTCATATACTACCATAGATTTAATTGAATAAGGGTTTGGTTCTTTAAATGAGAAAAGGTTTTTGATTTTGAATGATGTGAAAATTAGTCGAATTTCAATCTGTACAAAAGCGTTTCATAATGTTTGTAAGTCTGCATTGTTTGTGTCGCGAGTAATGTCCGATGTAAGGCAGTTTGAAGTATAGAGTTGTTATTTTGGAATTTTCATTTGTGTTGGTTGTGATCGTCGTGTCAGGAGTTTCGGTGTCTAGGTTGAGGTTGTTGCTTTGTTTGTTGTCAAGATATCGTTTTACGGTTCTGTTAATAAAGTGAAGTGGGAAAGAGTTTCGTAAAAGAGTGGATGTGATGTTTTTTATGTCTCGTTGAAAGCCTTTGTCGTATTGTTAAGTTTGTATGCTAAGTCGATTAGTGTGCGCATAAGTCCGGTTTGTATGAAAGTGGTGTGAAACTAAAATAGTTCGTCAGAAGTCCTGTGTACTTTGGTTTGTGGTATGTAGATGTTGTACAGCTGTCGTGAGATTTTGTTAGTAAAATGCTAAGAAATGGCAGTTGATCTTGTTGTTCAGTTTCAAAAGAAAATCTAATGTTTGCGTGCTATGTGTTAATGTAATTATAAAACTTCATGGCCTCAGTTTCGTTAGTAAAAACACAAAAAATATCGTCAACGTA
Organism: Xenia sp. Carnegie-2017; assembly: GCF_021976095.1. NCBI lineage: Eukaryota > Metazoa > Cnidaria > Anthozoa > Malacalcyonacea > Xeniidae > Xenia > Xenia sp. Carnegie-2017. The sequence continues at coordinate 9,175,890 of NW_025813526.1, forward strand.
TCTGCGGTAAAATAGTGGTTTAGTGTCGTTGTAGTTGTTTAGCCAGTTTCGTTCATGTGAGCCCATGAAAATGTTAGCAAGTATGGGTGCTAAGGGACAGCCCATCGCAACACCGTCCGTCTGGTCATAAAATTTTCCATTAAATAAAAAATGCGTCTGTGCTGTTGCTATTAAAAACAGTTGTGTGAGGTCTGTCCTGTTTATACTGAACCTGGGGTTGTGAGTGAATATTAAGTCGATTGCTAAGTTGATGGTTTCAGTAAGTGGTATGTTAGTAAATAGGCTTTCAACGTCGTAGGAGATGAAGAATTTGTGACAAGAGGTTGATGTGTTAAAAGATTAGAAGTCGTCGAGGAAAGTGAAGGAATCTTTAGTTGAGTGGTCATCAGGTATGAGTGGTGTTAGTAGAGAACTAAAATACTTAGGTAAACTATAATTGCATGCGTTGATTGATGAGACTATCGGTCGTAGTGGAGGCGATTGTTCTGGTTCTCGTTTCTTGTGAAGTTTCGGTAAGCCAAAGAAGCGTGAGGGTTGAGAACCTCTGGGGAAGATATTATTATAAACTTTTTTGCTAATAGAGTCTTTCTTTAGAGGCTTCCTTAACAGTCGTTGTAGTTTGGCTTCACATGGTATTGTGACGTCTCCTTTGAGTGGGGTAAACTTTGCTGTATTGTTAATGATTTTAAGGCAGGAGTTACGATGCATTTGACGATCCATGATTACAACGCCGTTGCCTTTGTCCGGTTTGAGAATGATAATGTTTGGATTGTTGCGAATGTATCGGGATGTAATTCCCAATACATTGGCGAAACTTCGCGCCATTTATCCACCAGAATCAGGGAACATACCACAACAGACAAAAACTCTCACATCTACCGACACCTTCTTAAATCTCACTCATGCAAAACCAACTATTCACCCTCTTGTTTCAAAATCATCGACACTGCCGACACCTCATTCACCCTTAAAATCAAAGAAGCACTCCACATTAACAAAACTAACCCTGACCTCAATGTTCAAGTTTTTAAATTCAATACAATATTTAGTTTATAATACGCTCGGACGCTCCTCATTAATTTATCTTATTTCCTTTTTATTGTTGTAATTTATGTACCATATTACTTTTATATAAACCCTGTATCACCTATTATTTCACTCATACTGAAGATGGCATCATGAGATGTCGAAATATGTCTATTTTCAAAAAAGTTGTCGTTTATATTAAATGTGTACTGGCAATAGTGCTTTTACGAAATTATGGAAACATTATTGAAAAAATTGTAATAGTAACTATATGATATATATAAGATGGAAAAAGTACTGGATATTGCATAATATAATTTCTTACTGGTAAGATGATAGTTTTGTACAGAATTATTGTATTAATTGTAAAAATTTTGGAAAAATGGTTGCGGTCTTCAAATGCAAATTTAAGATGGATAAAGCAATATATATACTTTCGCAGTCATCAAGTGACAACCAGATCGCTTCAGTTTTCCAGATGATATAGAAGATATATTTAAGAAGATGAATTTAATTGACATTTGAGTGTTATATGTTTAGTATCATTTCTTGCTGGTGATAATGGTGGATTGGCGTAGTAGAACTATAATATTCAAAACTGATGATGTTGAAACTTCGAGTAAAGTGTTTCTATCTTCAGATGTCATTTTTAGTTGGAAAAAGCAGTGCGGGCTTTTTGAAGTTATTGATGAATGTAAAAAAAATAATTTAAGAATGATTTTTGATTCGTATGAAAATAAATATATCTTGGAGCAAAAATCTCTTATTGAAGCATTTATTAAAGTATTAAAAAAAACATTTGGATGAAACTGATGATAATCATCAACATTACGATACAGAAGTATAAACGTATGTTTACAAATTGTATACAATCTAAAAAAAATTGTCCTTTTTATTTTCAATGTTGTGAAAGATTTTACCCATGTCATCATCGTGATAATAAAGATCATTTTTCCAATAAAAAATTCAATCCAAAATATATTTCCTGGATAATGTGTAATTATTGTGGGCTTGAGCAAGGATTTCAACAGCATTGTATCAAGTGTAAGAAAAAGTTGGCTGACTAATTTTGTGGCGAATGTAGGGTTTACGATGAGTATTCGAAAGATCCTTATCATTGTGTAAAATGTGGTGTTTGTAGAATTAAATTACATAGAACATTTCATTGTGATACTTCTGGATTGTGTTTCGAAAAAGAAAAAGGAAAAATCAATATCATATATACAAAAACGATAGTGTACACGATCAATGTATGATATGTTTAGAAGATATATTAACTGGAATGTTAAAATGTGGACACAAAATACATCTTGATTGTTTGAGACAATTATTATTGAAAGGATTTTCTAATTGTCCGATATTTAGAGCTGTTTTATTGACACGAACTCCCATCCCATCAATTAAAGCGGCATCTTTGTCTGGTACCATCTGATCCGAGTCTGGTACCATCTGATACAAAAACATGATTTTTTTATTATATGAAGTATTATATGAAGTATTATATGAAATATTTACAAATTGAAATATATATAACCGAATTTTAAGACATTTTTCTAAAAAATACTCCATTGTGTTGTTTAATTTAATTTCTTGGTCGAGTTCTTTTAATTGATCAAGTAATTTTTTTTCTTCTCTCTAATAGGTCAAATAAAAAATTTGCTTCTTCCTCATTTTTACATATGATATTCCCTTTTATAAGTAAATAAAATTGTCTGTTAACACAATTTTATTCAGTGTTTAAAGATATCATATTACAAGTGTATTCAGTATTTTTAGCGATCTCGTTGTTGTATTCTTCAAGTTTTTTTTTTTTTGGTCGGACGTCCTCTCTTTTATTTTATACTTTCAGTACTATCCATTAATTGCCTTTTTTCCTTTCCATTCATTAACATTATGAGGAGGACTTGCAAATACTAGATTGGGAAGAGCAGATACTTGATCTTGATTCACAGTATTAATAGGAGGAGTTGCAAATCCTTGATCTTGGTTCATTTGTTCAGGAGGAGAAGATGTATTTCCTTGATTTTGATTCACAGTACTATTATTATTAGGAGGAGTTGTAAATCTTTGATCTTGATTAAATTCAACGTATTCAAGTTCTCTTAAAATCGTGCGCGGTGTGGGGATATTGTAATTTAAGAAAAAAATCGTGCTTGGTGACATCATACTTGTAGTTGAGATTGGAGACATAAAATTCATAAGAGTTGTATTTTAGTAGGAGAATATTTTGATGAATATACATTATTAATTATGGTTAAAGGAGATGATTTTTGAATATCATCATGATAAATATTCAAACGAGTTTTACCATCAATTCTTTCTACTGTATCATCATCCATGGGCTGTGGAGAATCTGGAGAAGGTGATGATGATGCACAATTTTGGTTTTCGATGCCGGTTGTCTCAGAATTTGTCTCGGTGTTTGTCTCAGTATTTGTCCGATTCGGTATTGGTGTTTGTAGAGAAACATGTTCATATTCTCTTGAAATTGATTTTCTTCTTTATTTTCTTCTTGATTTTCTTTTGTTTTTAAATTTATTTCTTTATTTTTCTTTATAAACTGCTGAAAACGAATTTTGTTTCTTTTATCTTTCAAATGAAAAAGTAAAAAAATTTCATATGACACGTTTGTTTCCATTTTTTCTTTATAATAAAGAAATTTTTAACGAGCATGCTCTTATATACTACTCGAATTTGATATCAAAAATTGTACTTCCTTTCATTTCATCTATTTATGGTATGATTTGTTAGATTATGAACTTTATTCAAAGACGGTAAGTATTGATTTTACAACAACAATATATATATGTACATGCACAGGAAGAAGTATGTAAGATCGTACGATTGTCACGTGTCCACTGAACTATAACTAAAGAGCTGAAATAACATTAACTTTACAAATTAAATACTTTATGTTATATTGTATCATGTTAACACCCCCACTCAGACTCAGCTTGCTCATGATGAGTCTGCTATGTGGTTAACTAAATCCCTAAAAGTGTTGCTCGATGTTTTTCTACTTTGACACGAGATAATGACTTTGTAAGAATGTCTGCTGTCATTTCTTCGGTTGGAACGTAACTGATCTTTATTTCCTTGCTTTGTACTCTTTCTCGAATGAAATGTAGTTTCGTATCAATGTGCTTTGATCGTTTATGCATTACGGGATTGTGACACATCTTTATACAAGATTGTTATCTTCTCCAATGTTGGTTGGTTTCTTCATTGGATAACCTAAATCTTTCATTAGTGCTCGTAGGTATATTGCTTCTTGTACAGCTGCCGCCATAGCTTGATATTCGGCTTCGGTTGACGAAAGTGCTACAGTTGCCTGCTTCTTCACTTCCCAGCTGATTGCACCTCCGTTCCCTTCAAATTTGAAGTAATATCCTGTAGTTGATTTGCGATCATTGAGATCACCACTCCAATCTGCGTCTGAATCACCAACGATATCGAGATTGGAATTCTTCAAGAATGTTAATTGTAAATCGATAGTTCCTTTAAGATATCTTAATACGTGCTTTGCTGCTTTCCAATGTGAAATGTCTGGTTTATCTAGGAATCTTGATAGCAGATTAGCAATGTGAAGGATATCTGGACGGGTTTGTTCACCAATAAATAGTAATGAACCAACTAAACTTCTATATAACTTCGCATCGACTAACTTCTGATCGTCGTTGCTTTTGATTAGTTTCAGATTTACTTCTCCAGGCGTTGCTGCTGCTTTACAATCACTCATATTGAATTGTTGAAGAACAGATTCGATGTATTTCTTTTGGTCAACGGTAATCTTGTCGTGAGATCGTAGAATTCGCATTCCTAAGAACCAGTGCAGTGTGCCACGGTCGTCCATCTTAAAATTTTTGCTTAACATTGCTTTGATATGATTAACTGCTTTTTCACTAGTACCAGCCACTATAATATCGTCTACCCAAACTAATACGTATGAGGATGTTCCATCTTCTTCTTTTCTCACAAATAAACAATAATCGTTGCAGCTACGTTTGAATTTTTCTTTAATAAGTAGACTAGCCAGTGCTTCATACCAATTCTTTGCCGCTTGTTTCAATCCATAGATTGATTTGTTTAGCTTGCAAACTTGCTTTCGTCCTGATTTTGCTTTCTTGGTAAAACCTTCTGGTTGTTCTAGATAAATTTCTTCTTATATGTTGGTGTGAAGGTATGCTGATTTAACATCCATCTGGTCAATATGTAGACCTTTTTGTGCTGTCATTGCGAGCAGGATTCGAAAAGTTTCGGGTTTACATGTTTGAGCGTAAGTATCGAAAAAGTCTAAGCCTTCGACTTAAGCATAACCCTTGGCTACATATCTTGCTTTAAATTTGTCGATTTGATTATCTGCTCCATACTTTACTTTATATACCCATTTTCCTGGTAAGACTTGCACATTCTCTGGTTCGTTCACTATTGTCCATGTGTTATTGTCCATTAGTGAATCATATTCTGCTTTCATCGCTTTTCTCCAGTTTTCAGCGTGTGGTGTATTAATTGCTTCATGATAAGACTTGGGTTCTTGCACACTTTCTTCATTAGTTTTGTTGAACGTATTGTATAATCCATACCTTTCTGGTGGCCGCCGATTTCTGCTTTCTCTAGGAAGCGAGATTTCTTCCTCTGGATTTTCTTCATCTTCTTGCTGATGTTGAACAGCAGGTATCGGTGCATTATTTTCCCCCACTTCATCTTTAATCGGTTCTTTTGTTTTCTCATCTTTCGAACGATCGTCGTCGAAATCCATGTTGGGGCTCATAAGATTTGGTTGTTCTGGATTTGTCGTATCTTTTGCTGAAAAAGGTTGAATTTCACTTTCTTTGAAGACAACATTGCGTGCTTTGATGACTTTCATTGATTCGAATTCTTGCAGAATGTAAGCCGTGCTTTTGTCATCGTAACCAATAAATTTTGCTTTCACAGATCTTGAATCCAATTTCTTTAGGTTGATCTTCCTTTTCATGACGTATGCTGAGCAGCCAAAAGTGCGTAGATGATTTAATCTTGGGGTTTTTCGGTGAATAGCTCAAAGGACTTTTACCTTGTTCGCTGTTGGCAGTAACGGTGAGATTTCTGATATGAGATGCTGTTGATAAGGCTCTTACCCAATAACGTTTTGGTAACTGTGCTTGGATTAATAGACATCGTCCCATTTCAACTAGAGTTCCATTATAGCGTTCGGCAACTCCATTTTGTTGCGGGGTTTCAGGTACTGTAAATTCCTGCTTTATTTTTGATTCTATGCAGTAAGCTTTGAATTGCTTCGATGTATACTCTGCTCCATTGTCGCTTCTCAATTTTCGAGGTAATCCTGATTCTGCTACGTACTCTTTAAATTTTTCAAACGCTTGTGCTTTCTTGCTCATGAATTTAACGACTGCGTACTTCGAGTATTCGTCCACAAAGGTAATTGCATATCTGCATCCACTGAGGCTAGGCACTTCAAATGGACCAAGAATATTTGTGTATACCAGTTCGAGTGGTTTCTGGGACTTATTGTGCGCTTCTTTAGGTACAGGTTTGCATGATTGCTTTCCAAGTGCGCATGTTACACACACTTTCTTTAATTTGTCTTCGCAGTAAACTGTGCGTTTGACATCATCTTTGTTCAAATGTCCGAGGCGTTGATGCCACAGTTGAAAATCTCCTTTCATTTATCTTTTATTCTGGTTGCTTGTAATGGAATTACAGGAACTGGATTTTTGGAATATGATCTCCAGATAAAATAAACCTGCATTTTTGTTTAGAGCAATTTCTGGACCATGATTTAACATCAACTTTGCTTCACTCTCTTTGAATACGAACTTATGTCCAAATTTGAGAGCTCGGTTGACTTCATAATTTGGCACATAAAGGACGTTTCGCAGTACCATCTCTACTTCTTCTCCATCGTTCAATAAAAGCTTTACTGGTACGTCACCAATACCTTCGATAGGTGTTAATTTTCCCTTTGGATCCTTAACATTTTTAGTATTGCATGGTTTTAAGTTGTCGAATAGTTCCTTTTTTTGTAATGATGTGATCTGTGCAACCGGTATCAATGATGATATAATTCAATCTTCTACTGTCACTATTTATTCCAGTGCCACTGTTCATGCATTGAGAGTATGATGAGAACGAATTTGGTACTCTTGTTGAAGGTTCTTCGGTTTTATTCTGACTCCTACATGCTCTTGATAGATGTTCCTTTTTCTTGCACTATGAACAGAAAGCTGAACTTCTTTTACTACATTGCTTGGCAAAATGACCAGGGAGTCCATAAACATAACAAGTTCCTTTTTGCTTGATTGGGGCTTTGTTTTTGCCTGATGCATTTCCAGAATGCATTGCTATTGCGCTATCTTCTTCTTGCTTTCTTTGAATCCGACTATCCTCGTAATTCTGTAAACGAGTCTCAGTTCTGAGAAGTTAGCTGCTGGGTTGAAACTTTCTCGAACCACGAAGTGTTCAAATTTTTCTGGAAGTCCATTAATGACACGAGCATTAAATAATGTTTCTGATATATTTTCTCCGGCTTCAGTGATTCGAGACATTAATTCTTGTGATCGTATGAAATATTCGGATAAATTTTCACTTTCACCTAATTGTAATCAAGATATTTGTCGAACTAGACTTATTACAGTTGGTTTTTCTACGTTAGAAAATCTTTGTTGCAGTAGACGCCACGCTTTTACTCCGTCTCCAACACCATCTGGCGACAAACAGTCATGTCGTATGTATAAAAGGCTGTTGTTGTCAAGAGCTAATGCAATATGACACCATACTGTGTTGTTTCTTTCTTTGATTTCATCAATTTGTTGATTTCTCTCCCGTACTTTTGTTTCCCATTCGGCCCTTTGCTCACTTGTAGCGTCGACTGTTAACGGTGTAACTTCTTGAGGTATGACTTCTCTCCCAATGAGAGCTTTGTACAAACCTTTCGTTTGCAAATAAGCAGTAAACTTTGTGCTCCATGCCGGATAGTTCTCGGCTGTTCCATCGAATACAAGCCACTTTATTGTTTGACTATCCATAAATACGGTCTTGTACTATTTCTGTGCTATTGCTGAGCTATTTATGGGCTATCCTGGGCTATCTGGGCTACTTCTGAGCTTCCTGGGCCCATAACCTTTAGATTATGAGCTTTATTCAAAGAAGAAAAAATTGATTTTACAACAACAAAATATATATGTACATGCACACGAAGTATGTAAGATCGTACGATTGTCACGTGTCCACTGATCTATAACTAAAGAACTGAAATAACATTAACTTTACAAATTAAATACTTTATGTTATATTGTATCATGTTAACAAAATGTTGGACTATTTATTGTTGGTGAAGCAATGTTGATTATAACATTGTTTCTGATACAATTTACAATCATTCATATTTAATGATTGCGAGGCTTGGCGGCGATAAGCACGTCCATTCCTATACCTCAATAGTGGCCCGATGTTTTCAAGGACAGCACGATCTTTTCAAGGACAGTTTTCATGAACAAATGGCCCAAATTTGGCATGCTGTGTTATGCATGATATTTTCTCAATGATGCCATCGAATGTCATTTTCTGCAAAGCTAGTCCTATTACCTTACAGCATCTGTACTCTAATGCGCCTTCTAACAAATTGGTATGACAGCATTGACAATTACACCTGAAACGTGGGAGCATTGTGGTTTATAAAGTAACTTTATGTATATTACTAACAGGAGAAAACAACAACTTACCATTCACTGAGTGGAATTACGCCATCACTTCGTTGTTTTAATGTCGCAGGGAGAATTACATCGGGATCATCTGGAGTATGCACTTCATCACCATCTCCTGCAAGCGGTTCATCGTCGTATGTGAAGTCTTTTAAATGCTTGACATAACCCACCGATTCCGAGCTCGAATCAGATACGCATTCAGATGTCGAATTCGAATTATCTGAGCACTGATTTGAGGCCATACTTATCGAAAAACTTGTTTTTTAATATTTTATTGAAAATACTGTCATTATTTGTTTTTAAGACAAGAAAAACGACAACAAAATCACCTCCCATAATATAATATTACATTAATAAAAACAGACTTGCTCAACTATCTACGTCACAATTATCAATATGGCGTTGTAAAAAAATTGCAAATAATACCCGAATTTGGAGGCAAAGTTAAGGAACTTATATTTATCTGTTTAAGTCCAACGACATATCATAGTTCTTCAAATAATCCAAATTTTCAATTAAGATCATAAAAAGGGGAGGGGCTAAAATTCATAATGTAGGCACTTTAACATTATCGGCTATGCTGTTTGCAACTTGTTTTCGCCAAATTTCATCAAGTGCTTGCTCTTTGGGACACTTGTATGAAAAACTAACTTTTCTACGTGGGACCTCTTAACTTGATAATCAGGATAGAGTTTATCAGTATCGCACCATCCAACTGCACAACGTGCATCATTTACCTTTGCTTGCGGCTACTTGGGTAATTAAGTGGTTAGCTTGTTTGACTTGGCTTATGAGTTCTGTATATTTGCGAACTCAAAACAGTCATGACGGTCACGTTGTTGAAAGAAAACAAATATTTTCTTAAATTTTCCGCTATTTGACTACCACAAAATTGGACTCAAACGTATAAAAATCGCAATTAATAATTTGAATATTAAAATTGACTTGTTTAGAAATATTTTTAAAAGAAATGGCCTGTATGTATAAGGTTAAATTTTGCACATTTATTAGTAATTTATATGGGCGCCATGGGTGACAGTGCGCTCGGCCCATTGTTTTTGCACCCCCTGCAATATGACTGCGCTAACCTTGAAAATGTCTTTTACCTCGTTATTTATCGGTTGTTTTACCTTAGAATGAAAAAGGAAATTGAACTATAAAGTTACTTTGACAATAGCATGCATCTTTTAACTTTGACGTGTTTCTGATTAAATATGTTATCCAGCGACAAGTCTCGTTCAATTACCTTGTTTCCGGTTTAAAACTGCGCCCTCCGATTAACTTCGGAAGTCTGGAAACTAACTGACATTTTTTAGAGCTCCGTGACAAAGTGTTACAAGGCTGCACGTTATCTACTGATGACTTAATGTTAGTCAAAACTTCTTTATAACAATAAAAAAAATTTTTCGTTTAATTTCAATGCACAATTCAAACAGATTTCTTTGGATCAAACATGTTTCGGAATACTTTATGCCATCTTCAGGGCGAAATTAATGTATATAAAAGTTTACATCATAATTTGTATATAGTAATAGAGCGGAAGTATCGAATCGTTATGAATAATTATTTACAGTTGAGTAAAGTGCTATAAATTGTTTGTGTCAGGTTTTATAAAAGAAACGAAAAAAGTACGAAGAAAATGTATGGATAATAACTGACAAAGTAATAATTGTTTTTTACAAATCGAAGACAATGTTAAAATGCTCATTTGTTTCTAGAGGTTATTTTTACGTTTCTTGATATAAAGGCCTTCTTTGAGTTTAAGGGCAAAATGAGTTTGAGCGGTGTCTAAGATACGGAAGCAGGATTGTGTGTGATTATTTTTGCAGTGTGGTGATTATGTGTGACTCCGTGGTTCTATGTTCTTTAATCAGTGTGAAAGGTGGGAGACTACTCGCTCACACTCCTTTCGCTCTTAAACTCAAAGAAGCCCCTTACATCAAGAAACTTAAACCTAACCTCAACAAACAAATGCAGCATTTTAACATTGTCTTCGACTGGTAAATAGCATTTATTACTTTATCATTTATTATCCATTTTCTTTGAAGTTTTTTTTTCTTTTAATAAGCCTAACACAAACATTTTATAACACTCTACTCAATTGTAAATAATTATTGATAACTATTTAATACTTCCGCTTTATTAATACATATATTATCGTGTAAACTTCCTATATTGATTCACTTCGACTGAAGATGGCATAAAGTATGCCGAAATATTTTTGTTCTTAAGAAATTTGTCATGTATTTTAAATGTTTTATAACTATTTTGCTCTTACAAAATCATGATTCAATCATTATATTTTTTAACACAAAATGTTTGCGTTTTGAACATTTAAGAAACTACTCTTTTTGCACTAGTTATTTTGTATTAATCAAAAAGATATGTGCACTTGCACGGTATCAATTGATACATTTTAATAAGCACTAGTATTAGTTGTAAGATAGAACATGTATAAATTTAAGAAAAATACGTTTGATTGTCTGTACTTGTGAGAAAGTCTTATTCAATGCACACCCTTGTTGGTTGATAATCCAAACCAGCAATCGAAAAAAGCTCTAAATCTCTTCCCAACGACTCAAACACATTGTCACGGTAATGAGTAGAATCAAATGGTCCAGGTAAATATGATGCACTCAGTGGAAACACGTCAGCTACGTAGAAACCAGCTTTACACATTTCTGACATGGCGTACGCGTCGAAAAGCGTTAATCTCTAAAATTAAACCAAATTTACAATTTGTAAGAAAAGCTCAAAGACGGATTGGGGTTGATTAAACAACTAACTTAAAAAAAGCGTAAATTTATATATTAATTTACGCAGAATCATAGCTTAGTTTTACATAAAGACCATTAATAGTAGTACTGCACACTTCACTTCTAACCATAAAGTATAAAGTAGCAACTTGATTAGTAATTTCAAAAGCTTATTTAGGATCTGTGTACTTTATGTTATAAACGAGACCACTCTCGGATCAGGTTTACGAGTTGAAAAAACCTTGTATCTTTTATTGCAGCAGCGTGGTTCAATCACATTGCATCAGTTATGGAACGGATGAGGGTTCACCTTGTAAAAGGGTCCTAAGACTCCCTAGAAAAATTTTAATTTTCAATGCTTCAGAAATGCACTTTTAGCCTTTTAGAGGAATGGCAATTGTCTAATTTTATTATCACTTTTGTGTAAGAACAATGCATTTTGCTAACATGTTTTTGAAAACAACGAAGTGTACAGTGCTTGACTTTTTTGGCCAAATGTCAAAGCTCATTGGCATGCCTACGAACATAAACTTTGCTTCACAAAATGCCATTCAAACACAGATATAGTCTGTGAAAAGTCCTATCAAGTTGTCTCATATAGTTCCTAGAAGCAAAAATCACGTACACCACTATCTATAACAATTTAGTTACAATGTATAACTGATGGTTAAATTTACATATTTCTAATTGTTATAACCTAAATTTATGGTTAGTTTCACCTATCTCTTAGGTTATTACCAAAGTAAAATATTTTAACACATATTTGAAAGAACAAGGCCAAAACTTTCGTTGTTGCTCTGTCGATTCCAGAGTAATAATGTTTTATTGTATATTAGTGCAGAATTTCCGTCAAATATTACACAATTGCCGTGCTCAAACAAAAAAAAGTTTAAATTGGCGTATTCTGTACGTTATGAAAGTTTTCATAACCAGAAAACAACAAGACTATAACCAGACACAACCAGACACAACAAGACTATTTTAAAAAGACTTAACCCAGAAACAACCCAGAACAATCACAACTCCCTACAGAAATGTAACTGCAGACAGAAACACCTTTACCCGACAAACGGCAATTGCCTGAAACCCAAAGTGATTTACAAAGCATATGAAGTCCTTCAGAAAATTTTTCAACCGAAGGAGATGTATATTTATCTTTTTGATACATCAATGCTCGTCAGCCAGCTTTTCTTTTCATCTAGGGATAAAGTTTTCAAAAAAATTTCATATGCAGAATTACTGAAATATATGTTTTGAGTTCTATCTTCAATCTAGTATTAGTGAATTCGCAAAGTTGATGAAGATGAATGATGATATGTAAGTAAGAAATGCATCTGTTGAAAGATCAGTCTCTTGTTTAAAGAAAGTGCTGAGTTATTTAAGAAATACCATGGGTCATTGTCGTCTAAGTTCTTTATGCAGGATTTCCTAACATGAAGACATATTAACGACATAAAAGTGAACTTTCACAAAACTTTCACAAGACTTTCAAAAGTTCAAGCTTTGCTAGTTCTAAATAAAATCTAGTGGCAAGGTGCCACTGTAAACAAAAAGCTGCAGATCACAAGTAGAAAAACAATGTTCTTTACATTGGAAACAGCCAAACTGATTGTGGTAAGGTGCAGTTGTTGCAGAACTAGCTGACAGTAAAGCAGGCTACAGTAATGCGCCGTTACGTTAGAATTGTCGGAAAATGTAGCTGCTTGCTATAATGTGCCGTTGCTGCAAAACAAACTGAAACAAACTAGCTTTTTTAACAATTTTATCAACAAAATCACAAGATACCTGCTTAACGTGGACGCCACAACCCACCTAGGACTACTGTTGAGCTACTTCAGTTTTTCACCACTTTTACAGGACTGGATTATTACGCATACTCACAGACAGAGTATGGCAAGCCAAACAGGTCAAAAGTGTTGTTTTATAAAACCACTTGTTGAAATATAGTGTTTATTTCTTGAGATGAAGAAATTGATGTGGGAGACAAAAAATTGATGTATGAGACGAAAAAATTGACGTGTGAGAAAGGCAAGAAAAAATTTCTTATCTCAAAAAAAAAGAAGATTGAATTCGTAAGCAGTCCATTAAAAAATATGGAACTGCATATGCCACAATTTTGATTTTTTTGCCACCTCCGTTAGAATATAATCAAAACATTGACCTAAGATTAATGTATTTCCATCTTTTTTAGTTCAATAAATCAAAATGGATGATGGCGAAGACGAATTAAGAGAATTTTTTGGTACTTTAATTGAAATCTTCCACAAAGTTGACAAAGCTACAAATTTATAGATTCCATTCAGCTAGAAATCTGCGAGAGGAAAGTTGGCGACAGCCTTTGAATAATTGTAGAATTTTGCTCTGATTTGCGTGAACCGGATGAGGAATTTACGCTGAGAAATTTGCTTTGGCAACTAGTCGACACATTTAAAGAAAAAGCTGCATATAATTAGAGACAATTGAAGCGTTTTAGATAACACGTAATTTACTGAACATATTCTGGGCGTGTCTCAATGTACCGGATTAAGACCTGCATAACCTATCGCAACATCTCAAATATAGCAGCTCCATGAATTAGGGACGAAATACAGAGAGATTTCAGAACCTCTACGGATACGTGACAGCACTTTGTATCACTCTAGGTTAGAGTTGAATATTTCTGAGACATTTGCATCTATGGAAGACAATGTTCTGGACTGCCTTATAAATAATATGTTATAATCAACACTTTACAGTCGTGAAACCTATATTTAAGGGGCTCTAAAAAGCAGAAGAATCAATATTCAAAGAGCTATAATTAGAGAGATTTTCATTCGTGTAGACCCTGTTCGAAGGGCTATAAGACAGCAAAACCAATTGTCAAAACAGTTTACAATGTAAAAACCCCAAAACCTGTGGCACATCGACTGTAATCATAAACTTATATCTTGGCGCATTGTTATGCATGGCTAAATTGATGGTTTTAGTCGGGCCTCTATTAACCTTCAATGTTGTACCAACAATAAAGAACAATCAGTCTTGGAATATTTTAAATGCGTTGTAGAATAGTATGATTCTCCTAAGAGGATGCGTAGAGATCGTGGAATGGAAAATGTGGAAGTCGCAAAATACATGGTTTATCAGCGTGGGTTGAACAGAGGGAGCTTCATTGCACGAGTAGCGTTTACATTGAAAGGATTGAAAGCCTATGGGCTGAAGTGAATAGGTTAATTCAGCTGTTTACATTGACTTTTTTCGTTATCGTGAGGATTGTGGACTCTTGGGCTCTTTAATAACTACTCCTCTATGCATTGCGTTTTGTATATTGTTGAGTGCCAGTTTGTACAACATTGCAATCATGATCCCAAAGGTTTTTAACAGGGTTGAGTTTATTGTTGATATCAATATCAAAAAAAATTTTGAAAGTAAACATGGAATGCACAAAATATATTGAGTGTGCATAAAACTACAAAGAAAATTTAGCAAAAAATTTAGATTTTGCTACACGTATCAAATTTTAAGGATAGGAAGTACTACACATGTACGAGGTGACTTCGTCAGGAGATGACAAAGAAAGGCTGTGTGAATCAAGGATTTCAGCTTTGGTCTGACAAAAGGCCTTCTTTGAATATATGATGTACCATAATACCATGCAATTTTTAATTTGGCTGCTGACCACTTCTTTGTGAAATTCAAGTCCTGATAGAACATTTCCATGTGCAGACAACCATACTCGACACCTTGTGTTGGGACAAACTTGTCTTATTGCTTACCTAATAAAACACATCGCATAGAAATGGCCCACTTAGCCCCATAGGTCTTTTTCCTTTATTATTTCTCGTTAATCTTCCTTGGAAATTTCATTTTAAAGAATAGAAGGTGATTGAATTTGAACTTCTGGAAGAATGCAACTAAGCTGGTCGATTGAAACCTCTAAAAACCTCTTTATGAACAGATGCTGACTGGTGGTTGTTGACCAAACTGTTAGCAAAAAATTTTTGGCCATGCTCTTGTCAACACAACTCGGCTTTCAAAATTCTCTCCTCGGAGTCCCTTTTCAAAGGAAATTGCGAGATAAGTCATTCGAAATATTACTTCGTGAACATTTTACTGTTATTGGCAAAGTGAAGAAATAAGAGTTTTAAAGTAAGGAAATTGACATTTATGCATGCGTATTTTATATGGAAACTATGTAGTCTCTTAGATAACGACAAACAATCCTCAAAACATATACATGATCACGTTGTGATGCCATTTTACTCATACAGCACATATATTGATATTCATATGTAACATAATACAAACTAAAATATGCGGGGATGCGTGCGATTTTAAATTTTTTGATTATATTTTAGATTAAATGGGTTTTTTTGAGAAAACTTATGCTTACGATTTTTCAATGACCTTTCCCAAATCGCTGGAAATCGCTCCTCCTAAAGCAAAATTCAAACATTTCCTCAGGGAGCATGCCCCCTAGCGACAGTTCACGCCCTTCATCGTCAATGACGTGAAGAGAAACATTAAATCCCGAGGACAATAGGCAAGGCTAGCAATGTCACTGGCCTTATATGATATCTCCTTCGGCAGCATATATAAGTATGGAAATATATGATAGATTATAAAGATAGTGTTTTGTAATGTTTTGAATGTACACAAACTGCAAATCACTTATATAGAAAATTACTTGCGGGATTAAGTTTGGTCATGCCTTTGATAATTTGCATAACCGGATGACGTAAAATGTCGTGTTTTACCATGCTCAGAGGCTCTTATCCAATCAGAATACAAAATATTTTTGATAGCATGACCGATTTACGCTTATAAGTGTAAAATAAGTTTTAGTTTACGCTTTTACCTGGTAGCAAGATAAATCTTAGTAGAATACTTTATTAAGACGCAAAAGCCATTCTTTATTTGATTTTCGTTCCAAAATGTTATATGTTAATAAATTAATCTCAAAGAAACAATCAGTCATCATAAATCTACAATGACTCTAATAAGTTTTGTTTGAAATAATTTTTGTGGAAAGTTTTAGTCATGCTGAGCATGACCAGCATGACTGCTAGCTACGCCAATAATTTCGGACGTAGCGTGATAGCTATTTTTGTGTATTCTGTAATTAAAATTATTTAAAAATATTCATGACAATTAAAATGCTCCTTCAAAAGCACGTTTATTGCTTATTTACCTCATAAAACAGACTAAAGTGAGCATCATTTTCAGAAAATGGACAATGTTTTCCTAAACATTGAATTTTATTTTGAAATCGAATTTTATTTTGAAAATGGCAGCATTTGCACTTTTGTGTTTTTTTAATGGACTGGATACGAACTCGACCATTATTCTTTTTCGTAAAGCAAATTTTCTCTTTCTCGCACATCAATTTCTTTATCTCAAGACATAAACACTGGATGTCAACAAGCGTTTTTTAAAACAACACTTTTGACGTGTTTGGCTTGCCGTTACAGAGCATTATTAAAAGCACCATTAACGGCTTTTAGCAGGAAAAGAAACATCACGTTGATTTTATTAAACAACTCGTTCTAGCTTTACTTTACCAATAAAACAGTCAAAATATATTTCCATGACAACAATAATATTAAGTTCAAAGCTAAAATAAAAACATCCCATTTAACGACCATCACAAAAAAATTACGAACATCATTCGCGACACACACAACACAGACTTACAAACATTATGAAGCATTTCTGCAATGACATTAACATCGTACTAATTTTTACTTCATTCAAACAGAAAATTGCCTTTCATCGAAAGATCCTACTCCACATTCTGTTAAATCTCTAGTGGTATACTTATTCGATCGTGCGAGCGATGATGTAATTCACGCGAACGGAAAACAACCCCAAAAGTGACAAAAACTCATGTGTTTATCGACACCCTTTTAACATAACCTTTATTCCATAATTATCCTCTTATTTTCAAATTATTGGCACTGCCGATATTGCTTTCTCGACGAAGCACTTCACATGCATAAACAAAACTGACTCTAATCTTAAACTTTAATTTTTTCACTCTATTTATTTTGTAAATAAACTCATCATTTGCTCCAAACAATATTTCATTGGAATATTTATACAGAAGCTACTAACAATGGTAGAAACTATCATACTATATATATCTATTATATGCATAATATTCGCTACTATACTGAAAAAAACGTGTATTGATACAGAAATAGACAAGATACAAGCACCGTGTCAAGCATGGTATAATAAGTGATGCTTGTATAGTTTTCTGAATTTTCTTATTTTAAAATCACTAAGCTGGTTTGTTTTAATAGTCTTCCTTATGATAGAGGGTGTTTCTATTTGAAATTAGAAGAAAAAACATTGTGTAATATTTACTTTTCATGACATAAAAACAATGCACGTTGTAGCTGCAACAAACAATTTTTTAAAATCTATCTATTTATGGTAATATTTTTGTATATAAACACTTTTTTAACTGAGAGAAATATTATGAGACTCTAAAGTTTTACCTGTTGTGTGTAAAACCTCCAGGCAGTGTTGTGTCTAAGTCCTTGACGGATTGCTGTTGTAGTTTTCCAAACAAATGTTGCATTGGTTTTGAGCTCCTTTGTACGGTTCTGCAACACAACTATTACATCATCAACAAGCTTTTTAAATGTCGTAAAATTAACACTTCGTACGTAATGAAGTCCAAAGTTTAACATAAACACGTTTTCCTTTCTTTTTATTAGTTCACTTCCTAGAACCTTTTTTATGTAATATATGACAATGTTGGGACGAAAGTCGTAGTCGTCCATTTTAAAACTCAGTGTTTCCAATAGGATATATCCATTGGCGAAAAACTCTGCAAGCTTTGAATGAAGACCTACAAACATCTTTTCGTTTAATAGAACCCCAAAAGCGGAAAGAAACAGAATCTCCATATATAAACAGGTATCCTTTGTTGACTTTTTTTGGTCGTGTTTTAGAAACTTCCAAATTGATATTCCATTCATCTTAAAATAAACAAAGTTCATCAGAATCAAACCAAAATCATTGCATTGAGGTAAATGCAAGTGTCATGAGATTTTTCTTCTTTGTGCCATAATACTATATGCTGGCACGTGCGAAAATAATAGATTACTTCATGGTTAGTGAGTTATTACGATTTTATGCACCATTTGAGAAGTATTAAAACAAACTAGTGAGCGTAGTGAATGAGTGCACTTCTTACGAGTGTACTTCCAAACAAGTGCAAGAAAAATTATAAAAAACAAACCAACCATGAAGCAATCTTTTTATCATACCTGTATTTCATTTTAAATTATAGTGAAATTCCTCGTTGAAGCGTTAAACACAATTCAAACGCTTCAAAACAATCATCTAGTTTGCACAAAAAAGATACAATAACAGAAATAAATTGTCCATGGTGACAAACTAGATTTTCCACTGTATCAACATTATCAAAGGCATTTCGTCTCTTACAAATGGACTACGTTCTTATATTAATTAGTCTTCTTTCTGTAAAAGAGAAACTCACATATTATTATTAAATTGTTTCATGGGAATATCTCCCATGCTTTGAAAGTCATGCTTTGATAATGAAAATTACTGAAGAAGTCAAATGTCCTGCAGTTTTTCTTTCTTGTTCTCTTTATATTTATAGTGAATTTACTAACGTATAGTGTCTCGAAGAATTGCAAAGCCCTTAATAAATGAAATCTAAAAGGATTGTATAACTAATTAGAATGTTAATACGACGTTTTTCTGTTTAAGTGCCTATTTACCAAAAAAAATTCAAGTTACCCCAACGTAGATTTGGATCATAGAATCGTTCTTTTAATCCATCCTGGTTCAAAGATTATAAATGGCTTCATTATGACGAGCTAAAAGACTGTGTCAGATGTTTTACTTGCTCAAGTGAATATGCTAAATATTTGACCACCAACATGGCGGCTATGACGTAACATGCAATCCACATGCAATAAAGCAACGATTAGTTAAATGCAACGATATGTTTGATAAATATTTACGTAGTACAATTTGCATGAGTTGATGAACAACTCCAGTTTTCGGCAAAGCTAGCTTATGACTTATACCGACAAGGTAGTATATGCAGTCAAATTTGGGTATACATTCTAGCCGTAACCACCGTACAGCAGTTGGCCAGATTACCTATTTTAACAACTGTCATATAGTTGCTCATAAGGCTCACAACTGTAGAATGGATGATAAATACAACCCCAATAGTCTATATCAGAATTTTCCAATCCGTCCTACTGGGTGATTTATTTGTGTCTCAATATGATTTACAAATTTGGCCTGATGTTCCTCCCTTTGAGTATTATCAGTATCATGCTCACAACAACAACCCTTTTTGGCCACAGTTGGGAAACTAAGAACTCTTCTTTACAGCAAAACGGTCGTGAAGCCAAGAAGTAACAATTTAACGCGAAATGTCGAGAAAGAAGGTACATCCATCGCAATATAACTCCACAAATTTTAATAAAAATTCCCACTCTCCTGTTGGAAAAATTGCAGACAATTGTGACGAGATTGAAAATGTTAATGGCACCAAAGATGTTAGTGTCATGAATAGAAATATTACACTTGAAGCACATGGGACAAAACGTTTCTGTGTGGACTACCGCAAGCTAAATAAGATCAAACAACGACATTCTCATCCGATTCCGCACAAAACAAACATCCTTGACTGTCTGCATGCAGCTTCGTATTTTTCTTGCTTTGATCTGTGGTCCGGCTATTTGGCAGCTCAAAATCAAAAACTGCTTTGGCAACACATAGTGGCCTATATGCATTTTTTCCATTGCTTTTTGGGTTAGTAAACCCATCATCCACATTTCAACGCTTAATGCATACTGTCGTGCAATGTCTCCAATACCAAATTTATTTGGTTTATTTGATGGATATTATTATCTACTCACGCTCATTTGATGATCATCTTATCCATATCAACGATATTTTTGGTAGGTTCCATTCGTTAGATAGCAAACTAAAGCCCATTAAGTTTTCATTTTCCCGTTCTAGAGTTGTATATTGGGTCATGTTGTCCTCTCAATTGTATTCGGCCAGATCCGAACAAAATAGCAGCCGTCAAAGATTTTTCCCATCCCAATGCCGATGTGAGGTCAAAGCTTTTATGGGCTAGGAAATTAATACCGTAGATATGTTTGGAACTTTGTAACTATATCTTTGACGTTAAATAATCTCACACATAAGAATGTAACTTTTTGTTGAGAATATGCGTTCGAAAAAGCATTTACTCTTTTAAACCAAGCCTTACTACGGTACTAATTTTAGCTTACTTAACGATTGTGTATGCCATTAATTAAAAGAAGAAGAAAATAAACAAAATGTTTTGTTATATTCTGTTTTGATATAAATTTCCTAATCCCCTTATATGACAAAGTTTTCCTTTCTCTTTGCTCATGTGACATTAATGAATCCGAGATGATGGGCTAGAAATTGTACAAACTAAGACGATGGTCTCATCAACTAAAGAAAAGTTGCAATTAAATCTCTAGTAATCTAAAACAATTTCACTTATTAGCATAACAATAAAATAATTAGAGCACGAGTAGAGACAACACTGATAAGCAGAACGTTTTCCAGAGAGCAGACATCGTAATAGGATAGATTCATCATTGCATTGAGAGGAGTTATTATTTTATATTATCCATAATACGATATTGAAAGCGTTCAACTGAGCTAATTCCCTCACGGCCCAAAGATCCAGGTGAATATATTGTACAAAAAGGTCGTGTAACTTTTTTGGCATTCTCCTTTAATTTTTACAATATCTATATAAAAATTGCTTCAATCTGCAGTAGTACTTGGATTAAGGTTTTTGAAGTTCTCTTGCGCTTATTAATTTAACGAAAAATACACATTGTTGACTCTAGAAGGTATCTCAGAAAAACCATACAGATTAATGTCATTTAAAATTTAAAATCTTTTACTTGATAACATTCTTTTTTTAATTTTAGGGTAATTTTTTGTACATGGCCGATGTTAAAGAAACACCAGCATGTCTAAATTGCCCAAAGCTTATTTTTTATGGCATTCAGAAACAAACAGATCATATTTCGGAAATGCAAGAGTTTGAATATCTCGTTCTAAGACTGCATTCAGGCAACTGGCATTTTTTACTATTGCTATTCAAACTTTTAAAAATGTTTTTGCTAAAGTTTACCTGAGTAAAATGGTTGCCACGTATTGTTTTTCCATCGTCCAAAGTTCTCATTAAGACATTGACAAGTCTTTTTGCATTTTGTTTCATTTATTAGACTGCCTGTATTAATTACACAAAGTAGAAAGAATACATTAAAATAAGTAAAACTATTAAACGATTTATTCCAATTACTTTAAATCATGTACACAAAAACATTATCATAAAGGTCAAGTTAATGACAACTAATGTTGACTTTATTATTTTGAAATTAATTTATAAAATTATAAAAGTCATTAAAAGATCGAAGAAAACCAACTATCATCTTTGCAAGAAAAAGAAAAAAAAAACATAAACGAAGATGAAAGCAAAAACGAAAACAAAAATGAAAACAAAACTCTTTCAATATGACATTCTATGAAAATTAAATATCGTCAAATAAACATTAGAACAATTGAGATTTAGAGAAACACGTTGTTAAGAAAATGTTAATAAAAATCTTTGCAATGAATGTTAGAAGTTTTAAATTTCAACACATTAGAATTAGGTATGTTTTCTAGTTTAAATAGCAAATCAACAATCTTAAGAAAATTTAAGAATTGTATAAGTACCTGCTTGTCTTGTTGTGCATTTTTTAGAGTGTACTTTGAACTCAATATTATCTGCAGCCTCAAGACTTTCATGAATATGTTGAGTTACGTCCCCAATTATACCACTGCGTTGATTTCGGCCTTGACCGTTTCCTTTAAATTACATCATATTTTGAGTGGAGACTAAAACAAATTGATCTTTAGAGGAAGGGAATGAATTACTCTTGCAAGTTTCTTGATGCTGGCGTCTTATAAATTATATTGGAAAAAATTAGTTTTGGAATATTAGTCGCCTCTTACGCAAAAGATTTTGGAAGGTTATGAAAGGTTGTGTGAAAGAACATGATAAAAATAAGATGATAGACTATTGGTAACAAGTACGTAAAGGCTTTTTATTAGAAAATATAAACCATTTCAATGTAAGTCATTGAACTGTAAATAATGTTATGTGTATGAAAGTAGAATCTCTTGCGTTCTCGTCTGTTCTAAACTAAAACTTCAGGTGTAAATATGAAGATGTACTTCATAGAAAAAGAAGAGAAATTTACTTGTATACGAACGATGCACTATTTCATGTAACAACATGATACTGTCAAACTTAACACTAAAACTAACTAACCAAAATATTCAATAATCATGGTGATGTTTGTTTGTAAATGATAACTAATAATAGTGAAATAAAGCATTTATATCTTATTCTGGAGGTATCCAATTTTGTACCTTTATTATTTTTTGCTTCAAAGAGATTTTTGCCTGATAAATTTATCATCCAAACTTATAATTGATTTGTAATCTATTTTCAAGTTGCTAGCCAAGTGCTTGCTTGATTCTAAAGTGAGGATTGTATCGCAAGCGACCTGTACTATGTAGCTAAAATTTTTTTCAAACACCAAAAGTGCTTGCATTTTTATACATGGAGTTATTAAATTTTTATATGCAAAAATATAAACCGTTTTTTTGAATTGTATTCTGCATATTCCACTGCATAACACAAAAACGCACTAACACACGTTTTAAATTAAAACTGTTTTAACTGATTGTTAGAACTTCTTTCTTCAGTAATAATTATTAAAGGCAAAGACCTATTTTTGGTCTTTTAATCAGTGTAAAATGAATGTAGTGATGTAAAATTTTATTTTCTTCAAACTATTTTTTTACAACTCTGAACTACCTTTAAACAATAATTTCTTAAATATCACTCAAATTTGAAAACCTTTCCGAATCAATAATGCCGCCAAAGAATTTTGCTTAAATAACCCCGTGACGAAACATTGAGTCATCATTTTATTGCATTTTTATAAAATATAGATTTGATTAAAACACCTGCCAAATTTCAACGAAAAACTCTATCATTATCCAGGTTTTTTGTATTCAAACCTGCAATTTTACGGCCTCAAATAAAAAATTGGATTAAAAAACGGGACATTTATTCGATATGAAAACGTTGTTTACTTAAGGAAATTGTCCCAGTCACAACAATTAAGATTATAAAAAAAAACACAATGAAACGAGTGTGCTAATTGGTCTAGAACTGTGTTTGCATAAGCCTGAGCAAATACATCTGTGCTCAACCAATTAATTCATTCAAAACAATCAATCAGTCAAAGATAATTTGCAAATCATTCATGAAAACATTTTAGCGGAAAAATAAAAATGTTTGTCTTTTTGCATTATTTTATTTTATAAAAGAACTAAAAGATGTTTTTCGTGTATGCACTGGCTTATGCAAGCCTCGTAGATGTTTGTGAGAGCCACCGAGCATTTGCAACCTCAACCTCCAGTCTCGGGAATGCACTGATCTGCTCTCAACTTCCTTAAAGGCTTCCTCCGTTTGCATAATCTTATGCAAACACAATAAACGTCTTTTATTTCTTAATTGAAATGCTGTGCGCTTGAGCCTCGTAATATGAAATTTAAAGATACTTTTCTGATTTTGGCATTATATTTTGTAAATTATGACATTTGACAAAAGTTTAGAAACAAATGTAGACTCCAAATCGTCTTCCGAGCCGTCTCTTAGCGCAAACACAGACGAAGAAAAATTTGGTGAAGCTTGCGTTTTTATGAAACTTGTAGGCTACAGCTACTTGTATGGAGCATATGGAATATTAACAACAGTTAATTACACGTACAAAAGTAAGAGGAAGAATTAAAACTATGTTTACAATTATCTGCAAAGAAACCAACCAATACTTGGTAATTTTGTCTGTATATAGAGTCAATTGTACGGTGTTTTGCTGAGTGTTCTGTATATTATTGTATAAATACTAGAGTGCTTACAAGCTTTGTACGTGTATAAAATGGGGCAACAGGAACTTAGAATATGAAGCATAGCGAGTGTCTTTGTTATTTTAAAAACTGTGCCATACAAAGAAAAAATGATGGTGGAGAAAATGGATGGGAGATGTTTCATTGAGCACCCTGCCTTGGAACAAGTATGTTTGAAAATTAATTTGGATTCTGAAAACTTCTGGTTGAAATTGTAAAACAAACTCCAAAAGATGCAAGAACTACACAATCTTTTTTAGTAAAAGGAGAAAAGCTGAATTCAAGTATATAATCAGAGGCAAGGTATTGAATTTGCTTTTCGGTAATATATGTAACAAATAGTATATAAAAGACTAGTAGTCAGGACATTAGGGCTACATTAATAGACTAGTGGTCAGGCTACAGTGGAAGTTAAATACTATTAGTTTGAACATGACTCAGACATATAATTAAAATTTGTCTATATTGGGTGGGTATACTTACTGAATTTTTTAGTCGAATTGAATGCAATGTGTCTTTTAGTGACACAGAAAATGTTAATTATAGGTCAGAACCATTATACTATTTTTTGTTATTTTTGCACATACTCGATAAAGGATGTGAGTGCCTTTTTAAACTCCTAGTGTAGTCCCAACCTAACCCGACCACTAGATATGCAAAAGCCCTAAAAAGTCTTTAAAAATCCTACATTAGCCGCTTTAAATAGTATTTGCTACTTATAACACCAAGAAGTAAGTTTAATACCTTGCCTCAGATTACATAATTGAATTCTGTTTCTTTCCTTATGTTTCTTCCATTGTTTTATGATTCAAACATGCAGTTTTGAGCAACAAAATTAATATTTGAAACATACTTGTTCAAAAGAGAGATATACTTATATCCTTTTAAAGAAGACACGATCTATCGAAGCGGTTTATTTTTTTTGCCTTTCCACCGAATTCCCCTTTCAAAACTTATACTACAAAGAAAGCCCATTAGATGAGAGAAGAATTAACACACAAGAATTAAGCAAAAATACCCTCCCACACCAAGCTGCATAAGAAAGTGTTTCTACAAAATTCACACACACGCTGCACCATCGAAGAAACCAATAAAACAGAATATACCAACACGTACTCCACGTTTATGAAAAATAACTAGCCCAATTGTGAATATTATCACACTGCACACGTAAACAATTAGTTGAAGCTGGAAAAGAAAACAAAGACTTGCACAGCTTGCAGGAAGAAGGGAGTTGTTGGAAATGGGAGCTATATATAGTCTGGCAAATTTTCTCGCCAAACAAAATTTCAATTGCAAAATACTTTCAATTACATAATTTTTCATGGCATCCATGTCAGGTTATAAATACACAATGGTAATATGCGTTTCCCTAACAATCTTGGAAAACTTTTGAAGAGTGCGCTTTGTTGATGGAAAAGATGCAAGGACCTCGACTTAGATGTTGCACGTCAATGTTTTAAACAGATTCAACATGCTTCCAATCAGTGAATAATAAACAATTGGTCAGTTGTATGAAGATTGCCTTACGGCGTAAAACTCCGAGTAGAATCAGCAAAATATTGTTGATTTTATTTTATTTTATTTGAAAAAATTCACGAAAAATACAGATTCATCCAGAAAAGCCTGCTTAGAGATTGCTTATAGGGGATCTTCTTCAGGGGATCTTTCCCTGAAGTTTAAAGTCTATAAGTTTAAATATTGGTAATCCAGGCATTTAATATATAAAATGAAAGATTCTCGGATTGTGTGAAATGGTTTTTTGAGCTCTTGACTCGTTGCTTCGAGCTTTCATCAAAATGAGGAAATATTATTTAAACATGCTTTTAGCTTCTAGACACTTAGAGCGTCTATTTAGATTAGCAGGTGGATTAATGTGATTGGATCAGTCACAAACAACACAAACATCGGACTATGGAAATAATATGTCGACGACATATTTTGCATAGTCAAGAAAGACAAAACTTAGTTAATCCTACACACCATAAACAATACCACAAAAAACAAAACCTTCACTAGAGACGAAGAGCACGACAAACAACTTACTTTCCTCGACATCCAAATAACCAGAACAGATGAAGGTACACTAAATATACAAGTATATCGCAAAACCACCCACACATACCAAATACTCGATTTCAACAGCAATCACCCAACAAAATACAAAATAAGCTACATTTTAACACATTTTAACAGGATAAACAATCATTGTAACACTGAAGATGCCAAGAAAACAGAACGCAACTACGTATAATACACATTTATTAAAAATATTTACCCTAGAAACTTCATAAACAAAACAATAAACAAAATACAAAACAAAATACAAGCCGACAAAAGCAACAAGAAAATGGAGGAAACAGTAAAACTCGTCACATTACCATACATAAATGGAACAGCAGAACTGATTGCCAGATTTCTTCGACCATTTAATATTAACGTCGCCCACAAACCTACACAAAACTCAAATTGTGTTTCACCAAACATAAAGACAAAACATTAATTTATGATACAACTGACGCAATCCACATGATATCATGTAAAGACAGCTCATAGTAATACATAGGACAAGCATCAAACAAAATCGAAACTAGACTCACAGAACACAAAAACGCCATAAAACGACGAGATCCAAACTCACTACCGGCAGAACATACCCACGGAAACAACCACAAATTCGACTGCACGGAAACTAAACTACACGGACGCGCACATATTAAACACGCACTCGAATTTAAAGAAGCTTGGAACGGTGGGACAACGACACAATAAACAGACATATTTACATACCCATCATATACTCACAACTAAAGAAAAAGGACAAAGGAACTAAAAACAGCACCAAAACCACAACATAACACTCTATTAATATTAACACTGATCATATTCACAATACACCAAAACCCATGGCAACGCATTTCACTCCGTCCAATCACATTAATCCACCTGCTAATCTAATTAGACAATCTAAGCGTCTACAAGTTAAAGAAAGTGTAAATAGTAATTTCTCATTCTAATAAAGGCTCGAAAAAACGAGTCGAAAGCTCAATAAAAATCATTTTATACAATCCGGAGAATCTTTTTTTTATAAATTAAATATGCCTGGATTACCAATCTTTAAGCATGTATATATTGTTACGAACGTCCAGACTAATAATAAAATGGCCACTTTTGGTTCAATTGCTCGTACAAAAGGAGTAAAACTTTGTGGAGAAGTTGCTGTCAATTCTTAAGATATTTATTTAATATACTAATAAATTTGATATAAACATTATAAAATAAATATGTAAATGTTCAAACTTATCTAAGACAACTGCTTTCAGTGACTCTTCCGTTGATGGATTGGATATATATCTGGATTCTTTGGTTGTTTTCGTAAATAGTTCGTTTTCTTTTACATGAGGCTTTCTTCTGATGTGGATTTCTACTAAGCACCAACATAACTACAGCTTTCGATTCTCGGCTTATATGTGATTGTACAATGACGTAGGATTAACCGCTTGTGCGTAAACTGTGGTCAGTTGATTAACCAAGTCCTGTACTTTGTCTGTGGTTAGTAGGTTGACCACGTACAATACGTAAGCTTTTCCTGTTTTAGTGGTTAACATACACATGAATGTATGAGTAAGGCGTTTTACAAAGAACACTAACTAGTTAACTAATAGTATATTTAAGTATATGACAATAATAAGTATAATTTACATGATTACGGATTATCATTTAACACTTTCCCAAAAGAAAGATTGAAAAGCTTTTTAAGATAATAATGTTCTAAGGTCGTGAGAGACAATCAGCGATGAGGTTGTCTCTACCTTTAAAGTGTTTGATAACAAGGTTAATTTCAGATAATAATAGACTCCAACGGAGCAAACGTTGATTGTTGGTCTTCATTTTACTGATGAAAACGAGAGGGTTGTGATCGTTAAGACTTCAAGAGGATTTCCACATGAAGAAACATAGACATCAAAGTGTTGTAGGGCCAATATTAGAGCTAAACATTCCTTTCAATAGTGTAGTAATTTTGTTGATGAGTATTAAATTTTCTTGAAAAATAACATACCGGTTCATCGACACCATCATTGTCTTCTTGTAACAAAACTGCACTGCTGCAACATCACTTGCATGGACAGCAATTTTGATGGAGCGTTGAAAATCTGGAATGGACAAAACCGGGAAATAATGTAATAGGGCTTTTAGCTGGTAAAAAGCGTTCTGGTTCTGACATGAGGTTGTCCAAGTAAAATTGACATTTTTCCGTAGCAAATTGGTCAACGGTTCGGTTATTGTTGAAAAGTTTGGGCAAAATTTTCGATAATATTTAGCCATACCGAGAAAACGCATTAAATGTTTCTTTGAAGTAGGATGTGGAAATTTGGAGATCGCTTCGACCTTAGCATTGACTGGTTTTACTTGACCTTGTCCGACTACATCTCCAAGATATGTCACATTAACACATCGAAATTCGCTTTTCGCAAGATTGATGGTGAGACGAGCCTCACATAACTTTCGAAGAAACTGCCGCATTATTTTCAAATGTTCTTCCCATGTATCACTATAGATAATTGCATCATCAATATTTTCTTCACACCTTTGATGTTCATTATAATGTGATTAATCAAACGTTGGAATGTCGCTGGAGAGTTTTTTATACCAAATGGCATGACTTTATACTGAAAAAGTCCCTTGGGTGTAACGAATGCAGATGTTTCTTTTGTCACTCTATCGTATCTGCCAAAATCCTTTTAGAGGATCGAATTTGGAAACAAACTTTGCATTACCAATTTTGCCAACACAATCATCCATACGTGGAATGGGAAAGGTATCGGTTTTAGTAGCAGTGTTTACTTTTTCTATAATCCTTGCACATTCTATAAGTGCCATCAGGATTGGAAACCAAAATACATGGTGAGCACCGACGGCTGTGGCTGGGTTCAATTAAATCGTGCTCGTGTAGATAGTCTATTTCTTTATTGAGGTCTTTTTCTTTTGTAGGGTTAAAACGGTGTGGGTGCTGTTTCATAGGTACTGCATCGCCTACATCCACATCGTGTACAATAAAGTGACTTCGGTAGGGCACATCAGGAAATAACTCGAGATGTTGGTTGAGAAGATTTTCTATATAAGCTTTCTGTGTTGGATTAAGATGAGTGAGTTTGGAAGGAATATTCTTCAAGATTTCAGAGTTGCTTAGCTTACTCGCAGTGTCAGTTAAAGATGGAAGTTTTTCCTCAGATGCATTACTTACTACACTTCCTACATTTCTTTCTTCTTTTATCGAAATAAGGCTTTAACATATCTACATGGCATAGCTGATTTTTCTTACGCCTATCCGGAGTTACGATGACATAATTCAAATCACTCACTTTCTTCTCAATAACATACGGACCATAATATTTAGCCTAAAGCGGTGTTCCTGGTATTTTCAGTAACGCAAGTATTTTGTCGCCAACCTTGAAATTCCGCGTAATTGAATTTTTATCGTATTTTTCTTTCATGCAATTTTGAGCTGATTGAAGGTTTTTTCGAGCAATTTCGCATGCAGTGGTCAACTTATTTCGGAAATCTGAAAATTGAGTTAATAGATTCGTTGGATTATTTTCCTCACTTAAGAGTTCTCCTTGAGAAGTTTTAGTGGTCCTCTGACCGTGTGTCCAAAACAAATTCAAATGGGTGAAACCTAACGATTCTTGGACAGAATCACGAGCCGCAAACAGAAGGAAATGAACACCTTTATCGCAATCCTTTTCTTTATCTTGACAATAAATGCGATACATACTTTTAAGTGTTTGATGAAAACATTCTAACGCTCCTTGACTTTCTGGATGATGGCCACTAGATTTGAATTGCGTAATATTTAATTCATGCATAACTTGTTGAATCAGCCGGACATGAAATTTGGACCTTAATATGATTGGATTGAGTTTGGAAGTCCAAAAGCGTAAAAAAATTTGGTCAAAGCTTTTACAATAGTTTTAGCTCGAATATTTCGCAAAGGAATCGCTTCTGGGAATCTAGTTGAAGCGCACATAATAGTTAATAGATATTCATTTCCCTTTTTGGTTTTTGGTAGTGGTCCTACGCAATCAGTGAGAACTCGACTGAGCGGTTCTTCAAAAGCTGGAATTGGCTGTAGAGGTGCTTTTGGAATAGTTTGATTTGGTTTACCCATGACTTGACAGACATGGCAAGTCTTACAAAACTCTGCAACATCCTTCCTTAGTCCTGACCAATAAAAATGTGTAATGATTTTATTATAAGTCTTATTTACCCCTAAATATCCTGAAAGTAGGGTTTCATGCGCTAGACTAAGAATATCATGATGATATGCTTGAGTTGCAACTATCTGATATCGATACGCCCATTCATCGTTTACCGAAGTGTGTGGTGGTCGCCATTTCCTCATTAATACACCATTCCTGATATAATAACAAACGGGATCGCTTTTGACATCTGCTTCTTCCGAAGCCTTGTGATAAAGTGTTGAAACGTTGGGGTCATTTTGTTGTTTCTCGATAAGATCGGACTTAGATATACTTCCTTGCTGTATAAAGCTAATTTTCGAATTTTCGAAGGATTTTCGTTTTCAAAAATATCGTGAAGAAATGTGTTTTCTATTTGTATGTCCTTATTTTCCGTGTTTTTAAGATTTTCGTCTCGTCGTTTTCTTAAAGCTCTTGTTATTGCACATGAAGGATATAAATCCGGGATTACTTGCTCAGTGAGGTTGGATTGTTTTTTGAAAACTGGTTTGTTGCTTAAAACGGGACCTGCTTGTACCTTTTCCCCTGCCAAATTGTTGCCTAGTAATAGATGAATTCCAGCAAAGGGCAAGGTGTTGATAACACCTATCACAACATCACCTTTTATAAGATCAGATTGCAATTTAAAATTGTGTAAGGAATTGATTCGTATTTAGCGGAACTTATGCCACGAATCAGCACATTCTTTCCTGAGTATGACTACTCGGAAAATGGCAAATATTGCCCAATATTACTGATTGTGAAGCTGCTGTATCTCGGAGTATTTTAATTGGAACATAAACTGGTTGACGGTTGGAGTTAACTGTGACATTACCATCATGAATAAAAGGTTTAAAAGTTTCCATATCACTGTCACTGAAATCTTTGCGCTTATTTGCTGTGATATTATGGTGTAGTGTTTCATGCGGCAATGGTTTCTTCGGATTCTCCTGTGCATTCTTACGAGTGGTTTTGTGTACAGATATATTTGTGTTGTGTATATTTTTATCGGATCTTGAAAGAACTCCCGTCGGTCTTGATGGTGGTCTGTTCCATTTCAACAAATAACATTCAGATTTTGTGTGTCCTTTTCGTTTGCAATAATCGCAAATTACTTGTCGAAATGGGGAATTACCGGGTCAATATTGCTTTCCTTGGTATTGCATGCTTTTGAAATTTTGTTTTGTTTGACTTCCGTTGCCTTGTAAGTTTTGTCTGCCTTGTGCGTAATTGTTCGGAAACCGCGATGAAAATCGTGACGAATATTTGTTTTCCATCAAGTGTGTTTAAGTGTTTCTTGGTGAAAACGGATGTGGGTTAGTTTTAACTGCAAATTTATGAGTATGCGAAAAATTATCAGCAATTATCCCATTCAAGACTTTCGCGTTTTTTCTCCACCTTATTTCTTCTTCTCTCTTCGCATTGTCTTTCGTCTGACTCTTCCTGACTAACATCTGTTTGCAATGCTATCTACTTCACCTCTTGTATTTTGCATGAAAATACTTAGGTTTTCTAAAACTGCTTTATCAACGAGTTAATCGTTGCATAATCTTTTTGAAATTACATGCTGTATTTCGCGTTTAGACATTGAAATGTTTAATTCGACCTTAAGATATTTCCCTAAAGCTTTTATATCATCTTTTCTTAATTTCCATATCTTCTCATATGTTGGTTCCACCATAAACTCTTCTGGGTTAAATGGAGACATGTTGAAACAACTGGTCCACAAGTTTACTTTAATAAATGATTTTTCTCTTTTTGTTGTTTATAAAATATTGATGTGAAATTTTGTTTTTGAAATGATTTCGATTTGTTTCGGATTCTATTTTCTTTTTCGTTTTGACTTCTGCTTAATTGAATAACTTGAAACATTTCTTTCCCGGGTGGGCCCCAATTTGTTACGAACGTCCCGACTAATAATTTGCTGAACAAAAAGCTCAACTTTTCGATCGATGGTTACTTCGGAAAAAGTCCAAGATTTTGAAACTTTACGGCAGTTAATTTTATTGGAAGAATTCAAATATTGTATCCACTCTGAAACACGAATTTTCCTTAAAGGACATGGACGTATATTTTAAGTTAGACTTAATTAACGGGAAATATCGCATAGACTTATAATATACCTTTGTTAGTTCAACCAAAGTTTTTGTCTTCATGTAACAAAGGTTTCTGACTCCAATTTAAAAGTTCCGCGGCCATTTTGATTTGTTTTGAATATAATGTGATATGCAGATTTATGCAACGACGTCACAACTGGGAGGCATATCTCAGTTGTGTCGCTGTTCAAACATTCATAACGGCAGAGAGACTAAAGGCAGACCTTTTTACAAAAAGTGCAAAAATGACATCCACTAGTTCACAGACAGATGAAACAAAGCCACTCTGGGTTGTGTACAGTTGCCATTTGGCACATCTGATATTGGTCTTGACGATAACAGATTTTCCAAAACTGTGGACAAAAATGATAGAAATGAATATGATCAGGAGCAAGATACAGATACTGAAGAATTCGTACTTGGAGATACAAATAGTGAAGACTCAGAGTTCGAAGACAATATTAACAGCAATGTAGAATCTAAATGCACGAGTAAGATTTTGTCACGCAACAAGCTTCCGCAAGATCAAAGGAAATTTATTGTGTTTGAAGATTCCTGGTTGAATGTTTCGATCGCTGCTCTAAATGTGGTAGTAAATGCCTTGTTAGCGTAGCAAACACCATTGGAACCTTTTCCAGAATATCTGTTCAATGCTTACTAGACGAAACCCATAGCTTTACATGGTGCACAGGCCCCTTGTGTAATAGACTACCGGTATTTCACCTGATGCTGGCCTCAGGCATCTTGGCCACAGGGCTAGAATGGGCTAAGGTTCTTCGACTCTCAGTGCATTGAAAAAAATGTTTCACACGTCGTGAATTATCAAGATTGCAATCGGCGTATGTTATACCTGCCGTGTTCAATGTTTGGGGTGGTGAGAAAAGAGATTGTTACAAAACTAAAAGGACAAACTTGCTGTATTGCGTCAGATATGCGAGTAGATAGCCCAGGTCACAGCGGGTTGTTTGGTTCAGGGAGTTCTTTGGACGTCGATAACAATGTCATACTTGATACACAGATCATAAAGGTAATGACAGAGGTTATTAACATATTATAATGATCGTCTGAAAATATTCCGTTGATATAATATAGTCTTCTTTCGTATGATATTTCTATACTTTATCAATACTCAGAGCACTGAAGTCAAGAATTCCAACGCCATGGAGCTAGAATCCATCAAGCGTCAACTTGCATACCTCGAAAATGGTGATGTTAAAATTACCAAGCTTGTGACTGTGACACATCCAAGTTACATCTTACATGGCTAAGGAGAAGCCAGAAATAGAACATGTTTATGATGTTTGGCATGTGGCCAAAGGTGCAGCTAATTCTCTGTTTGCAAGTATTAATCACTCAAATATAAGTGCATCAGTTGTGGATCAAATCACTAGAATTGTGAATCATGTGATTAAGTATGATGTATTTAAATTGAACCTTTAGGAGAGAAAGAGGTTACTTAAACTTGCAAAAAGAAGAAATTTTGTGCAATTAAGCCTTGATTGGGGTAACTACATTTAAAAATGTATATCATGCCATTCCAGAGAAGTATGAGTGATACTTGTAGCTATATCTTAAACTTTATCTAACAGTCCATCATAAATCATTTGTATTGGGTGGCAAGCTCCAGCAGCACTGAAATTGAAAAGAAGAAATGGAAAAGTTTGGCAAATCACATTGCTGATATTCATACTCATGAAGACAACAAGGTGTTTACCAAATGCTTGCATGAAGCTACTAAACGGCAATGGTTAAAAAGGTAAGGTAGTATCTAGCTCCAATTCATTCATGGAGACTTCATCACTATACACAAAAAAAATAAGTGCACGGGGCACCTGTTCTTTAACAGGTCTCGAAGCATTTGCATGTATATTATAATCTTGCTTCCTATCAATCTATTCATAAGACTGACCTCTTTATACTTTTTAAGGTAGTGCAGCTCATAAGAAACTAACTGAACTTATTTCAAGACCAAGATTGATAAGTGCAGTTAGAAAGTTGTCAAGTCACCAACAAACATCAGGCTTGGAGGCAAAACATTCACTTGATAATCTTTTTGCATCAAAAAATACATACTATCCATATCACTCAATCATGGCCAGGTGAAAACATGCATTTTTTCTCACATATTTTACTTTAAAAAAGGGTTGATTTGACCAATAAAGAGTAATGTGTTATTCCAGCCTATACAGTTACCCATTGTGAATTTTTCAGGTTATTTTGTGCAAATTTACATTATTATGAAAATGCTAATAGACCCCAAGCAACAACACAAAAAGGTGATAAAAGATGGTCAGTTGCATACCCTAAAGCTCACAAAGGAGAAAAAGCTGTGGCCAAACCAATAAGCGACTGTCCTACCTACAGTAAGAATTAATAGACAAATCAGAATCATTAATGACAAAATGTTAATGCAAAATACATTTAAAATTTTCAGATTATGTGCAAGATGTTCTGACTGAGTGTCTGAGACTTCGTAAAGATTTCAACACCACAAAAATAGCATTGGAGAATGCAAAAACATTGCTTCCGGAAGAACCTCTCACTTGTGGAAACATACTGTGGGAAGCAAAGGCAGCCAAAAATGAAGTCATTCTTCGCAGACACAGTAGATTTACAACGCCTGCTTTGCCCGACGATAAAATAAATGACAAAGTATGTCTTATAAGGAAAAATGTGCTACCGATGTTATTGTAGGAATAAGAATCGTCCATGTACGGAAAGTTGTGGTTGCCAAACCATGAAATGCAACAATACATGATGAAAATTTAAAAGCCTTGAAATCGCAAATACCTCAAATCCAATTTCAATTTACTTGGCATATTTGAAATGAGTGTAAAGTGCATCAGATGACCAATACTTCCCTCGTATGCATTTGTACATGCAAGATGGAAATGGCCTTCGACATTTCTTGCCAAGAATATGGAAAATCCATCTCGAACATCTTCGATACGCAACATGATTGGTATATTTTTGTATGACTGCAAGTTCGTCATCACCTAACGGACTGTTTTCTTCAATATACTGCCAAGTATCTATTTCAAGGACGTTTGCCGATATGTTTTGATTGAAGAAAGCAAGTTCAGTCACGCAAGACAAGCCTGCATCCTGTGCCGATTTAAGTTTGCCATCATATTCGTCATATTCAACCGCTTTTTCATGAGCAAAAGCATTCAATCGTTTTGCCATAAACTCACAATGGCTTGCATTTACAGCAACTGAGTGAAGTTTTACGCCAACTATACATAGCTTTAAATCTATCTGATCATCTACTTCGCTCGACGAAGAACTTTCTGAGTCAGAATTTCACTCTACAAATTCATCTGGCATTGACTCAAACATATATGACTGAACCATAGCATCTTTGTTAATATTTTCGATTTTGAGTGCTGTAACAGCAGTGTAAAGTCCCAAACTTTGCGTAATAAATGAGAATGCTTGTCAATTTGCAATATAAATAATATTCATCAGCGACAAAGTCCCTGTTGTGACGTCATCATATGAAATATAATTATTTTGGCTGCTCATTTCAAGATGGCGGAACAGCCCTTGAAATAAGCAAACTTTCATTCTAAATTGCGCTTTAAATATATGTTTTCAAACCGGAAAAATAATGTTTAACGGAATACTAAACTGAAAATCTTGAAATTGATTTTCTTCTTTATTTTCTTCTTGATTTTCTTTTGTTTTTAAATTTATTTCTTTATTTTTCTTTATAAACTGCTGAAAACGAATTTTGTTTCTTTTATCTTTCAAATGAAAAAGTAAAAAAATTTCATATGACACGTTTGTTTCCATTTTTTCTTTATAATAAAGAAATTTTTAACGAGCATGCTCTTATATACTACTCGAATTTGATATCAAAAATTGTACTTCCTTTCATTTCATCTATTTATGGTATGATTTGTTAGATTATGAACTTTATTCAAAGAAGGTAAGTATTGATTTTACAACAACAATATATATATGTACATGCACAGGAAGTATGTAAGATCGTACGATTGTCACGTGTCCACTGAACTATAACTAAAGAGCTGAAATAACATTAACTTTACAAATTAAATACTTTATGTTATATTGTATCATGTTAACACCCCCACTCAGACTCAGCTTGCTCATGATGAGTCTGCTATGTGGTTAACTAAATCCCTAAAAGTGTTGCTCGATGTTTTTCTACTTTGACACGAGATAATGACTTTGTAAGAATGTCTGCTGTCATTTCTTCGGTTGGAACGTAACTGATCTTTATTTCCTTGCTTTGTACTCTTTCTCGAATGAAATGTAGTTTCGTATCAATGTGCTTTGATCGTTTATGCATTACGGGATTGTGACACATCTTTATACAAGATTGTTATCTTCTCCAATGTTGGTTGGTTTCTTCATTGGATAACCTAAATCTTTCATTAGTGCTCGTAGGTATATTGCTTCTTGTACAGCTGCCGCCATAGCTTGATATTCGGCTTCGGTTGACGAAAGTGCTACAGTTGCCTGCTTCTTCACTTCCCAGCTGATTGCACCTCCGTTCCCTTCAAATTTGAAGTAATATCCTGTAGTTGATTTGCGATCATTGAGATCACCACTCCAATCTGCGTCTGAATCACCAACGATATCGAGATTGGAATTCTTCAAGAATGTTAATTGTAAATCGATAGTTCCTTTAAGATATCTTAATACGTGCTTTGCTGCTTTCCAATGTGAAATGTCTGGTTTATCTAGGAATCTTGATAGCAGATTAGCAATGTGAAGGATATCTGGACGGGTTTGTTCACCAATAAATAGTAATGAACCAACTAAACTTCTATATAACTTCGCATCGACTAACTTCTGATCGTCGTTGCTTTTGATTAGTTTCAGATTTACTTCTCCAGGCGTTGCTGCTGCTTTACAATCACTCATATTGAATTGTTGAAGAACAGATTCGATGTATTTCTTTTGGTCAACGGTAATCTTGTCGTGAGATCGTAGAATTCGCATTCCTAAGAACCAGTGCAGTGTGCCACGGTCGTCCATCTTAAAATTTTTGCTTAACATTGCTTTGATATGATTAACTGCTTTTTCACTAGTACCAGCCACTATAATATCGTCTACCCAAACTAATACGTATGAGGATGTTCCATCTTCTTCTTTTCTCACAAATAAACAATAATCGTTGCAGCTACGTTTGAATTTTTCTTTAATAAGTAGACTAGCCAGTGCTTCATACCAATTCTTTGCCGCTTGTTTCAATCCATAGATTGATTTGTTTAGCTTGCAAACTTGCTTTCGTCCTGATTTTGCTTTCTTGGTAAAACCTTCTGGTTGTTCTAGGTAAATTTCTTCTTATATGTTGGTGTGAAGGTATGCTGATTTAACATCCATCTGGTCAATATGTAGACCTTTTTGTGCTGTCATTGCGAGCAGGATTCGAAAAGTTTCGGGTTTACATGTTTGAGCGTAAGTATCGAAAAAGTCTAAGCCTTCGACTTAAGCATAACCCTTGGCTACATATCTTGCTTTAAATTTGTCGATTTGATTATCTGCTCCATACTTTACTTTATATACCCATTTTCCTGGTAAGACTTGCACATTCTCTGGTTCGTTCACTATTGTCCATGTGTTATTGTCCATTAGTGAATCATATTCTGCTTTCATCGCTTTTCTCCAGTTTTCAGCGTGTGGTGTATTAATTGCTTCATGATAAGACTTGGGTTCTTGCACACTTTCTTCATTAGTTTTGTTGAAC
Organism: Xenia sp. Carnegie-2017; assembly: GCF_021976095.1. Classification (NCBI taxonomy): domain Eukaryota; kingdom Metazoa; phylum Cnidaria; class Anthozoa; order Malacalcyonacea; family Xeniidae; genus Xenia; species Xenia sp. Carnegie-2017. The sequence goes on from NW_025813526.1 coordinate 9,214,425, forward strand.
GTATTGTATAATCCATACCTTTCTGGTGGCCGCCGATTTCTGCTTTCTCTAGGAAGCGAGATTTCTTCCTCTGGATTTTCTTCATCTTCTTGCTGATGTTGAACAGCAGGTATCGGTGCATTATTTTCCCCCACTTCATCTTTAATCGGTTCTTTTGCTTTCTCATCTTTCGAACGATCGTCGTCGAAATCCATGTTGGGGCTCATAAGATTTGGTTGTTCTGGATTTGTCGTATCTTTTGCTGAAAAAGGTTGAATTTCACTTTCTTTGAAGACAACATTGCGTGCTTTGATGACTTTCATTGATTCGAATTCTTGCAGAATGTAAGCCGTGCTTTTGTCATCGTAACCAATAAATTTTGCTTTCACAGATCTTGAATCCAATTTCTTTAGGTTGATCTTCCTTTTCATGACGTATGCTGAGCAGCCAAAAGTGCGTAGATGATTTAATCTTGGGGTTTTTCGGTGAATAGCTCAAAAGGACTTTTACCTTGTTCGCTGTTGGCAGTAACGGTGAGATTTCTGATATGAGATGCTGTTGATAAGGCTCTTACCCAATAACGTTTTGGTAACTGTGCTTGGATTAATAGACATCGTCCCATTTCAACTAGAGTTCCATTATAGCGTTCGGCAACTCCATTTTGTTGCGGGGTTTCAGGTACTGTAAATTCCTGCTTTATTTTTGATTCTATGCAGTAAGCTTTGAATTGCTTCGATGTATACTCTGCTCCATTGTCGCTTCTCAATTTTCGAGGTAATCCTGATTCTGCTACGTACTCTTTAAATTTTTCAAACGCTTGTGCTTTCTTGCTCATGAATTTAACGACTGCGTACTTCGAGTATTCGTCCACAAAGGTAATTGCATATCTGCATCCACTGAGGCTAGGCACTTCAAATGGACCAAGAATATTTGTGTATACCAGTTCGAGTGGTTTCTGGGACTTATTGTGCGCTTCTTTAGGTACAGGTTTGCATGATTGCTTTCCAAGTGCGCATGTTACACACACTTTCTTTAATTTGTCTTCGCAGTAAACTGTGCGTTTGACATCATCTTTGTTCAAATGTCCGAGGCGTTGATGCCACAGTTGAAAATCTCCTTTCATTTATCTTTTATTCTGGTTGCTTGTAATGGAATTACAGGAACTGGATTTTGGAATATGATCTCCAGATAAAATAAACCTGCATTTTTGTTTAGAGCAATTTCTGGACCATGATTTAACATCAACTTTGCTTCACTCTCTTTGAATACGAACTTATGTCCAAATTTGAGAGCTCGGTTGACTTCATAATTTGGCACATAAAGGACGTTTCGCAGTACCATCTCTACTTCTTCTCCATCGTTCAATAAAAGCTTTACTGGTACGTCACCAATACCTTCGATAGGTGTTAATTTTCCCTTTGGATCCTTAACATTTTTAGTATTGCATGGTTTTAAGTTGTCGAATAGTTCCTTTTTTGTAATGATGTGATCTGTGCAACCGGTATCAATGATGATATAATTCAATCTTCTACTGTCACTATTTATTCCAGTGCCACTGTTCATGCATTGAGAGTATGATGAGAACGAATTTGGTACTCTTGTTGAAGGTTCTTCGGTTTTATTCTGACTCCTACATGCTCTTGATAGATGTTCCTTTTTCTTGCACTATGAACAGAAAGCTGAACTTCTTTTACTACATTGCTTGGCAAAATGACCAGGGAGTCCATAAACATAACAAGTTCCTTTTTGCTTGATTGGGGCTTTGTTTTTGCCTGATGCATTTCCAGAATGCATTGCTATTGCGCTATCTTCTTCTTGCTTTCTTTGAATCCGACTATCCTCGTAATTCTGTAAACGAGTCTCAGTTCTGAGAAGTTAGCTGCTGGGTTGAAACTTTCTCGAACCACGAAGTGTTCAAATTTTTTCTGGAAGTCCATTAATGACACGAGCATTAAATAATGTTTCTGATATATTTTCTCCGGCTTCAGTGATTCGAGACATTAATTCTTGTGATCGTATGAAATATTCGGATAACTTTTCACTTTCACCTAATTGTAATCAAGATATTTGTCGAACTAGACTTATTACAGTTGGTTTTTCTACGTTAGAAAATCTTTGTTGCAGTAGACGCCACGCTTTTACTCCGTCTCCAACACCATCTGGCGACAAACAGTCATGTCGTATGTATAAAAGGCTGTTGTTGTCAAGAGCTAATGCAATATGACACCATACTGTGTTGTTTCTTTCTTTGATTTCATCAATTTGTTGATTTCTCTCCCGTACTTTTGTTTCCCATTCGGCCCTTTGCTCACTTGTAGCGTCGACTGTTAACGGTGTAACTTCTTGAGTTATGACTTCTCTCCCAATGAGAGCTTTGTACAAACCTTTTGTTTGCATATAAGCAGTAAACTTTGTGCTCCATGCCGGATAGTTCTCGGCTGTTCCATCGAATACAAGCCACTTTATTGTTTGACTATCCATAAATACGGTCTTGTACTATTTCTGTGCTATTGCTGAGCTATTTATGGGCTATCCCTGGGCTATCTGGGCTACTTCTGAGCTTCCTGGGCCCATAACCTTTTAGATTATGAGCTTTATTCAAAGAAGAAAAAAAATTGATTTTACAACAACAAAATATATATGTACATGCACACGAAGTATGTAAGATCGTACGATTGTCACGTGTCCACTGATCTATAACTAAAGAACTGAAATAACATTAACTTTACAAATTAAATACTTTATGTTATATTGTATCATGTTAACAAAAATGTTGGACTATTTATTGTTGGTGAAGCAATGTTGATTATAACATTGTTTCTGATACAATTTACAATCATTCATATTTAATGATTGCGAGGCTTGGCGGCGATAAGCACGTCCATTCCTATACCTCAATAGTGGCCCGATGTTTTCAAGGACAGCACGATCTTTTCAAGGACAGTTTTCATGAACAAATGGCCCAAATTTGGCATGCTGTGTTATGCATGATATTTTCTCAATGATGCCATCGAATGTCATTTTCTGCAAAGCTAGTCCTATTACCTTACAGCATCTGTACTCTAATGCGCCTTCTAACAAATTGGTATGACAGCATTGACAATTACACCTGAAACGTGGGAGCATTGTGGTTTATAAAGTAACTTTATGTATATTACTAACAGGAGAAAACAACAACTTACCATTCACTGAGTGGAATTACGCCATCACTTCGTTGTTTTAATGTCGCAGGAGAATTACATCGGGATCATCTGAGTATGCACTTCATCACCATCTCCTGCAAGCGGTTCATCGTCGTATGTGAAGTCTTTTAAATGCTTGACATAACCCACCGATTCCGAGCTCGAATCAGATACGCATTCAGATGTCGAATTCGAATTATCTGAGCACTGATTTGAGGCCATACTTATCGAAAAACTTGTTTTTTAATATTTTATTGAAAATACTGTCATTATTTGTTTTTAAGACAAGAAAAACGACAACAAAATCACCTCCCATAATATAATATTACATTAATAAAAACAGACTTGCTCAACTATCTACGTCACAAGTATCAATATGGCGTTGTAAAAAAATTGCAAATAATACCCGAATTTGGAGGCAAAGTTAAGGAACTTATATTTATCTGTTTAAGTCCAACGACATATCATAGTTCTTCAAATAATCCAAATTTTCAATTAAGATCATAAAAAAGGGGGGAGGGGCTAAAATTCATAATGTAGGCACTTTAACATTATCGGCTATGCTGTTTTCAACTTGTTTTCGCCAAATTTCATCAAGTGCTTGCTCTTTGGGACACTTGTATGAAAAACTAACTTTTCTACGTGGGACCTCTTAACTTGATAATCAGGATAGAGTTTATCAGTATCGCACCATCCAACTGCACAACGTGCATCATTTACCTTTGCTTGCGGCTACTTGGGTAATTAAGTGGTTAGCTTGTTTGACTTGGCTTATGAGTTCTGTATATTTGCGAACTCAAAACAGTCATGACGGTCACGTTGTTGAAAGAAAACAAATATTTTCTTAAATTTTCCGCTATTTGACTACCACAAAATTGGACTCAAACGTATAAAAATCGCAATTAATAATTTGAATATTAAAATTGACTTGTTTAGAAATATTTTTAAAAGAAATGGCCTGTATGTATAAGGTTAAATTTTGCACATTTATTAGTAATTTATATGGGCGCCATGGGTGACAGTGCGCTCGGCCCATTGTTTTGCACCCCTGCAATATGACTGCGCTAACCTTGAAAATGTCTTTTACCTCGTTATTTATCGGTTGTTTTACCTTAGAATGAAAAAGGAAATTGAACTATAAAGTTACTTTGACAATAGCATGCATCTTTTAACTTTGACGTGTTTCTGATTAAATATGTTATCCAGCGACAAGTCTCGTTCAATTACCTTGTTTCCGGTTTAAAACTGCGCCCTCCGATTAACTTCGGAAGTCTGGAAACTAACTGACATTTTTTAGAGCTCCGTGACAAAGTGTTACAAGGCTGCACGTTATCTACTGATGACTTAATGTTAGTCAAAACTTCTTTATAACAATAAAAAAAATTTTTCGTTTAATTTCAATGCACAATTCAAACAGATTTCTTTGGATCAAACATGTTTCGGAATACTTTATGCCATCTTCAGGGCGAAATTAATGTATATAAAAAGTTTACATCATAATTTGTATATAGTAATAGAGCGGAAGTATCGAATCGTTATGAATAATTATTTACAGTTGAGTAAAGTGCTATAAATTGTTTGTGTCAGGTTTTATAAAAGAAACGAAAAAAGTACGAAGAAAATGTATGGATAATAACTGACAAAGTAATAATTGTTTTTTACAAATCGAAGACAATGTTAAAATGCTCATTTGTTTCTAGAGGTTATTTTTACGTTTCTTGATATAAAGGCCTTCTTTGAGTTTAAGGGCAAAATGAGTTTGAGCGGTGTCTAAGATACGGAAGCAGGATTGTGTGTGATTATTTTTGCAGTGTGGTGATTATGTGTGACTCCGTGGTTCTATGTTCTTTAATCAGTGTGGAAAGGTGGGAGACTACTCGCTCACACTCCTTTCGCTCTTAAACTCAAAGAAGCCCCTTACATCAAGAAACTTAAACCTAACCTCAACAAACAAATGCAGCATTTTAACATTGTCTTCGACTGGTAAATAGCATTTATTACTTTATCATTTATTATCCATTTTCTTTGAAGTTTTTTCTTTTCTTTTAATAAGCCTAACACAAACATTTTATAACACTCTACTCAATTGTAAATAATTATTGATAACTATTTAATACTTCCGCTTTATTAATACATATATTATCGTGTAAACTTCCTATATTGATTCACTTCGCACTGAAGATGGCATAAAGTATGCCGAAATATTTTTGTTCTTAAGAAATTTGTCATGTATTTTAAATGTTTTATAACTATTTTGCTCTTACAAAATCATGATTCAATCATTATATTTTTTAACACAAAATGTTTGCGTTTTGAACATTTAAGAAACTACTCTTTTTGCACTAGTTATTTTGTATTAATCAAAAAGATATGTGCACTTGCACGGTATCAATTGATACATTTTAATAAGCACTAGTATTAGTTGTAAGATAGAACATGTATAAATTTAAGAAAAATACGTTTGATTGTCTGTACTTGTGAGAAAGTCTTATTCAATGCACACCCTTGTTGGTTGATAATCCAAACCAGCAATCGAAAAAAGCTCTAAATCTCTTCCCAACGACTCAAACACATTGTCACGGTAATGAGTAGAATCAAATGGTCCAGGTAAATATGATGCACTCAGTGGAAACACGTCAGCTACGTAGAAACCAGCTTTACACATTTCTGACATGGCGTACGCGTCGAAAAGCGTTAATCTCTAAAAATTAAACCAAATTTACAATTTGTAAGAAAAGCTCAAAGACGGATTGGGGTTGATTAAACAACTAACTTAAAAAAAGCGTAAATTTATATATTAATTTACGCAGAATCATAGCTTAGTTTTACATAAAGACCATTAATAGTAGTACTGCACACTTCACTTCTAACCATAAAGTATAAAGTAGCAACTTGATTAGTAATTTCAAAAGCTTATTTAGGATCTGTGTACTTTATGTTATAAACGAGACCACTCTCGGATCAGGTTTACGAGTTGAAAAAACCTTGTATCTTTTATTGCAGCAGCGTGGTTCAATCACATTGCATCAGTTATGGAACGGATGAGGGGTTCACCTTGTAAAAGGGTCCTAAGACTCCCTAGAAAAATTTTAATTTTTCAATGCTTCAGAAATGCACTTTTAGCCTTTTAGAGGAATGGCAATTGTCTAATTTTATTATCACTTTTGTGTAAGAACAATGCATTTTGCTAACATGTATGTTTTTTTGAAAAACAACGAAGTGTACAGTGCTTGACTTTTTTGGCCAAATGTCAAAGCTCATTGGCATGCCTACGAACATAAACTTTGCTTCACAAAATGCCATTCAAACACAGATATAGTCTGTGAAAAGTCCTATCAAGTTGTCTCATATAGTTCCTAGAAGCAAAAATCACGTACACCACTATCTATAACAATTTAGTTACAATGTATAACTGATGGTTAAATTTACATATTTCTAATTGTTATAACCTAAATTTATGGTTAGTTTCACCTATCTCTTAGGTTATTACCAAAGTAAAATATTTTAACACATATTTGAAAGAACAAGGCCAAAACTTTCGTTGTTGCTCTGTCGATTCCAGAGTAATAATGTTTTTATTGTATATTAGTGCAGAATTTCCGTCAAATATTACACAATTGCCGTGCTCAAATAAAAAAAAGTTTAAATTGGCGTATTCTGTACGTTATGAAAGTTTTCATAACCAGAAAACAACAAGACTATAACCAGACACAACAAGACTATTTTAAAAAGACTTAACCCAGAAACAACCCAGAACAATCACAACTCCCTACAGAAATGTAACTGCAGACAGAAACACCTTTACCCGACAAACGGCAATTGCCTGAAACCCAAAGTGATTTACAAAGCATATGAAGTCCTTCAGAGAAAATTTTTCAACCGAAGGAGATGTATATTTATCTTTTTGATACATCAATGCTCGTCAGCCAGCTTTGCTTTTCATCTAGGGATAAAGTTTTCAAAAAAATTTCATATGCAGAATTACTGAAATATATGTTTTGAGTTCTATCTTCAATCTAGTATTAGTGAATTCGCAAAGTTGATGAAGATGAATGATGATATGTAAGTAAGAAATGCATCTGTTGAAAGATCAGTCTCTTGTTTAAAGAAAGTGCTGAGTTATTTAAGAAATACCATGGGTCATTGTCGTCTAAGTTCTTTATGCAGGATTTCCTAACATGAAGACATATTATCGACATAAAAGTGAACTTTCACAAAACTTTCACAAGACTTTCAAAAGTTCAAGCTTTGCTAGTTCTAAATAAAATCTAGTGGCAAGGTGCCACTGTACTAAACAAAAAAGCTGCAGATCACAAGTAGAAAAACAATGTTCTTTTACATTGGAAACAGCCAAACTGATTGTGGTAAGGTGCAGTTGTTGCAGAACTAGCTGACAGTAAAGCAGGCTACAGTAATGCGCCGTTACGTTAGAATTGTCGGAAAATGTAGCTGCTTGCTATAATGTGCCGTTGCTGCAAAACAAACTGAAACAAACTAGCTTTTTTAACAATTTTATCAACAAAATCACAAGATACCTGCTTAACGTGGACGCCACAACCCACCTAGGACTACTGTTGAGCTACTTCAGTTTTCACCACTTTTACAGGACTGGATTATTACGCATACTCACAGACAGAGTATGGCAAGCCAAACAGGTCAAAAGTGTTGTTTTATAAAACCACTTGTTGAAATATAGTGTTTATTTCTTGAGATGAAGAAATTGATGTGGGAGACAAAAATTGATGTATGAGACGAAAAATTGACGTGAGAAAGGCAAGAAAAATTTCTTATCTCAAAAAAAAAGAAGATTGAATTCGTAAGCAGTCCATTAAAAAATATGGAACTGCATATGCCACAATTTTGATTTTTTTGCCACCTCCGTTAGAATATAATCAAAACATTGACCTAAGATTAATGTATTTCCATCTTTTTTAGTTCAATAAATCAAAATGGATGATGGCGAAGACGAATTAAGAGAATTTTTTGATACTTTAATTGAAATCTTCCACAAAGTTGACAAAGCTACAAATTTATAGATTCCATTCAGCTAGAAATCTGCGAGAGGAAAGTTGGCGACAGCCTTTGAATAATTGTAGAATTTTGCTCTGATTTGCGTGAACCGGATGAGGAATTTACGCTGAGAAATTTGCTTTGGCAACTAGTCGACACATTTAAAGAAAAGCTGCATATAATTAGAGACAATTGAAGCGTTTTAGATAACACGTAATTTACTGAACATATTCTGGGCGTGTCTCAATGTACCGGATTAAGACCTGCATAACCTATCGCAACATCTCAAATATAGCAGCTCCATGAATTAGGGACGAAATACAGAGAGATTTCAGAACCTCTACGGATACGTGACAGCACTTTGTATCACTCTAGGTTAGAGTTGAATATTTCTGAGACATTTGCATCTATGGAAGACAATGTTCTGGACTGCCTTATAAATAATATGTTATAATCAACACTTTACAGTCGTGAAACCTATATTTAAGGGGCTCTAAAAAGCAGAAGAATCAATATTCAAAGAGCTATAATTAGAGAGATTTTCATTCGTGTAGACCCTGTTCGAAGGGCTATAAGACAGCAAAACCAATTGTCAAAACAGTTTACAATGTAAAAACCCCAAAACCTGTGGCACATCGACTGTAATCATAAACTTATATCTTGGCGCATTGTTATGCATGGCTAAATTGATGGTTTTAGTCGGGCCTCTATTAACCTTCAATGTTGTACCAACAATAAAGAACAATCAGTCTTGGAATATTTTAAATGCGTTGTAGAATAGTATGATTCTCCTAAGAGGATGCGTAGAGATCGTGGAATGGAAAATGTGGAAGTCGCAAAATACATGGTTTATCAGCGTGGGTTGAACAGAGGAGCTTCATTGCACGAGTAGCGTTTACATTGAAAGGATTGAAAGCCTATGGGCTGAAGTGAATAGGTTAATTCAGCTGTTTACATTGACTTTTTTCGTTATCGTGAGGATTGTGGACTCTTGGGCTCTTTAATAACTACTCCTCTATGCATTGCGTTTTGTATATTGTTGAGTGCCAGTTTGTACAACATTGCAATCATGATCCCAAAGGTTTTTAACAGGGTTGAGTTTATTGTTGATATCAATATCAAAAAAAATTTTGAAAGTAAACATGGAATGCACAAAATATATTGAGTGTGCATAAAACTACAAAGAAAATTTAGCAAAAAATTTAGATTTTGCTACACGTATCAAATTTTAAGGATAGGAAGTACTACACATGTACGAGGTGACTTCGTCAGGAGATGACAAAGAAAGGCTGTGTGAATCAAGGATTTCAGCTTTTGGTCTGACAAAAAAGGCCTTCTTTGAATATATGATGTACCATAATACCATGCAATTTTTAATTTGGCTGCTGACCACTTCTTTGTGAAATTCAAGTCCTGATAGAACATTTCCATGTGCAGACAACCATACTCGACACCTTGTGTTGGGACAAACTTGTCTTATTGCTTACCTAATAAAAACACATCGCATAGAAATGGCCCACTTAGCCCCATAGGTCTTTTTCCTTTATTATTTCTCGTTAATCTTCCTTGGAAATTTCATTTTAAAGAATAGAAGGTGATTGAATTTGAACTTCTGGAAGAATGCAACTAAGCTGGTCGATTGAAACCTCTAAAAACCTCTTTATGAACAGATGCTGACTGGTGGTTGTTGACCAAACTGTTAGCAAAAAATTTTTGGCCATGCTCTTGTCAACACAACTCGGCTTTCAAAATTCTCTCCTCGGAGTCCCTTTTCAAAGGGAAATTGCGAGAGATAAGTCATTCGAAATATTACTTCGTGAACATTTTACTGTTATTGGCAAAGTGAAGAAATAAGAGTTTTAAAGTAAGGAAATTGACATTTATGCATGCGTATTTTATATGGAAACTATGTAGTCTCTTAGATAACGACAAACAATCCTCAAAACATATACATGATCACGTTGTGATGCCATTTTACTCATACAGCACATATATTGATATTCATATGTAACATAATACAAACTAAAATATGCGGGGATGCGTGCGATTTTAAATTTTTTGATTATATTTTAGATTAAATGGGTTTTTTTGAGAAAACTTATGCTTACGATTTTTCAATGACCTTTCCCAAATCGCTGGAAATCGCTCCTCCTAAAGCAAAAATTCAAACATTTCCTCAGGGAGCATGCCCCCTAGCGACAGTTCACGCCCTTCATCGTCAATGACGTGAAGAGAAACATTAAATCCCGAGGACAATAGGCAAGGCTAGCAATGTCACTGGCCTTATATGATATCTCCTTCGGCAGCATATATAAGTATGGAAATATATGATAGATTATAAAGATAGTGTTTTGTAATGTTTTGAATGTACACAAACTGCAAATCACTTATATAGAAAATTACTTGCGGGATTAAGTTTGGTCATGCCTTTGATAATTTGCATAACCGGATGACGTAAAATGTCGTGTTTTACCATGCTCAGAGGCTCTTATCCAATCAGAATACAAAAATATTTTTTGATAGCATGACCGATTTACGCTTATAAGTGTAAAATAAGTTTTAGTTTACGCTTTTACCTGGTAGCAAGATAAATCTTAGTAGAATACTTTATTAAGACGCAAAAAGCCATTCTTTATTTGATTTTCGTTCCAAAATGTTATATGTTAATAAATTAATCTCAAAGAAACAATCAGTCATCATAAATCTACAATGACTCTAATAAGTTTTTGTTTGAAATAATTTTTGTGGAAAGTTTTAGTCATGCTGAGCATGACCAGCATGACCGCTAGCTACGCCAATAATTTCGGACGTAGCGTGATAGCTATTTTTGTGTATTCTGTAATTAAAATTATTTAAAAATATTCATGACAATTAAAATGCTCCTTCAAAAGCACGTTTATTGCTTATTTACCTCATAAAACAGACTAAAGTGAGCATCATTTTCAGAAAATGGACAATGTTTTCCTAAACATTGAATTTTATTTTGAAATCGAATTTTATTTTGAAAATGGCAGCATTTGCACTTTTGTGTTTTTTTAATGGACTGGATACGAACTCGACCATTATTCTTTTTCGTAAAGCAAATCTTTCTCGCACATCAATTTCTTTATCTCAAGACATAAACACTGGATGTCAACAAGCGTTTTTTAAAACAACACTTTTGACGTGTTTGGCTTGCCGTTACAGAGCATTATTAAAAGCACCATTAACGGCTTTTAGCAGGAAAAGAAACATCACGTTGATTTTATTAAACAACTCGTTCTAGCTTTACTTTACCAATAAAACAGTCAAAATATATTTCCATGACAACAATAATATTAAGTTCAAAGCTAAAATAAAAACATCCCATTTAACGACCATCACAAAAAATTACGAACATCATTCGCGACACACACAACACAGACTTACAAACATTATGAAGCATTTCTGCAATGACATTAACATCGTACTAATTTTTACTTCATTCAAACAGAAAATTGCCTTTCATCGAAAGATCCTACTCCACATTCTGTTAAATCTCTAGTGGTATACTTATTCGATCGTGCGAGCGATGATGTAATTCACGCGAACGGAAAACAACCCCAAAAGTGACAAAAACTCATGTGTTTATCGACACCCTTTTAACATAACCTTTATTCCATAATTATCCTCTTATTTTCAAATTATTGGCACTGCCGATATTGCTTTCTCGACGAAGCACTTCACATGCATAAACAAAACTGACTCTAATCTTAAACTTTAATTTTTTCACTCTATTTATTTTGTAAATAAACTCATCATTTGCTCCAAACAATATTTCATTGGAATATTTATACAGAAGCTACTAACAATGGTAGAAACTATCATACTATATATATCTATTATATGCATAATATTCGCTACTATACTGAAAAAAACGTGTATTGATACAGAAATAGACAAGATACAAGCACCGTGTCAAGCATGGTATAATAAGTGATGCTTGTATAGTTTTCTGAATTTTCTTATTTTTAAAATCACTAAGCTGGTTTGTTTTAATAGTCTTCCTTATGATAGAGGGTGTTTCTATTTGAAATTAGAAGAAAAAAAACATTGTGTAATATTTACTTTTCATGACATAAAAAACAATGCACGTTGTAGCTGCAACAAACAATTTTTTAAAATCTATCTATTTATGGTAATATTTTTGTATATAAACACTTTTTTAACTGAGAGAAATATTATGAGACTCTAAAGTTTTACCTGTTGTGTGTAAAACCTCCAGGCAGTGTTGTGTCTAAGTCCTTGACGGATTGCTGTTGTAGTTTTCCAAACAAATGTTGCATTGGTTTTGAGCTCCTTTGTACGGTTCTGCAACACAACTATTACATCATCAACAAGCTTTTTAAATGTCGTAAAATTAACACTTCGTACGTAATGAAGTCCAAAGTTTAACATAAACACGTTTTCCTTTCTTTTTATTAGTTCACTTCCTAGAACCTTTTTTATGTAATATATGACAATGTTGGGACGAAAGTCGTAGTCGTCCATTTTTAAAAACTCAGTGTTTCCAATAGGATATATCCATTGGCGAAAAACTCTGCAAGCTTTGAATGAAGACCTACAAACATCTTTTCGTTTAATAGAACCCCAAAAGCGGAAAGAAACAGAATCTCCATATATAAACAGGTATCCTTTGTTGACTTTTTTTGGTCGTGTTTTAGAAACTTCCAAATTGATATTCCATTCATCTTAAAATAAACAAAGTTCATCAGAATCAAACCAAAATCATTGCATTGAGGTAAATGCAAGTGTCATGAGATTTTTCTTCTTTGTGCCATAATACTATATGCTGGCACGTGCGAAAATAATAGATTACTTCATGGTTAGTGAGTTATTACGATTTTTATGCACCATTTGAGAAGTATTAAAAACAAACTAGTGAGCGTAGTGAATGAGTGCACTTCTTACGAGTGTACTTCCAAACAAGTGCAAGACAAAATTATAAAAACAAACCAACCATGAAGCAATCTTTTATCATACCTGTATTTCATTTTAAATTATAGTGAAATTCCTCGTTGAAGCGTTAAACACAATTCAAACGCTTCAAAACAATCATCTAGTTTGCACAAAAAAGATACAATAACAGAAATAAATTGTCCATGGTGACAAACTAGATTTTCCACTGTATCAACATTATCAAAGGCATTTCGTCTCTTACAAATGGACTACGTTCTTATATTAATTAGTCTTCTCTTTCTGTAAAAGAGAAGCGTAAGAAACTCACATATTATTATTAAATTGTTTCATGGGAATATCTCCCATGCTTTGAAAGTCATGCTTTGATAATGAAAATTACTGAAGAAGTCAAATGTCCTGCAGTTTTTCTTTCTTGTTCTCTTTATATTTATAGTGAATTTACTAACGTATAGTGTCTCGAAGAATTGCAAAGCCCTTAATAAATGAAATCTAAAAGGATTGTATAACTAATTAGAATGTTAATACGACGTTTTTCTGTTTAAGTGCCTATTTACCAAAAAATTCAAGTTACCCCAACGTAGATTTGGATCATAGAATCGTTCTTTTAATCCATCCTGGTTCAAAGATTATAAATGGCTTCATTATGACGAGCTAAAAGACTGTGTCAGATGTTTTACTTGCTCAAGTGAATATGCTAAATATTTGACCACCAACATGGCGGCTATGACGTAACATGCAATCCACATGCAATAAAGCAACGATTAGTTAAATGCAACGATATGTTTGATAAATATTTACGTAGTACAATTTGCATGAGTTGATGAACAACTCCAGTTTTCGGCAAAGCTAGCTTATGACTTATACCGACAAGGTAGTATATGCAGTCAAATTTGGGTATACATTCTAGCCGTAACCACCGTACAGCAGTTGGCCAGATTACCTATTTTTTAACAACTGTCATATAGTTGCTCATAAGGCTCACAACTGTAGAATGGATGATAAATACAACCCCAATAGTCTATATCAGAATTTTCCAATCCGTCCTACTGGGTGATTTATTTGTGTCTCAATATGATTTACAAATTTGGCCTGATGTTCCTCCCTTTGAGTATTATCAGTATCATGCTCACAACAACAACCCTTTTTGGCCACAGTTGGGAAACTAAGAACTCTTCTTTACAGCAAAACGGTCGTGAAGCCAAGAAGTAACAATTTAACGCGAAATGTCGAGAAAGAAGGTACATCCATCGCAATATAACTCCACAAATTTTAATAAAAATTCCCACTCTCCTGTTGGAAAAATTGCAGACAATTGTGACGAGATTGAAAATGTTAATGGCACCAAAGATGTTAGTGTCATGAATAGAAATATTACACTTGAAGCACATGGGACAAAACGTTTCTGTGTGGACTACCGCAAGCTAAATAAGATCAAACAACGACATTCTCATCCGATTCCGCACAAAACAAACATCCTTGACTGTCTGCATGCAGCTTCGTATTTTTCTTGCTTTCATCTGTGGCCCGGCTATTTGGCAGCTCAAAATTAAAAACTGCTTTGGCAACACATAGTGGCCTATATGCATTTTTTCCATTGCTTTTTGGGTTAGTAAACCCATCATCCACATTTCAACGCTTAATGCATACTGTCGCGCAATGTCTCCAATACCAAATTTATTTGGTTTATTTGATGGATATTATTATCTACTCACGCTCATTTGATGATCATCTTATCCATATCAACGATATTTTTGGTAGGCTCCATTCGTTAGATAGCAAACTAAAGCCCATTAAGTTTTCATTTTCCCGTTCTAGAGTTGTATATTGGGTCATGTTGTCCCTCCCAATTGTATTCGGCCAGATCCGAACAAAATAGCAGCCGTCAAAGATTTTTCCCCATCCCAATGCCGATGTGAGGTCAAAAGCTTTTATGGGCTAGGAAATTAATACCGTAGATATGTTTGGAACTTTGTAACTATATCTTTGACGTTAAATAATCTCACACATAAGAATGTAACTTTTTGTTGAGAATATGCGTTCGAAAAAGCATTTACTCTTTTAAACCAAGCCTTACTACGGTACTAATTTTAGCTTACTTAACGATTGTGTATGCCATTAATTAAAAAGAAGAAGAAAATAAACAAAATGTTTTGTTATATTCTGTTTTGATATAAATTTCCTAATCCCCTTATATGACAAAGTTTTCCTTTCTCTCTTGCTCATGTGACATTAATGAATCCGAGATGATGGGCTAGAAATTGTACAAACTAAGACGATGGTCTCATCAACTAAAGAAAAGTTGCAATTAAATCTCTAGTAATCTAAAACAATTTCACTTATTAGCATAACAATAAAATAATTAGAGCACGAGTAGAGACAACACTGATAAGCAGAACGTTTTCCAGAGAGCAGACATCGTAATAGGATCGATTCATCATTGCATTGAGAGGAGTTATTATTTTATATTATCCATAATACGATATTGAAAGCGTTCAACCTGAGCTAATTCCCTCACGGCCCAAAGATCCTGGTGAATATATTGTACAAAAGGCCGTGTAACTTTTTGGCATTCTCCTTTATTTTTACAATATCTATATAAAAATTGCTTCAATCTGCAGTAGTACTTGGATTAAAGGTTTTTCAAGTTCTCTTGCGCTTATTAATTTAACGAAAAATACGTACATTGTTGACTTTTCTAGAAGGTATCTCAGAAAAAAACCATACAGATTAATGTCATTTAAAATTTAAAATCTTTTTACTTGATAACATTCTTTTTTTAATTTTAGGGTAATTTTTTGTACATGGCCGATGTTAAAGAAACACCAGCATGTCTAAATTGCCCAAAGCTTATTTTTTATGGCATTCAGAAACAAACAGATCATATTTCGGAAATGCAAGAGTTTGAATATCTCGTTCTAAGACTGCATTCAGGCAACTGGCATTTTTTACTATTGCTATTCAAACTTTTAAAAATGTTTTTGCTAAAGTTTACCTGAGTAAAATGGTTGCCACGTATTGTTTTTCCATCGTCCAAAGTTCTCATTAAGACATTGACAAGTCTTTTTGCATTTTGTTTCATTTATTAGACTGCCTGTATTAATTACACAAAGTAGAAAGAATACATTAAAATAAGTAAAACTATTAAACGATTTATTCCAATTACTTTAAATCATGTACACAAAAACATTATCATAAAGGTCAAGTTAATGACAACTAATGTTGACTTTATTATTTTGAAATTAATTTATAAAATTATAAAAGTCATTAAAAGATCGAAGAAAACCAACTATCATCTTTTGCAAGAAAAAGAAAAAAAAAAACATAAACGAAGATGAAAGCAAAACGAAAACAAAATGAAAACAAAACTCTTTCAATATGACATTCTATGAAAATTAAATATCGTCAAATAAACATTAGAACAATTGAGATTTAGAGAAACACGTTGTTAAGAAAATGTTAATAAAAATCTTTGCAATGAATGTTAGAAGTTTTAAATTTCAACACATTAGAATTAGGTATGTTTTCTAGTTTAAATAGCAAATCAACAATCTTAAGAAAATTTAAGAATTGTATAAGTACCTGCTTGTCTTGTTGTGCATTTTTTAGAGTGTACTTTGAACTCAATATTATCTGCAGCCTCAAGACTTTCATGAATATGTTGAGTTACGTCCCCAATTATACCACTGCGTTGATTTCGGCCTTGACCGTTTCCTTTAAATTACATCATATTTTGAGTGGAGACTAAAACAAATTGATCTTTAGAGGAAGGGAATGAATTACTCTTGCAAGTTTCTTGATGCTGGCGTCTTATAAATTATATTGGAAAAATTAGTTTTGGAATATTAGTCGCCTCTTACGCAAAAGATTTTGGAAGGTTATGAAAGGTTGTGTGAAAGAACATGATAAAAATAAGATGATAGACTATTGGTAACAAGTACGTAAAGGCTTTTTATTAGAAAATATAAACCATTTCAATGTAAGTCATTGAACTGTAAATAATGTTATGTGTATGAAAGTAGAATCTCTTGCGTTCTCGTCTGTTCTAAACTAAAACTTCAGGTGTAAATATGAAGATATACTTCATAGAAAAAGAAGAGAAATTTACTTGTATACGAACGATGCACTATTTCATGTAACAACATGATACTGTCAAACTTAACACTAAAACTAACTAACCAAAATATTCAATAATCATGGTGATGTTTGTTTGTGAATGATAACTAATAATAGTGAAATAAAGCATTTATATCTTATTCTGGAGGTATCCAATTTTTTACCTTTATTATTTTTTGCTTCAAAGAGATTTTTGCTTGATAAATTTCTCATCCAAGCTTATAATTGATTTCTAATCTATTTTCAAGTTGCTAGCCAAGTGCTTGCTTGATTCTAAAGTGAGGATTGTATCGAAAGCGATCTGTACTATGTAGCTAAAATTGTTTTCAAAGACCAAAAGTGCTTGCATTTTTATACATGGAGTTATTAAATTTTTATATGCAAATATATAAACCGTTTTTTTGAATTGTATTCTGCATATTCCAATGCATAACACAAAAACGCATTAACACACATTTTAAATTCAAACTGTTTTAACTGATTGTTAGAACTTCTTTCTTCAGTAATAATTATTAAAGGCAAAGACCTATTTTTGGTCTTTTAATCAGTGTAAAATGAATGTAGTGATGTAAAATTTTATTTTCTTCAAAATATTTTTTACAACTCTGAACTACCTTTAAAGAATAATTTCTTAAATATCACTCAAATTTGAAAACCTTTCCGAATCAATAATGCCGCCAAAGAATTTTGCTAAAATAACCCCGTGACGAAACATTGAGTCATCATTTTATTGCATTTTATAAAATATAGATTTGATTAAAAACACCTGCCAAATTTTAACGAAAAATTCTATCATTATCCAGGTTTTTTTTTGTATTCAAACCTGCAATTTTACGGCCTCAAATAAAAAATTGGATTAAAAAACGGGACATTTATCCGATATGAAAACGTTGTTTACTTAAGGAAATTGTTCCAGTCACAACAATTAAGATTATAAAAAAACACAATGAAACGAGTGTGCTAATTGGTCTAGAGCTGTGTTTGCATAAGCCTGAGCAAATACATCTGTGCTCAACCAATTAAGTCAATCAAAACAATCAATCAGTCAAAGATAATTTGCAAATCATTCATGAAAACATTTTAGCGGAAAAATAAAAATATTTGTCTTTTTGCATTATTTTATTTTATAAGAGAACTAAAAGATGTTTTTCGTGTATGCACTGGCTTATGCAAGCCTCGTAGATGTTTGTGAGAGCCACCGAGCATTTGCAACCTCAACCTCCAGTCTCGGGAATGCACTGATCTGCTCTCAACTTCCTTAAAGGCTTCCTCCGTTTGCATAATCTTATGCAAACACAATAAACGTCTTTTATTTCTTAATTGAAATGCTGTGCGCTTGAGCCTCGTAATATGAAATTTAAAGATACTTTTCTGATTTTTGGCATTATATTTTGTAAATTATGACATTTGACAAAAGTTTAGAAACAAATGTAGACTCCAAATCGTCTTCCGAGCCGTCTCTTAGCGCAAACACAGACGAAGAAAAATTTGGTGAAGCTTGCGTTTTTTTTATGAAACTTGTAGGCTACAGCTACTTGTATGGAGCATATGGAATATTAACAACAGTTAATTACACGTACAAAAGTAAGAGGAAGAATTAAAAACTATGTTTACAATTATCTGCAAAGAAACCAACCAATACTTGGTAATTTTGTCTGTATATAGAGTCAATTGTACGGTGTTTTGCTGAGTGTTCTGTATATTATTGTATAAATACTAGAGTGCTTACAAGCTTTGTACGTGTATAAAATGGGGCAACAGGAACTTAGAATATGAAGCATAGCGAGTGTCTTTGTTATTTTAAAAACTGTGCCATACAAAGAAAAATGATGGTGGAGAAAATGGATGGGAGATGTTTCATTGAGCACCCTGCCTTGGAACAAGTATGTTTGAAAATTAATTTGGATTCTGAAAACTTCTGGTTGAAATTGTAAAACAAACTCCAAAAGATGCAAGAACTACACAATCTTTTTAGTAAAAGGAGAAAAGCTGAATTCAAGTATATAATCAGAGGCAAGGTATTGAATTTGCTTTTCGGTAATATATGTAACAAATAGTATATAAAAGACTAGTAGTCAGGACATTAGGGCTACATTAATAGACTAGTGGTCAGGCTACAGTGGAAGTTAAATACTATTAGTTTGAACATGACTCAGACATATAATTAAAATTTGTCTATATTGGGTGGGTATACTTACTGAATTTTTTTAGTCGAATTGAATGCAATGTGTCTTTTAGTGACACAGAAAATGTTAATTATAGGTCAGAACCATTATACTATTTTTTATTATTTTTGCACATACTCGATAAAGGATGTGAGTGCCTTTTTAAACTCCTAGTGTAGTCCCAACCTAACCCGACCACTAGATATGCAAAAGCCCTAAAAAAGTCTTTAAAAATCCTACATTAGCCGCTTTAAATAGTATTTGCTACTTATAACACCAAGAAGTAAGTTTAATACCTTGCCTCAGATTACATAATTGAATTCTGTTTCTTTCCTTATGTTTCTTCCATTGTTTTATGATTCAAACATGCAGTTTTGAGCAACAAAATTAATATTTGAAACATACTTGTTCAAAAGAGAGATATACTTATATCCTTTTAAAGAAGACACGATCTATCGAAGCGGTTTATTTTTTTTGCCTTTCCACCGAATTCCCCTTTCAAAACTTATACTACAAAGAAAGCCCATTAGATGAGAGAAGAATTAACACACAAGAATTAAGCAAAAATACCCTCCCACACCAAGCTGCATAAGAAAGTGTTTCTACAAAATTCACACACACGCTGCACCATCGAAGAAACCAATAAAACAGAATATACCAACACGTACTCCACGTTTATGAAAAATAACTAGCCCAATTGTGAATATTATCACACTGCACACGTAAACAATTAGTTGAAGCTGGAAAAGAAAACAAAGACTTGCACAGCTTGCAGGAAGAAGGGAGTTGTTGGAAATGGGAGCTATATATAGTCTGGCAAATTTTCTCGCCAAACAAAATTTCAATTGCAAAATACTTTCAATTACATAATTTTTCATGGCATCCATGTCAGGTTATAAATACACAATGGTAATATGCGTTTCCCTAACAATCTTGGAAAACTTTTGAAGAGTGCGCTTTGTTGATGGAAAAGATGCAAGGACCTCGACTTAGATGTTGCACGTCAATGTTTTAAACAGATTCAACATGCTTCCAATCAGTGAATAATAAACAATTGGTCAGTTGTATGAAGATTGCCTTACGGCGTAAAACTCCGAGTAGAATCAGCAAAATATTGTTGATTTTATTTTATTTTATTTGAAAAAATTCACGAAAAATACAGATTCATCCAGAAAAGCCTGCTTAGAGATTGCTTATAGGGGATCTTCTTCAGGGGATCTTTCCCTGAAGTTTAAAGTCTATAAGTTTAAATATTGGTAATCCAGGCATTTAATATATAAAAATGAAAGATTCTCCGGATTGTGTGAAATGGTTTTTTTTGAGCTCTTGACTCGTTGCTTCGAGCTTTCATCAAAATGAGGAAATATTATTTAAACATGCTTTTAGCTTCTAGACACTTAGAGCGTCTATTTAGATTAGCAGGTGGATTAATGTGATTGGATCAGTCACAAACAACACAAACATCGGACTATGGAAATAATATGTCGACGACATATTTTGCATAGTCAAGAAAGACAAAACTTAGTTAATCCTACACACCATAAACAATACCACAAAAAACAAAACCTTCACTAGAGACGAAGAGCACGACAAACAACTTACTTTCCTCGACATCCAAATAACCAGAACAGATGAAGGTACACTAAATATACAAGTATATCGCAAAACCACCCACACATACCAAATACTCGATTTCAACAGCAATCACCCAACAAAATACAAAATAAGCTACATTTTAACACATTTTAACAGGATAAACAATCATTGTAACACTGAAGATGCCAAGAAAACAGAACGCAACTACGTATAATACACATTTATTAAAAATATTTACCCTAGAAACTTCATAAACAAAACAATAAACAAAATACAAAACAAAATACAAGCCGACAAAAGCAACAAGAAAATGGAGGAAACAGTAAAACTCGTCACATTACCATACATAAATGGAACAGCAGAACTGATTGCCAGATTTCTTCGACCATTTAATATTAACGTCGCCCACAAACCTACACAAAAACTCAAATTGTGTTTCACCAAACATAAAGACAAAACATTAATTTATGATACAACTGACGCAATCCACATGATATCATGTAAAGACAGCTCATAGTAATACATAGGACAAGCATCAAACAAAATCGAAACTAGACTCACAGAACACAAAAACGCCATAAAACGACGAGATCCAAACTCACTACCGGCAGAACATACCCACGGAAACAACCACAAATTCGACTGCACGGAAACTAAACTACACGGACGCGCACATATTAAACACGTACTCGAATTTAAAGAAGCTTGGAACGGTGGGACAACGACACAATAAACAGACATATTGACATACCCATCATATACTCACAACTGAAGAAAAAGGACAAAGGAACTAAAAACAGCACCAAAACCACAACATAACACTCTATTAATATTAACACTGATCATATTCACAATACACCAAAACCCATGGCAACGCATTTCACTCCGTCCAATCACATTAATCCACCTGCTAATCTAATTAGACAATCTAAGCGTCTACAAGTTAAAGAAAGTGTAAATAGTAATTTCTCATTCTAATAAAGGCTCGAAAAAACGAGTCGAAAGCTCAATAAAAATCATTTTATACAATCCGGAGAATCTTTTTTTTATAAATTAAATATGCCTGGATTACCAATCTTTAAGCATGTATATATTGTTACGAACGTCCAGACTAATAATAAAATGGCCACTTTTGGTTCAATTGCTCGTACAAAAGGAGTAAAACTTTGTGGAGAAGTTGCTGTCAATTCTTAAGATATTTATTTAATATACTAATAAATTTGATATAAACATTATAAAATAAATATGTAAATGTTCAAACTTATCTAAGACAACTGCTTTCAGTGACTCTTCCGTTGATGGATTGGATATATATCTGGATTTTTGGTTGTTTTCGTAAATAGTTCGTTTTCTTTTACATGAGGCTTTCTTCTGATGTGGATTTCTACTAAGCACCAACATAACTACAGCTTTCGATTCTCGGCTTATATGTGATTGTACAATGACGTAGGATTAACCGCTTGTGCGTAAACTGTGGTCAGTTGATTAACCAAGTCCTGTACTTTGTCTGTGGTTAGTAGGTTGACCACGTACAATACGTAAGCTTTTCCTGTTTTAGTGGTTAACATACACATGAATGTATGAGTAAGGCGTTTTACAAAGAACACTAACTAGTTAACTAATAGTATATTTAAGTATATGACAATAATAAGTATAATTTACATGATTACGGATTATCATTTAACACTCTTCCCCATAAAAAAAGAAAGATTGAAAAGCTTTCTTTAAGATAATAATGTTCTAAGGTCGTGAGAGACAATCAGCGATGAGGTTGTCTCTACCTTTAAAGTGTTTGATAACAAGGTTAATTTCAGATAATAATAGACTCCAACGGAGCAAACGTTGATTGTTGGTCTTCATTTTACTGATGAAAACGAGAGGGTTGTGATCGTTAAGACTTCAAGAGGATTTCCACATGAAGAAACATAGACATCAAAGTGTTGCAGGGCCAATATTAGAGCTAAACATTCCTTTTCAATAGTGTAGTAATTTTGTTGATGAGTATTAAATTTTCTTGAAAAATAACATACCGGTTCATCGACACCATCATTGTCTTCTTGTAACAAAACTGCACTGCTGCAACATCACTTGCATGGACAGCAATTTTGATGGAGCGTTGAAAATCTGGAATGGACAAAACCGGGAAATAATGTAATAGGGCTTTTAGCTGGTAAAAAGCGTTCTGGTTCTGACATGAGGTTGTCCAAGTAAAATTGACATTTTTCCGTAGCAAATTGGTCAACGGTTCGGTTATTGTTGAAAAGTTTGGGCAAAATTTTCGATAATATTTAGCCATACCGAGAAAACGCATTAAATGTTTCTTTGAAGTAGGATGTGGAAATTTGGAGATCGCTTCGACCTTAGCATTGACTGGTTTTACTTGACCTTGTCCGACTACATCTCCAAGATATGTCACATTAACACATCGAAATTCGCTTTTCGCAAGATTGATGGTGAGACGAGCCTCACATAACTTTCGAAGAAACTGCCGCATTATTTTCAAATGTTCTTCCCATGTATCACTATAGATAATTGCATCATCAATATTTTCTTCACATCTTTTGATGTTCATTATAATGTGATTAATCAAACGTTGGAATGTCGCTGGAGAGTTTTTTATACCAAATGGCATGACTTTATACTGAAAAAGTCCCTTGGGTGTAACGAATGCAGATGTTTCTTTTGTCACTCTATCGTATCTGCCAAAATCCTTTTAGAGGATCGAATTTGGAAACAAACTTTGCATTACCAATTTTGCCAACACAATCATCCATACGTGGAATGGGAAAGGTATCGGTTTTAGTAGCAGTGTTTACTTTTTCTATAATCCTTGCACATTCTATAAGTGCCATCAGGATTGGCACAAGTACCAAAATACATGGTGAGCACCGACGGCTGTGGCTGGGTTCAATTAAATCGTGCTCGTGTAGATAGTCTATTTCTTTATTGAGGTCTTTTTCTTTTGTAGGGTTAAAACGGTATGGGTGCTGTTTCATAGGTACTGCATCGCCTACATCCACATCGTGTACAATAAAGTGACTTCGGTAGGGCACATCAGGAAATAACTCGAGATGTTGGTTGAGAAGATTTTCTATATAAGCTTTCTGTGTTGGATTAAGATGAGTGAGTTTGGAAGGAATATTCTTCAAGATTTCAGAGTTGCTTAGCTTACTCGCAGTGTCAGTTAAAGATGGAAGTTTTCCTCAGATGCATTACTTACTACACTTCCTACATTCTCTTTCCTTTCTCTTTTTATCGAAATAAGGCTTTAACATATCTACATGGCATAGCTGATTTTTCTTACGCCTATCCGGAGTTACGATGACATAATTCAAATCACTCACTTTCTTCTCAATAACATACGGACCATAATATTTAGCCTAAAGCGGTGTTCCTGGTATTTTCAGTAACGCAAGTATTTTGTCGCCAACCTTGAAATTCCGCGTAATTGAATTTTTATCGTATTTTTCTTTCATGCAATTTTGAGCTGATTGAAGGTTTTTTCGAGCAATTTCGCATGCAGTGGTCAACTTATTTCGGAAATCTGAAAATTGAGTTAATAGATTCGTTGGATTATTTTCCTCACTTAAGAGTTCTCCTTGAGAAGTTTTAGTGGTCCTCTGACCGTGTGTCCAAAAACAAATTCAAATGGGGTGAAACCTAACGATTCTTGGACAGAATCACGAGCCGCAAACAGAAGGAAATGAACACCTTTATCGCAATCCTTTTCTTTATCTTGACAATAAATGCGATACATACTTTTAAGTGTTTGATGAAAACATTCTAACGCTCCTTGACTTTCTGGATGATGGCCACTAGATTTGAATTGCGTAATATTTAATTCATGCATAACTTGTTGGAATCAGCCGGACATGAAATTTGGACCTTAATATGATTGGATTGAGTTTGGAAGTCCAAAAGCGTAAAAAAATTTGGTCAAAGCTTTTACAATAGTTTTAGCTCGAATATTTCGCAAAGGAATCGCTTCTGGGAATCTAGTTGAAGCGCACATAATAGTTAATAGATATTCATTTCCCTTTTTGGTTTTTGGTAGTGGTCCTACGCAATCAGTGAGAACTCGACTGAGCGGTTCTTCAAAAGCTGGAATTGGCTGTAGAGGTGCTTTTGGAATAGTTTGATTTGGTTTACCCATGACTTGACAGACATGGCAAGTCTTACAAAACTCTGCAACATCCTTCCTTAGTCCTGACCAATAAAAATGTGTAATGATTTTATTATAAGTCTTATTTACCCCTAAATATCCTGAAAGTAGGGTTTCATGCGCTAGACTAAGAATATCATGATGATATGCTTGAGTTGCAACTATCTGATATCGATACGCCCATTCATCGTTTACCGAAGTGTGTGGTGGTCGCCATTTCCTCATTAATACACCATTCCTGATATAATAACAAACGGGATCGCTTTTGACATCTGCTTCTTCCGAAGCCTTGTGATAAAGTGTTGAAACGTTGGGGTCATTTTGTTGTTTCTCGATAAGATCGGACTTAGATATACTTCCTTGCTGTATAAAGCTAATTTTCGAATTTTCGAAGGATTTTCGTTTTCAAAAATATCGTGAAGAAATGTGTTTTCTATTTGTATGTCCTTATTTTCCGTGTTTTTAAGATTTTCGTCTCGTCGTTTTCTTAAAGCTCTTGTTATTGCACATGAAGGATATAAATCCGGGATTACTTGCTCAGTGAGGTTGGATTGTTTTTTGAAAACTGGTTTGTTGCTTAAAACGGGACCTGCTTGTACCTTTTCCCCTGCCAAATTGTTGCCTAGTAATAGATGAATTCCAGCAAAGGGCAAGGTGTTGATAACACCTATCACAACATCACCTTTTATAAGATCAGATTGCAATTTAAAATTGTGTAAGGGAATTGATTCGTATTTAGCGGAACTTATGCCACGAATCAGCACATTCTTTCCTGAGTATGACTACTCGGAAAATGGCAAAGTATTGCCCAATATTACTGATTGTGAAGCTGCTGTATCTCGGAGTATTTTAATTGGAACATAAACTGGTTGACGGTTGGAGTTAACTGTGACATTACCATCATGAATAAAAGGTTTAAAAGTTTCCATATCACTGTCACTGAAATCTTTGCGCTTATTTGCTGTGATATTATGGTGTAGTGTTTCATGCGGCAATGGTTTCTTCGGATTCTCCTGTGCATTCTTACGAGTGGTTTTGTGTACAGATATATTTGTGTTGTGTATATTTTTATCGGATCTTGAAAGAACTCCCGTCGGTCTTGATGGTGGTCTGTTCCATTTCAACAAATAACATTCAGATTTTGTGTGTCCTTTTCGTTTGCAATAATCGCAAATTACTTGTCGAAATGGGGAATTACCGGGTCAATATTGCTTTCCTTGGTATTGCATGCTTTTGAAATTTTGTTTTGTTTGACTTCCGTTGCCTTGTAAGTTTTGTCTGCCTTGTGCGTAATTGTTCGGAAACCGCGATGAAAATCGTGACGAATGTATTTGTTTTCCATCAAGTGTGTTTGGAGTGTTTCTTGGTGAAAACGGATGTGGGTTAGTTTTAACTGCAAATTTATGAGTATGCGAAAAATTATCAGCAATTATCCCATTCAAGACTTTCGCGTTTTTTTCTCCACCTTATTTCTTCTTCCTCTCTTCGCATTGTCTTTCGTCTGACTCTTCCTGACTAACATCTGTTTGTGCAATGCTATCTACTTCACCTCTTGTATTTTGCATGAAAATACTTAGGTTTTCTAAAACTGCTTTATCAACGAGTTAATCGTTGCATAATCTTTTTGAAATTACATGCTGTATTTCGTGTTTAGACATTGAAATGTTTAATTCGACCTTAAGATATTTCCCTAAAGCTTTTATATCATCTTTTCTTAATTTCCATATCTTCTCATATGTTGGTTCCACCATAAACTCTTCTGGGTTAAATGGAGACATGTTGAAACAACTGGTCCACAAGTTTACTTTAATAAATGATTTTTCTCTTTTTGTTGTTTATAAAATATTGATGTGAAATTTTGTTTTTGAAATGATTTCGATTTGTTTCGGATTCTATTTTCTTTTTCGTTTTGACTTCTGCTTAATTGAATAACTTGAAACATTTCTTTCCCGGGTGGGCCCCCAATTTTGTTACAAACGTCCCGACTAATAATTTGCTGAACAAAAAGCTCAACTTTTCGATCGATGGTTACTTCGGAAAAAGTCCAAGATTTTGAAACTTTACGGCAGTTAATTTTATTGGAAGAATTCAAATATTGTATCCACTCTGAAACACGAATTTTCCTTAAAGGACATGGGACGTATATTTTAAGTTAGACTTAATTAACGGGAAATATCGCATAGACTTATAATATACCTTTGTTAGTTCAACCAAAGTTTTTGTCTTCATGTAACAAAGGTTTTTCTGACTCCAATTTAAAAGTTCCGCGGCCATTTTGATTTGTTTTGAATATAATGTGATATGCAGATTTATGCAATGACGTCACAACTGGGAGGCATATCTCAGTTGTGTCGCTGTTCAAACATTCATAACGGCAGAGAGACTAAAGGCAGACCTTTTTACAAAAAGTGCAAAAATGACATCCACTAGTTCACAGACAGATGAAACAAAAGCCACTCTGGGTTGTGTACAGTTGCCATTTGGCACATCTGATATTGGTCTTGACGATAACAGATTTTCCAAAACTGTGGACAAAAATGATAGAAATGAATATGATCAGGAGCAAGATACAGATACTGAAGAATTCGTACTTGGAGATACAAATAGTGAAGACTCAGAGTTCGAAGACAATATTAACAGCAATGTAGAATCTAAATGCACGAGTAAGATTTTGTCACGCAACAAGCTTCCGCAAGATCAAAGGAAATTTATTGTGTTTGAAGATTCCCTGGTTGAATGTTTCGATCGCTGCTCTAAATGTGGTAGTAAATGCCTTGTTAGCGTAGCAAACACCATTGGAACCTTTTCCAGAATATCTGTTCAATGCTTACTAGACGAAACCCATAGCTTTACATGGTGCACAGGCCCCTTGTGTAATAGACTACCGGTATTTCACCTGATGCTGGCCTCAGGCATCTTGGCCACAGGGCTAGAATGGGCTAAGGTTCTTCGACTTCTCAGTGCATTGAAAATAAAATGTTTCACACGTCGTGAATTATCAAGATTGCAATCGGCGTATGTTATACCTGCCGTGTTCAATGTTTGGGGTGGTGAGAAAAAAGAGATTGTTACAAAAAACTAAAAGGACAAACTTGCTGTATTGCGTCAGATATGCGAGTAGATAGCCCAGGTCACAGCGGGTTGTTTGGTTCCGGGAGTTCTTTGGACGTCGATAACAATGTCATACTTGATACACAGATCATAAAGGTAATGACAGAGGTTATTAACATATTATAATGATCGTCTGAAAATATTCCGTTGATATAATATAGTCTTCTTTCGTATGATATTTCTCTATACTTTATCAATACTCAGAGCACTGAAGTCAAGAATTCCAACGCCATGGAGCTAGAATCCATCAAGCGTCAACTTGCATACCTCGAAAATGGTGATGTTAAAATTACCAAGCTTGTGACTGACAGACACATGGCTAAGGAGAAGCCAGAAATAGAACATGTTTATGATGTTTGGCATGTGGCCAAAGGTGCAGCTAATTCTCTGTTTGCAAGTATTAATCACTCAAATATAAGTGCATCAGTTGTGGATCAAATCACTAGAATTGTGAATCATGTGATTAAGTATGATGTATTTAAATTGAACCTTTTAGGAGAGAAAAAGAGGTTACTTAAACTTGCAAAAAAGAAGAAATTTTGTGCAATTAAGCCTTGGATTGGGGTAACTACATTTAAAAAATGTATATCATGCCATTCCAGAGAAGTATGAGTGATACTTGTAGCTATATCTTAAACTTTATCTAACAGTCCATCATAAATCATTTGTATTGGGTGGCAAGCTCCAGCAGCACTGAAATTGAAAAAGAAGAAAAGTGGAAAAGTTTGGCAAATCACATTGCTGATATTCATACTCATGAAGACAACAAGGTGTTTACCAAATGCTTGCATGAAGCTACTAAACGGCAATGGTTAAAAAAAGGTAAAGGGTAGTATCTAGCTCCAATTCATTCATGGAGACTTCATCACTATACACAAAAAAAATAAGTGCACGGGGCACCTGTTCTTTAACAGGTCTCGAAGCATTTGCATGTATATTATAATCTTGCTTCCTATCAATCTATTCATAAGACTGACCTCTTTATACTTTTTAAGGTAGTGCAGCTCATAAGAAACTAACTGAACTTATTTCAAGACCAAGATTGATAAGTGCAGTTAGAAAGTTGTCAAGTCACCAACAAACATCAGGCTTGGAGGCAAAACATTCACTTGATAATCTTTTGCATCAAAAATACATACTATCCATATCACTCAATCATGGCCAGGTGAAAACATGCATTTTTTCTCACATATTTTACTTTAAAAAAGGGTTGATTTGACCAATAAAGAGTAATGTGTTATTCCAGCCTATACAGTTACCCATTGTGAATTTTTCAGGTTATTTTGTGCAAATTTACATTATTATGAAAATGCTAATAGACCCCAAGCAACAACACAAAAAGGTGATAAAAGATGGTCAGTTGCATACCCTAAAGCTCACAAAGGAGAAAAAGCTGTGGCCAAACCAATAAGCGACTGTCCTACCTACAGTAAGAATTAATAGACAAATCAGAATCATTAATGACAAAATGTTAATGCAAAATACATTTAAAATTTTCAGATTATGTGCAAGATGTTCTGACTGAGTGTCTGAGACTTCGTAAAGATTTCAACACCACAAAAATAGCATTGGAGAATGCAAAAACATTGCTTCCGGAAGAACCTCCCTCACTTGTGGAAACATACTTGTGTGGGAAGCAAAGGCAGCCAAAAAATGAAGTCATTCTTCGCAGACACAGTAGATTTACAACGCCTGCTTTGCCCGACGATAAAATAAATGACAAAGTATGTCTTTGCAAGGGAAAATGTGCTACAAGCCGATGTTATTGTAGGAATAAGAATCGTCCATGTACGGAAAGTTGTGGTTGCCAAACCATGAAATGCAACAATACATGATGAAAATTTAAAAGCCTTGAAATCGCAAATACCTCAAATCCAATTTCAATTTACTTGGCATATTTGAAATGAGTGTAAAGTGCATCAGATGACCAATACTTCTCTCGTATGCATTTGTACATGCAAGATGGAAATGGCCTTCGACATTTCTTGCCAAGAATATGGAAAATCCATCTCGAACATCTTCGATACGCAACATGACGGTATATTTTTTGTATGACTGCAAGTTCGTCATCACCTAACGGACTGTTTTCTTCAATATACTGCCAAGTATCTATTTCAAGGACGTTTGCCGATATGTTTTGATTGAAGAAAGCAAGTTCAGTCACGCAAGACAAGCCTGCATCCTGTGCCGATTTAAGTTTGCCATCATATTCGTCATATTCAACCGCTTTTTCATGAAAGCAAAAGCATTCAATCGTTTTTGCCATAAACTCACAATGGCCGCATTTACAGCAACTGAGTGAAGTTTTACGCCAACTATACATAGCTTCAAACTCCTCGTCTATCTGATCATCTACTTCGCTCGACGAAGAACTTTCTGAGTCAGAATTCTCACTCTCTACAAATTCATCTGGCATTGACTCAAACATATATGACTGAACCATAGCATCTTTGTTAATATTTTCGATTTTGAGTGCTGTAACAGCAGTGTAAAGTCCCAAACTTTGCGTAATAAATGAGAATGCTTGTCAATTTGCAATATAAACAATATTCATCAGCGACAAAGTCTCCCTGTTGTGACGTCACATATGAAATATAATTATTTTGGCTGCTCATTTCAAGATGGCGGAACAGCCCTTGAAATAAGCAAACTTTCATTCTAAATTGCGCTTTAAATATATGTTTTCAAACCGGAAAAATAATGTTTAACGGAATACTAAACTGCAATGAATGATATTGCGACATGAAAAAATATATGTCCCATGTCCTTTAACGAGCAAAATCCTAAGACTCTTAGTGAGCGGCCAGTCTTGCTGATAATTTTTCGCTTACTCATAAATTTGCAGTTAAAACTAACCCACATCCGTTTTCACAAAGAAACACTCAAAACACACTTGATGGAAAACAAACACATTCGTCAGGATTTTCATCGCGGTTACCGAACAAATACGCATAAGGCAGACAAAACTTACAAGGCAACGGAGGTCAAACAAAACAAAATTTCAAAAGCATGCAATACCAAGGGAAGCAATATTCACCCGGTAATTCCCCATTTCGACAAGTAATTTGCAATAATTGCAAACGAAAAGGGCACACAAAATCTGAATATTATTTGTTGAAATCGAACAGACCACCATTAAGACCGACGGGGATTCATTCAAGATCCGATCAAAATATACACAACACAAATAAATCTGTACACAAAACCACTCGTAAGAATGCACAGGAGAATCCGAACAAAGCATTACCGCATGAAACACTACACATTAATATCACAGCAACCAAGTACAAAGATTTCAGTGACAGTGATATGGAAACTTTTAAACCTTTTATTCATGATGGTAATGTCACAATTAACTCCAACCGTCAACCAGTTTATGTTCCAATTAAAATACTCCGAGATGCAGGAGCTTCACAATCAGTAATATTGGGCAATACTTTGCCATTTTCCGAACAGTCATACTCAGGAAAGAATGTGTTGATTCGTGGCATAAGTTCCACTGAATACGAATCAATTCCCTTACACAATATTAAATTGCAATCTGATCTTATAAAAGGTGATGTTGTGATAGGTGTTATCAACACCTTGCCCTTTGCTGGAATTCATCTATTACTAGGCAACGATTTGGCAGGGGAAAATGTACAAGCAGGTCCCGTTTTAAGCAACAAACCAGTTTTCAAAAAACAATCCAACCTCATTGAGCAAGTAATCCCGGATTTATATCCTTCATGTGCAATAACAAGAGCTTTAAGAAAACGACGACGAGACGGAAATCTTAAAAACACGGAAAATAAGGACATGCAAATAGAAAACACGTTTCTTCACGATATTTTTGAAAACGAAAATCCTTCGAAAATTCGAAAATTAGCTTTATACAGCAAGGAAGTATATCTAAGTCCTATCTTATCGAGAAACAACAAAATGACCCCAACGTTTCAACACTTTATCACAAGGCTTCGGAAGAAGCAGATGTCAAAAGCGATCCCGTTTGTTATTATATCAGGAATGGTGTAGTAATGAGGAAATGGCGACCACCACACACTTCGGTAAACGATGAATGGGCGTATCTATATTAGATAGTTGCAACTCAAGCATATCATCATGATATTCTTAGTCTAGCGCATGAAACCCTACTTTTAGGACATTTAAGGGTAAATAAGACTTATAATAAAATCATTAAACATTTTTATTGGCCAGGACTAAGGAAGGATGTTGCAGAGTTTATTAAGACTTGCCATGTCTGTCAAGTAGTGGGTAAACCAAATCAAACTATTCCAAAAGCACCTCTACAGCCAATTCTAGCATTTGAAGAACCGCTCAGTCGAGTTCTCATTGATTGCGTAGCACCACTACCAAAAACCAAAAAGGGAAATGAATATCTATTAACTATTATGTGCGCTTCAACTAGATTCCCAGAAGCGATTCCTTTGCGAAATATTCGAGCTAAAACTATTGTGCAAGCTTTGACCAAATTTTTTACGCTTGTTGGACTTCCAAACTCAATCCAGTCAGATCAAGGCTCAAATTTCATGTCCGGCTTATTCCAATAAGTTATGCATAAATTAAATATAACGCAATTCAAATCTAGTGCCTATCATCCGGAAAGTCAAGGAGTGTTAGAACGTTTTCATCAAACACTTAAAAATATGATTCGCATGTATTGCCAAGATAAAGAAAAGGATTGAGATGAAGGTGTTTATTTCCTTCTGTTTGCGGCTCGTGATTCTGTCCAAGAATCGTTAGGTTTCACCCCATTTAAACTTGTTTTTGGACACACGGTCAGAGGACCACTAAAACTTCTAAAGGAGAAACTCTTAACTAAGTAAAATAATCCAACGAATTTATTAACTCATGTTTCAGATTTCCGAAACAAGTTGACCACTGCATGCGAAATTGCTCGAACAAACCTTGAATCAGCTCAAAATTGCATAAAAGAAAAATACGATAAAAATTCAATTACGCGGAATTTCAATGTTGGCGACAAAGTACTTGCGTTACTGAAAATTCCAGGAACACCTCTTCAGACTAGATATTATGGTCCGTATGTTATTGAGAAGAAAGTGAGTGATTTGAATTATGTCATCATAACTCCAGATAGGCGTAAGAAAAATCAGCTATGCCATGTAAATATGTTAAAGCCTTATTTCGATAAAAAAAGAGAAAGGAAAGAGAATGTAGGAAGTGTAGTGAGTAATGTATTTGAGGAATAACTTTCAACTTTAACTGACACTGCAAGTAAGCTGAGCAACTCTGATATCTTGAAGAATATTCCTTCCAAACTCACTCATCTTTATTCAACACAGAAAGCTGATATAGAAAATCTCCTCAACCAACATCTCGAGTTATTTCCTGATGTGCCCTCCCGAAGTCACCTTATTGAGCACGATGTGGATGTAGGCGATGCAGTACCTATAAAACAGCACCCATACCGTCTTAACCCTACAAAAGAAAAGGACCTCAATAAAGAAATCGAATATCTACTCGAGCACGATTTAAATGAACCCAGCCACAGCAGTTGGTGTTCACCATGTATTTTGGTTCCCAAACCTGATGGCACTTATAGAATGTGCACGGATTATAGAAAAGTAAACACTGTTACTAAAACCGATACCTTTCCCATTCCACGTATGGATGATTGTGTTGGCAAAATTGGTAATGCAAAGTTTGTTTCCAAATTCGATCCTCTAAAAGCATTTTGGCAGATACGATAGAGTGACAGAGCAAAAGAAACATCTGCATTCGTTACACCCAAGGGACTTTTTCAGTATAAAGTCATGCCATTTGGTATAAAAAACTCTCCAGCGACATTCCAACGTTTGATTAATCACATTATAATGAACATCAAAAGATGTGAAGGGTATATTGATGATGCAATTATCTTTAGTGATATATGGGAAGAACATCTGAAAATAATGCGGCAGGTTTTTCGAAGGTTATGTGAGGCTCGTCTCACCATCAACCTTGCGAAAAGCGAATTTCGATGTGGTCATGTGACATATCTTGGACATATAGTCGGACAAGGTCAAGTAAAACCAGTCAATGCTAAGGTCGAAGCGATCTCCAAATTTCCACAGCCTACTTCAAAAAAAAACTCAATGCGTTTTCTCGGTATGGCTAAATATTATCGAAAATTTTGCCCAAACTTTTCAACAATAACCGAACCGTTGACCAATTTGCTACGGAAAAATGTCAATGTTACTTGGACAACCTCATGCCAGAACGCTTTTGACCAGCTAAAAGCCCTATTACATAATTTCCCGGTTTTGTCCGCTCCAGATTTTAAACGCCCCTTCAAACTTGCTGTCGATGCAAGTGATGTTGCAGCAGGAGCAGTTTTGTTACAAGAATACAATGATGGTGTCGATCACCCGGTATGTTATTTTTCAAGAAAATTTAATACTCATCAACAAAATTACTCCAGTATTGAAAAGGAATGTTTAGCTCTAATCTTGGCCCTACAACACTTTGATGTCTATGTTTCTTCATGTGGAAATCCGCTTGAAGTTTTAACGATCACAACCCTCTCGTTTTCATCAATAAAATGAAGACCAGCAATCAACTTTTGCTCCGTTGGAGTCTATTATTATCTGAAATTAACCTTGTTATCAAACACCTTAAAGGTAGAGACAACGTCATCGCTGATAGTCTCTCACGACCTTAGAACATTATTATCTTAAAGAAAGCTTTTCAATCTTTCTTTTTTTATGGGGAAGGGTGTTAAATGATAATCCATAATCATGTAAATTATACTTATTATTGTCATATACTTAAATATACTATTAGTTAACTAGTTAGTGTTCTTTGTAAAACGCCTTACTCATACATTCATGTGTATGTTAACCACTATAACGTATTGGACGTGGTCAACCTACTTACCACAAAGTACAGGACTTGGTTAATCAACTGACACAGTTTACGATCACTTGTAAGTGATGAAACGAAAGCTGTAGTTATGTTGGTGCTTAGTAGAAGTCCACATCAGACGAAATCCTCATGTAAAAGAAAACGAACTATTTGCGAAAACAACCAAAGAATCCAGATATATATCCAATCCATCAACGAAAGAGTCACTGAAAGCAGTTGCCTTAGATAAGTTTGAACATTTACAAGCTAAAAGGAAGTGTAAATAATGTTTTCTCATTCGGATAAAGGCTAGAAACAACGTGTTGAAAGCTCAATAAAAATCATTTTATACAATCCGGAGAATCTTTTTTTTTATAAATTAAATATTCCTGGATTACCAATCTTAAATCATGTATATATACATATATATGCAATGCTCACCTTTATAGGTTTGAGCCCTTTGGTGACTCTAAAATACATTCCATACATTGTGTAACCATACGTCTGGCATCCCATGTGCAGGAGTCATCATTACACAGAGGTGATAGCCGGGAGGCGCATTGTATATACACTTTGTATATTACGCTCACTGCGCGTGCGTAGTTTGAGCACTGTCTGATTGTGTAGAGTCTCATATGGAGACGTTCACCATGTTCGCGATATGCAAAGCTCACCTTTATAGGTTTGAACACTGTGGGGACTCTACAATACAATCCATACAAGGTGTAACCATACATCCTGTGTCCCAAGTGCAGGAGTCACCATTTTAATCAGGTGATGGGCGGTAGGGCACATTGTATATACACTTTGTGTATTACACTCACTGTTCGTGCGTAGTTTGAGCACTCTTCGATTGTGTAGAGAGTCTTATACGGAGACGTTCAAAGTTTTTGCGATTTACAAACCACACCTTTATAGTTTTGAGCACTATGGTTACTGTACAATATAAACAATACAATGTGTAACCATACGCCCTGTGTCTCAAGTGCAGGAGTCAGCATTGCACAGTTGTGATAGCCGGGAAGGCACATTGTATATGTAGTGATGTTGAAAAAATCACAAAAACTACTGTTTCAACCTAACAAGCCTGTTTCGTGATTTCTCACTCTTCAGGGGATTTAATGAATAAATACTTAAATTTTTGAATTATATGTACAAGATGAGGGAAGTTAGTATATTAATGAAGGTGTATAGTTACAAGTTAGATCAGGGAAGTTAGTGTATGATATAAGGTGTATAGTTGCAAATTACATAGGAGAGTTTTGGATCTTTGGCGACAAGAGGAAACAAGTTTGTTGCGTTTATTGAGGGATGATTTGGATAGTTGGTAGAGGATGAATAATTTTTCTTTGAGGCAAAGGTTGCATCTTTTATTAGCGCAGTTGTACGGTTTGCTGTACGTGATGATGTTCCATGAGATGTCGTGGTCAATATTACTGTCTTTAAGGGTCGAAATGGGCTTACTGAGTTCGGTCGAGTTTCGTAGTTTTTTGTAGCAGAAAGAGGCAGTGTGATTTCTATATCTAGTCTTAAATTCATTTTCGGTAATTCCGATGTACGTCTCAGTTCTGTTATTGTCCTTCTGTTTCACAGTAGCTTGGTAGACGACTGATGATTGAAGGCAGTTAAGTGAGTAGTTTTGTTTTTGTTGGCAGTTCCATGCTTTTGTATGTGTCTTTCTGTTTGTGGTGATGTCGTTAGTTTGGTCTGATGTTCTTTGTATATGTTTGTTATGATTGTTTATTATTTGGTCGACATTGTTTATGCAGCTGTAGCTGAGTTTGAGGATCTTACGGTGGAATATTTTCCAGAATTTATAGTCTATGGGGAAGTGTTTGTCCATTAATGAAAGGAATTTGTGGCCAATGTTCGTGTGGAATATTTTGCTAAATGGAGGGTTGTACCAAAGTATATTTTGTCAAAGTCTGTTTTTCCGTTTGGTAGTAGCGTCTGGGTCGAATTTTAGTGTGCATCGGTATCCGATTTCGTCAAGTGCTTTTTGGTATGGTGCAGTTATTTGGTGAAATGATTCTTTGTCGGATGATAGGGATGATAGATGTTTGTTGATGGCGGCGGGTTATGTTCTTCGCTATTGTTGGTGGATGGTTACTTTCGCTGTGGACGTATTGCAGAGAAGTGTTGGGCTTTGTGTAAGGTCGATAGGAAGAATTCTTACAATTTAAGGTGAGTTCAAGGAAGTCGATGATTTTTTTGTTTGCTTCGATAGTTATGCGTAGTCCATTGTTTTTGAAGACGCGGCATATCTTGTTTTTAATTTTCTCTGTTTCTTTAGGTGTTGCTTTAGTAATGGCTAGTCCGTCGTCGCGATAGAGTCCTATGTTAGTGATGATGTGTTGTAGTAGGGAGAGGAGTGTTATGAATGCGTCTTTGTTAGCGATGGAGTGTACTCTGTAAAATACACCTAGTTGTTTATGTGATATTTTTGTCTTCGGCGAGGATGGCTTGTATTGTGTCGACGCTTATGTTCAACTCCATTAAACACAAACGAAGTCTCAACTTCATATCTTTTGGCATTGCTCACCTCTACCCGTCTATCAACCAAGACCTCTTAAACAAAGCACTTGAATTCGCCTCAACCTACGACAACATCACAAACCAAGAGAGAAACATTATCATACATGCCAAGAATTCATACTGCATTCACAACGAACAACCCTGGCAAAAGAAACACAACTCCACATTCCACATATATATATATAGTATACGAGTCGGGAAAGTAAAAACCTGTCCATTTTACTTCATTTTATCTTACGCTCTTCTAATATATAGAGATACTGAGCGCTCTTTCATCCAGGAATATTCCCCATCTCTCTCTCTATATATAATATATATTGTAGAAAATTAGGGTTTCTCCAGATATTTTTTAAATTATCGAGCTTTCGAATTGTTGCTTCGAGCCTTCATCATAATGATAGAGGAAGTTAGTTATAATTGTCGCTTTTTTATGCAATCTGTAAAAGTGGAAAATGTCTGCCACAAGTTTTTATTGTTATAAATTGTGTATTTTTTAAAATTTGTGGTGGTCTCACGTGTTGTTATTTATTCATATATGGATGGATTGCTTTCATTAGACATTGAATTGGCCGAATTGGCACAATTACTACAATATTTCTCATTATAAAGTAAATGGTTTTAACCCGGGAGTACCGTTACATGTTTGTAGATGTAGATCGTCTGGGTTAGTATAGTCCTAAAAAGGACTGTTTTTGCTGTTGCTGACTGACGTTTCGACAACCTTCGCGATAGTCATCTTCAGAGAAAAATAAGGAGTAAACATCAGGTTAGCCGTATTTATTATCTGGTTCTTACGTCATTGTATTGTATGTACAGGAAATGTTTGGGTGTCAATTGTGTATTGTCATTGTGAATTAGTGTGAAGTGTAAAGTTCTTTGTTCAAGGTGACGGTAATTGCTGTGATCTGCTCTGGGGTTTCTAAGTTGGTATACCAACTTTCTAGTTAAAACTGCTCTCTATACTCAGTGCTGTAAGTAACGCATTTTGACAAGTCCCAGTCAATGTTGTGCTTTGTGAGTCGGTAATGTTCGGCAATGTGATTAGTTTCGTCTTGTTTTTTTTTTTGTAGCTCGTCTGTGTTCAGTAAAACTTTTTATTTAGTAAACTGCACCTTGTCATTCTTTGGATAGTTCTTTGTCTTTTATTTTCGTTAGTATATTATAACGTTGTGATTGGTTTATGTGCGAGACGTATTTTGTATGGTCGTAAGTTACGCGAGATAGTCTCAGACGTACATTTGATGCAAGGTGTCATTGCTGTTGTCGCTGAGATGTTCGTTTCGTCGGGCTCGTTGTGTTTGTAGTTGTTGCTTTTGATGAAGTTGGAGATATAGTTGTTTTTGTCAAAAACACATTTGAGATAGTTGTTTTCGTTGTGTAGAGCGTCGGGTGAATCACATATGTTTTGTGCACGTCTTGTGAATGTTCTGATTTTGGTGGTTTTGTGTGGTGTAATGTTGTAAGATGATCGGACTAGTAGTTGTTCAGTGTGTGTTGGTTTGCGACAGACTGTCGTTCTAGTCTTTGACTTTCCTGTTTTAGCAGACAGTCAAGAAAAGGAAGAGATCAGTTTTTTTCGTTTTTTTACGTCTTTATCTTTCGTTGATTATGTTTAGCTGTTCTGTTCGTTGATTTGAGAGTGAAAGTAATCAATCTCGTCTGCATGTAGTGCTGTGATCATCTCATCTACGTAACGGAACCTAAAAGGTAATGCCTGTTGGTAAGTCGTGAGCGCCCATTCCTTTATAGATTGCATTACATTTTCAGCAAGTACATCATTTCAGTTGAGCCCATTGCTGATTCATGTAATTGTTTGTAGTGTGTACTATTGTACTGGTAGTAAGTTGAGGTGAGGCAGAGCTCAAATAGCTCGATAATGTCTTCTGTTGGTAATGGCTGTACTTCCGTGGTATTTCAAATGAGGGTTTTTATACAAGTAGGTGCCAGATATAGTGGAACCCTGGTAAACAGTGATTTCACAACAAACGACATTAGTATGTATTTGTCCGGCATTTGTATAGTGCTCAGTTTTTAATGAAAGTTTCAGTGGTTTGCAGCTTGTGTTTTTACCTCGTAAGTATTTGCAATACGTCAGTCAAGTACTTTGACAGTTCGTAAGTAGGCAAACCACAGAATGATGCAATAGATCGCATGGGTATTTGTTGTTTGTGATGTTTTGGTAGTCCCTAAAGTCTCGGTGATCGTGGTACTGAACATATTAGTCGATACTATATACGTTGAGATATAATTATAGTTTTTCTCTTATAGAAAATCTTGATGTCAAAGAGAAAATCTTGCGTACTAGTGATGGTGTTGGGTCTCGTTTGAGTTGCTTGTACGTTTGTCTGTCGTCAACAAGGGTATCCCTTTTTTGGAAGTAATCATTCCTATCTATGACCACAGTCACGTGTCCTTTGTCTGCTGGTAAAATGACGATGTTTTTGTCGTGTTTTAGTCGTTTAAGTGCGTGTTGCTCGTCCTTTGTGAAGTTGTTGTCACGTTTAGATTACGATTGTAAACAGGAGGCTACTCTGCTTCTGATCTCGTCTTTGGTTGTCTCTGACAAGTCTCTTTGATACGCCAGGACACCCTCGACACCGGATACTATTGTCTCAGTCGGGATTCGTTCCGGTGTTATGGAGTGTTTTAGTCGGTAAGACAGTAGTCGTGTTTCAGTTTCGTCTAATGACCAGGAAGAAATATTCCTCACCAAGTTATCGTCATGTTTATGTCTTGTACGTGTTTTAGTGCGTTTTAAACAATAAAGTTTTTGTTGTTGTTTGATTTAGTGTTGTGTCTCTGTCTTGTTTGCTCGTTTCTCTGCAATATTTTGTATCGTAGAAAGTAAAGTATCACTTACTGTCGTTGGTATGAGCTCCTTCAATTTGTTCAATCTTTGCTCTTGTTGCTCGATGTAATAGTTGATTCGTGTGTGAAAGGCGTTAATCCGTGCTCGTATGAGTCATCTGCTGGTCAAAGAAAACGGAAGTCTTCCTTTTCTCGACTGTTGGTAAAACAAGACTGTCAAAAACTACGAACAACAGTTTATCGCAAACAAACTACTACCAATCATCTTACAACCCTACATCACACAAAGCTACCACAATCAGATAATTAACAAGACGTGCACAAATCATATGTGATTCACCCTACGCTCTACACAACAAAAACAACTATCTCATACGTGTTTTTGACAAAATCAACTATAACTCTGACTTTATCAAACGCAACACTTACAAACCCCACGAGCCCGACTAAACGAACAACTCAGCGACAACAGTAACGATAGCTTACATCAAAGGTACGTATAAGACTATCTCGCGTATCTTGCGACCATACAACATACGTGTCGCAAATAAACCAATCACAACGTTACGACAAGTACTAACGAACATAAAGGACAAAGAACAACCCAAAGAACGACAAGGTGCAGTTTACAAAATAAACTGCTCCGACTGCCACGCCTCCTATATCGTAGAGAATGGCAGGAACTCAAACATAAGACTTACTGAACACAAACGAGCTACTAAGAAACAGGACAAAAGTAATCACATTGCCGAACATCACAGAATCAAAAAGCACAACATTGACTGGGAATCGTCAAAATGCATTACTTACAGTACTAACTATAGGCAACGGTTCACATTAGAAAGTTGGTATACCAACTTAGAAACCCCCTCCCCTGAGCAGATCACAGCAATTAACGGCACTTTACAAGCGACTTATTCACAATACAAACAAACGATCAACTAAAAACATTACACTTCACACTAATTCACAATGACAATACACAATTGACACCCAATCATTTCCTGTACACACATTACAATGACGTAAAGACCAGATAAAAAATACGGCTAACCTTAACTTTACTGCTCATTTTACTCTGATGATGACTACCACTAAGGTTGTCAAAACGTCAGTCAACTAGAACGAAAACAGTCCTTCTCTGGATTATACTAACCTGGACAGTCTACGTTTAGAAACATATAACTTCTCATTATGCCGGTTTTTCTATCAACATGGCAGCCCCTGAAAAGACTCTATTGATCACTTTGTCTCAAAATTTTCCAAATTGCATTATGCATCGATTACTGAAATTTTACACTTTTTATAACTTAAAGAAAATGAAATTTACGTATTTGTAATTTACTTCCTTAAATCATTTTAATTAGTATTTTATGCTAAATCAATGATCAAAGATTTATTTGATAATGAAGGATTTTACTCATGCCAACCTTCAATTCAATAAAACACGAGAACGGGTGCAATTACTTCTTCTGAAAATTATTGTGATCTATATTTATGGAACTCCCTCTCATTCTATAGTCAACAGAAGTAATTAGAAAATATATGTATGCGCTTACTGAGGAAACAATTATAAGTTCAGAAATTACACATTCTTGTCTAAGGGTGTATACATTACCTTCGCCTACACTCACAATAAATTCATTATAACATGATTCTTTTCATTTTCCATTAAAGCTGTTAGTTCGAAGAAAATAATGAAGAACACATTTACAAAATGATTGCTTTAAAATTGTTAAGTTATTCATATAGCCACACAACTTTTCTAGTCTTAAAGATATAATTTTTTACCTCATGATGAAAATGAAAGCTCTTGATATGCCCACTGATGTTGTTGAAAGAGTTTGTGACTTAGATCTTTCTATTTCCCCCATTCAAAACACAGATATCTCTTTTCAAGGTTAAACTTTTAAACATTTCTTTACATATAATAGCGGCTTGTGCCATGGGCTTGACTTGGTGACACGTTAAATTGTGAGGTTGATCTGCCTCCAGAATTAAGATTTATTTCATGCACACCAGTCTATTTTTCACAACATGTTTATTACCTAAATGTTTGACTCATCAAAGCCCTTTCTGCAATTGTATTTTATGCTTGGTGTAGGGAAATAATTATCAGCTGTACACTTGTAGCCTTAAATATTTTATTTATTATTCAAGCATGTTTTTATGGTGTTCACACAGTCATTATTAACTATTTGAAAATTAAAAGTTAAGAACTAAGCGCAAAGTTGTACTTTTGAATAAAAAAATAGTTTTATTGGTATTCTTTCGCTAGATTGTTT
This sequence comes from Xenia sp. Carnegie-2017, assembly GCF_021976095.1. Classification (NCBI taxonomy): domain Eukaryota; kingdom Metazoa; phylum Cnidaria; class Anthozoa; order Malacalcyonacea; family Xeniidae; genus Xenia; species Xenia sp. Carnegie-2017. The sequence goes on from NW_025813526.1 coordinate 9,257,152, forward strand.
CAGTTGATCGTACCGCCTGTAACAATTTCAAGGATGCTCTTTTTAATTTCTCTTTCGATGATATTTTTTAAAATAATCTTGATTGTTGTTGGGGGGTCATCTATATTGTTATATATGTATGTCTTAATTAATTAGTTTACATTGAAATCAATTTTTACAAAGGATTACTACTTGTTTCAGCCTATAATATGAAAGTATAATTCATCCCCATTATATATATAATCCACAGATAATTTGGTAGCAAACGAAAAACATGTTTTAGGTTAATTAGGAAACGCATATTGAAATAACATTGTTTATTTTCCTGTTTATTGCAGGATTTCTCACTTTATGAGAAAAGTTGAAGTAAAAGTAAAGGCTAAAATTTTAAGCAAAAGGTATGGAATTAAGTGGTAATTACAGCCACCTTGTTATGAACAAAAGCTTTATAGTCGCAAAGCTTACCTAATATAAACCAGTTGCTTGGTGGGTCCCGCAGCCCATCACAAAGACTGTATTCAAGATAAGCCTGAACAGTATAAGTTCCAGCTTCCATAAGAAGTGCAATTGCTTCATAAGTGCCATTTTCGTGATCAAAAACTGTTGCTGCGACATTAGACGGTCCAATAAAATACACTATCCAATTGTCACCTCCAATTGTCTTTAGGTCTCCATTTGCATTTCGACTTTCTATGAAAATTCGTGAAAACTGTCCAGAAGGTCGAATGTCCATATAACCAATTGAACTATTTTTTCCAGAGCTTCGATTAAATTCACCCCAACCAGATTTGTGCGTGCCCCATATTAACTGGTCCTTGCATGGTTTTAAAATGCTCTGCCAGTCTGTGCGAGCTTTGTGTATCCGTGACCATTGATTGGAGAAATCAAGTGAACAGTTTGTGTTTTCTTCTCCACGGAACGCTCGAGAAAAAAATTCATGTAGAGATGTTCTTGGATCACCAATAAATTCCAACTTGAAATGCAGAAAGCCATAAACTAGCACGAAAATCAGGACGATAAAACACAAACAAAGTAAATTCCACTTTGATGCCAATGACATTATGCTAAAAAAAGATGCTTTTTTACACTCTCATAGAAACGCTCGAACAATTCATATATTATGTTAAATTGGCATGAATATAGATCTAAAAAATTTCTAAAACTTTTAAATGATCAAAAGTGCTGTTGTTGAATTACTTCTACATAAAATACCAAACGGAGATGCTAGAGGTCATATGCTTTTCATGTTTGGCATTACCAAAAAATTTTTGAAAGCTTCAGTATTTTTTTAATTTTGAAGTTTGATGTTTTGCAATTTTTATGGAGTTTATCAAAGAAATTTAAAGCGATGCCTATGCCTTTTTTATTCATATTCAACAACTTAAGTCAATGATTATCAGCTTGTAATAGAGTTTTACAAGCTCTTCATTTTTTAGTATAACAGCAATCAGCAGATGTATTTCAGATACAGAAATTTTAAATCATTTTGGAATGTTTAAGAATTTTAAAGTACTCTCTTTTTGGAGAAGCAGTTCGATTACACAATGCTTTATTAAGATAATTTTTAATGGGCCATTCACATACTTATAAAGAGCAACCCTTTAAGACCAACTAGCATTTCTGCCCGAACTAAATGCATATCGAAGGAAAGTTGGAATAAGTTATAAAATACCACAAATCCAATTACTGAAAAAATCACAAAGAAATTGTTCAAGCGAGACACAAAATATCACAAAATACGAGCTACACGACAAATTAAAATTGATGGTATCTGGTGCAATAAAACGAGTCTTTATTGAGTAAGTGCTTCAGTAAGCGCATGGATAAAGTCTCTTGTTTCTTTAGTGTCGTACAACGTAAACATGTTATTTAAATTTATATGGGCTAACATCTTTTGATCTCAGTTGTCGCTGGCAATTTGAAGAAAGAAAAACAAACAGGAAACAAAATTTAGTAAATCTTTCACCTTTCAAAATGACCATACTGGTCACAACCACTAGACTCCGTAAATTGCATTGATGTTTAATGTTCATAGTAGTTAGGAGCTCCGAAATTCTACAGATATTGTTTTAAATGATACGCTTATTAAGTTGAGAAATGAAAAACATTATTTAGGAGTTTAACCTGAAATGATTTCCTTGCAATAGGCATAGTTAACTTTTATTAAGAAAAAAATAAAAAAGTATTCATAAGTGAATTTATGCGTGCAAAGCGCTATTTCGATTTCCTTGAACTGATTGGCTGCAAGGCAGCTTTTAAGTAATCTTTACGGCGGTGTAAAAGTGATATTTTCTTTGCAATGTATTTTCTTACAAAGCTAAACTTTAAATTTATTTAAAAGGGGAGTAATTCGCTAAGCATGAAAGCAAAGTGAATTCAGATGGTAGCTATCATAGCAAGATTACTTTTATATTCAGATAAAGTGAATTTTGCCTCTACTCTAGGATCTGTATACGATTTTTTGTGCATCTCTTTTACCGGAAGTTATCTCAACTGTTTTTGTGTAAAATGAGAATGACGAACAACATGGCATATGTGCCATTCGCTCAATCCGGGACGAAAATCATGAAATTGAGACTCCCCCTGAAATGGCAGTGTCGATATAGCTCTAACTTCCAGATTAGAAGATTCAATTTTAGGGGTGGTCTTGGGAGGAAAAATTTACAAAAGTTTAATATTTACTGAGAAAATTACCATACACGAGCATTAGCCAAATGCCAATTTTGCATAAATTGAGAAATATTCTTGGCAGAGATTGAATTTTCATATTTTAAAAGAAAAAATCATATACGATGAAAAACCACACCATACTCACTCTAATTATTCGTTATTTCAAGCATTTGACATTGTTTTTGCTGGCATACGATAGAATATATTTCGCATGCCTTCCTCCTTAACCCGCTTTTAGCCATATTTTTCCGTCTTGTGTGCTTTTTATCGCCGAATCTTAAAAGTATTCGGCATATTTTGTACATTTTCTTGATTACTGATTGCAAAATAAGATCTTAAACCCAGTTTTGTCAAGTTTGGATGCAGTGCAGTGTCTTTTATCTTAGATATTTCGTACATGGACACCCTGTTAATATTGCGCCATTGCGAAGTGCCGTCAAAAGCGCTCAATAAACCCCGCTTCATAAACGTCATAAAGATCTTGTCTGCACTATCGTAACAAAATATATTGCATTTTGCTCAAAACACAGCTCTAAAAAAACACGTAGATCTTGCGTGAGCTTGGTGAGATTCTGTCACATTTTTCTTCACGGGGGACGATGTCTTTTTCACAGATGTATTCCTCTTGTGTGATACAAATGGATTTTGTTTTTTAATTGCATATTTGCGTAGGATTGAGTTGTCTATAAAAAGGTAGTACATAGTTCACTCGTAGGGTAAAGTAGAAGGAAAATGTTTCATATTGTTTATTTACGAAAACTTGAATCAATGCAAAAACATTACCCCCGTCAAAAGACATGCGACAAAATTTCACAAAGTTTGCTCATGATCTACATGTTAATTCGTAGAGCTGTGTTTTGAATTTAGATCCTAAATGTTCTACGGGAAGTTTTTCCATTACGAATAAGCCTATCTTTTCATGTTTTCAATTGTTGCTAAAATTAAATGTATTTTGTTACGATACTGCAATCAAGATACTTATGAAGTCTATGAAGCGGGATTTATTCAGCAGAAAAGCGACGGCACTTCGCAATGGCACCGATACGAACAGAATGTCCAAAACATGTGATGATACTCCAGTGTTCAAACCATTTACTTTCTTCCTGAATACGTTGGAGTAGTAGTTCATTTGAAGTCCTTTGATGTGCAACATAATTGAACGTGGCACAAAACACTTTTGCTTATATTATTGTTCGTCCTCTGTCGATGTTCTTTTTCTTGTTTCTTAAAGGAAAGCCTTTTCAGGATTATTTCATGACGTACATTTTCTTTTTTAGCGCCATTTTGCTTCGAATGAGCTTCCTTTTTCCAGTCTTCGAATCTGTTATTATGGCTAATAACCACGACAAGCAGACAATATGAAGTAATACAAAATAAAACAAATTCCAAAAAGGGACATCTCGTTTTCTTGATATTCAAGATAATACAAGAGTAGCCATATTGATAGCAAATGTATTCGTATACTCAAGAAACTCAATAGTGATTACGCCATTCTGAAAGCTGACAAAGGCAATGGAGTTGTCTTGTTAAACCGATCTGATAATGTCAACTCTCTTAATTCGCTGTTCGATAATCCCTGTAAATTTAGGCGTATTTCAAGCGACCTTACTTCTAGTAGACTCTCAACTCTACAGTCCTATCTATGCACACTTCTAAAACGGGGTGAGATCAATGAAACTGAACATACTTTCTTACGACCTACTCACGCGCACTTTGCCAGAGCACATGGACTACCTAAAACGCACAAACAATTTGCACAATACCTAAGTTACGACCAATAATTGACATCACAAACAGACCACACTACAACGTAAGCAAATTCATTGCAAACCTTTTGAATTCACTCAACTTAAATAAATTTTCATTACAAGAATCCTTCGATGCTGCTGATGTTATTAAATCTATACCTAAAGATCTATTTTCCCAAGGTTATAAGTTTGTCTCTTTTCTTGTTGAATTTCTTTACGTGCCTTTGCGTAAAACCATCAACATTGTACTAGATCGCAATTACAAACAAAATATTATTAATACCACACTCCGAAGATCAACACTGAAAAAACTTATTATTGATTTATGCACCAAAACTATATTTTCTTGCAACGGTATTCTTTATGAACAACTTGATGGCGTTTCCATGGGGTCTTATCTCGGTCCCATATTAGCTAATATAATTCTCACTGAGTTTGAAAATATCATTGTCGCTGATTTGATCGACTCAGGTGTCCTTAAGTTTATTGACGTTATGTTGATGATACTCTTGTTCTTATGTGACATTCTGACGTTCCTCATGTTCTTTCCAAATTTAATAATTTTGATAAAAATCTTAAACTTACTTTTGATGAATTTTCTTACTCACATGTCCACTCAATAGACCTTGAAATAACCAATAATGATATTGATATATCCCGTATAACATCTCATACTGGCCAATATACACATTTTTCAAGTTTCGAACCTTTCAACCGCAAATCTACTTGGAACAATTCCCTATTTTTTCGCGCATTTAAGATTTGCTTTAAACAAACATTATTCGAAAACAAATTCAAACACACAAGTCTTTTATGCCATGGAATGGTTTCCCTCTTACAATCCTGAAATTCTTGATTCATAAACTCAAAACCAAAATCATAGCTAAAAATAAGCCCCCAAACAAAATACTGAGAATGAACTTCGTAAAATTTTCATTAGAATACCATATCTAGGCAAACAGGTGAACGTTTGGTTTTCAATCTTCCTCGTAAAATTTGCCATAGCTTAAAAATTCCCATCAAACCTATAGTTATATATGAAACAAAAAGGACATCGATTTTCTGTCCCAAAAAGGACAAAATTGTCTAAAGGTAATGTTGTATATGAATTTAAATGTCCAGGTTGTGGTCATACATACATAGGCAAAATTGAACGAAACATACACACAAGACTAACCCAACATGCCACTAATTACAATAATTCTAGTGCTATCTCACAACATTTACTCATTTGTCCAGATGCCAACTACATCTCACACCTTTTCTCACTTCCTGACGTTGACCCGACCCGATCTCACACGCGTGCCACTTAATCCTTGATTCCAAGTAACACCAAAATGTTATATCACTGTAATAATAATAATCCCTCATTATCTTGGGGAAATAGATGGTAAACATATCATGGTCGAATGTCCCAAGGATGCAGGTTTTGCTTGATTTACTTATAAAAATTTCCACTGCATTCAGCTTCTTGCAATTTGTAATGCAAACTATCGTTTTACTCTTGTTAACATTGGTGATTATGGAAGCACCAATGATGCAAATATTCTGGCAAATTCAGGTTTTGGACAGATATTTGATGAAGGTTCAGAAACACTGAGGATACCGACACCTTTCAGTTACAAAAATTTGCAGAAACTGACACTTGTGCTCATTAGTGATAACATTTTCCCACAGAAGAGTTGGTTGATGAAACCATTTCCTGGCAAACGGCTTTAGGAAAACCGAATGGTGTGCAATTACAGGCCCTCATAAGCTAGGCGAAGAATGAAAGAAAATACGCATTCCGAATTCTCCCTCTAAAAATAGAGAATTGTTACGAAGCCCATTATTGCCAATGTTGATTTAGTGGACAAAATCACCAAGAGCTCAGTATGCCTTTATAACTATATCTTCGGCTTACAGAAAACGCTACTTATACATCAGCTGGATTTATTGAGAGTGAAGATATTATTGGCAGCATTTTCAATGAGACTGGAGAGACACTAGAAGCAATAGTTGATTATATGCAATAGGTCGTGTTGGGGAGAATAGATATGCTGTTAAAGCAATTAAATGATGTGCATGATACTTTCAGTACACATTTTAATAATACTAAGGGTAAAGTTGATTATCCATGGCAACTTCAAAATGTAAGAAGCTGTGGGTCTGTAAAAAGTTATTTAACTTTAATGGAAATTTTAATATTCTTTTGAAATCCTTAGTTTTGTTGTTCATGTAAAAAGTTATTATCACAAAAAGAAATAAAGACTATTTTCTTTTTTGTTACAACACAACTGATGTCTGTTCATAAAAATATTTCATATTGTCAACATTCAAAATGCAGTAATAATAATTAGTTCATATTTATGGTGATAAAAAATGCATCCTTTACAGCCAAATATTTAAAAAAAAACATTTATACCACCTAGAATTACTTAAATGAAGTCCAATATAGAGAATCAAGGTTTTGGTGAAATTACTGTTGCATCCATATTGATTTGGATATTTAATTGTTTCACTGAATCTCATGTGAATTTGTGCTGGAGAAAACTGTTGAAAGGGGTAATGCTCTTAATTAAGATTCAAACGTCAACTTTTGCAGTCAGACACTCACATACCCTCACGCTCGTTTCGGAAGTTTTTTTTTTTTCAGTCTCTTGGCAAAGCTCTTTGCAAAATGCATATATTCGTCATCTTCGCATACATCTGGCGTAGGTAATTTTATCAATTTTCGAGGAATTTCAATCATAATCATGCCGATAACTTTAGTGTTTTCCGCTTTCTCGTGATTTGATGTCGCCCATGGCCGCTTCTAGTTTCACGAAGAACCCCCATGAGAGGGGAGGATCTAGTTTTTTCCGTGACTGTTGGAAAATGTATTGAGCACGTACATGGGCTCTTTATAACAGTTTTCCATCCCCTTCCAATATGTTTTTTTAAATATTCGTTCTCATGGAGACGCAAAAAAAGTTTCAGAAACATTTTAACATGCTATTAAATACAAAAATCCTGAATTTGGAATAAAACAAAATTTTCTCTAACATATTAGATCAGTTTTTATATAACGTAATGCAAGATATTTGGAAAATAAAACTCGTCATAAAAGGAATAACATCGCTAATGTGATTTCTTGTTTCTTATGTTACCAGATCAGTTGCCACATTCGCAAATCGCTTTCTACAAAATCCAAATTGAGCGAATAATCTTCGTCCTCTTTAAGAAAGCAAGAAAAGCTCAAAAGAAGGTATCACAAACATAGCATCTAGCATATCAAGTTTCCCTTCCAAATGCAAGATTTTATCTGACTGACAATGTCGTCTAGGAAAGGTATAGTAACTGCTATCTTCAAATACTCTGACAGAGAATTTGCATGGATTTTTTACGGTGTACCTGTCGTGCCGCAATTCTAGGTTTCCCCAAAACTACGTTTACTTCGCAGGCAATCTTGACAGCCGCTTCATAAAGCTGGTTGTCATTGCTATTAACGCCAACACGCATATAATTTAAAGTTTAATAAAAAGAGAAACTTTTTCCCTAGCTTTCCAACATCCAAAAAGGAGGATTGAAGCCGGAGAGTCAAAGGTTTAGTGCATTGAAGACACGACTTGATCACAACAAGACAAACAATGAAGTTAAATTTTGAGTGGCGTTGTCCATTCAACAAGCTCTGTAACGAAAATCTTGCTAATATGATGCTTCTGGTGGAATTTTTTCCAAAGCTGCTATGATCACACAGTTAATACTGTTTGAATATGGTCAAACCATTTATTGTGGAAACTCATCTTGTGTGGCAAACATCAAAAAAATTTTGTCGGCGGGCAGTGAGGACATGTTCTTTCATTATTTTCAACCACTATAACTAGTTTTTGAGAATTGCAAAAAAAAATCAGATACTCCTCTTACACTGTACATCATATCACGGACAATCGCAAATTTACATACAAGTGTCCATCAAAGAGCAGCTAACTGTTATTGCTCTGTTTAATAAGACCAAGTGAAATTATTGAGAGGCAATTAGGATTTTGGACTTAAGTATGAACGGAAATACCACAGCAGGATCACAAGCTGTCAAAGATAATCTTGGTGAGTATTCTGATATAAAGAAAAACTGGTTTTGCAAGCATATGATGGTGCTTTTGTCACGTCTGGCCATATCAATGGTGTTCAAGCATTGGTTCGACAAGACGATATTTTTGCCATTTTGTTCAATCTGCAGCTCATAGATTGAACATAATCGGATGCCAGTTAGCCTTATTAATTTCTCCTGTTAAAATCTTTTTCATTAAAGTAGGTACTTTAAGCACATTTAAAAGCAATGCTCCAAAAAGAAAAGCTTTTCTCACATCAAACAACCTTGAGACTTCTGCCACGTGTGAAACAAGATGGTATTATCGCTCTCGATTGATCAATGTATTGCAAAACACCATAAAAACTTTTAGATATTTTGAGAGGGTACTTGACCAACCATCTGGGTGGGATGGTGAATCATTAAAGGAGTAGTCAGACCTTAACACAACTTTCACTCATATGAAAGTGTATATTGTTCTTACCTCTATCGCGAATCCTAGGTTTCAAATTCAAATGTAACTCGAGAAATAATGCCTTAAATGTGTGTATTTTTGCCTCTTGTTCGATCGCCATTGTGTACATGCAAGCGAAGCCGCAGTCCAGCAGCGGTTTTTCGTCGTTACCTCACTGCGCGGTGATCGTTGTCACACGTTGGAAAAAATATACTAGCAATAGTAGAAATTACGCATAAGCATATTCATAGTTGCATTTTATTTTCTAAGTTTTTAAATTATTTTGCGCAATGGATACAGATTACTCAAACGATTCTCTAGTAATTATTCTGGAAGCAGTGTTTCAAACTACGAAGAAATGATTAACGATCAAAACATGATTCAACCATATGCTTAAGAGCCGATTGAAACAGACTCTAGCGACGAGCCTATGGACGACTCCGACGAAGTTCAGCTGTTTTAACAATGAATGAAGACTCAGCACAATTTGAGGGAATAGATACTCCGGACTGTATTACAGATAATCCTGTTTTTCGAAATCTTTGTTGAAATTATTGGGTATTACGACTGGCATGGAGTGAGTACAAACAACAGTACAACACTATGGTTCAAGAGCTGAAGAAGGACCTGAACACAAAAGACCACGACATGTGGCTTACAGGCAACTGCTTCGATGGTGCTGGAATGTATTGAGCAAGGAAATTAGGGTACCACTACCATTTTGTGCTGTTAGCTGCATTCGAGCACATTTCCAACCACCAGGTCTAGAAGAGGACTTTGTCTTTGAGGGTTTTAAAATCGCTGATGAATAATAATGGAATGTAAATTATTATAGCCATATTTATAAGTATCGTTAATGATGAATTACTAATAAATAAAAATGTAAATTGGATTTAGTAAATGAACAATAAATACAAATTATAATGGCCAAGCCAAACCAATTCTTTATTTGTTTCTTTATTTGTGCTATGCAAGGATTTTGGTGTACATAATTGGAAAGTGCCTTTGCTAATGAATTTGCATAGCAAAACAAAAAATTGGGCTACTTAACTATTAGAGATTCTCTTATTATTAATTATAAATATTGATATATACATAAATATTTTTTGGGGACTATTTACCCATTCTTGATTTTTCTGCTTGTATAACACTTTCTTTGTTTGGCTTTTCTATAGATGCAATATTTCTTGGAATGTTTGCTGGCAAATAAATCTTGTTATGTACATTTTTTACATTAAAACAGCAGACATCTTCCATCATACCTTGCACAAAAGAATATGACTTACTTCCCATAATTGGCATGGCTACCCAATTTTTTCGCCTTTTTGGGAACACAATATTATATCGCTTTTCCCTTTGATGCTTTCCACATTGAACTTGTGCTTGTTTTCTGCCAGTGTTTACATTGTGGTCTATCACTGCCAAATTGGTTCTTGCAAGCATACCTTTATACGAAAAGAACTTTTAATAAAGTATTTTCCCTCCTTCCACTTGTGCTTATTGTGTTCCCAAAAGGCCGAAAAAATTGGGTAACCAAGCCAATTATGGCGAGTAAGTCATATTCTTTGTGCAAGGTATGATGGAAGATGTCTGCTGTTTTAATTTAAAAAATGTACATAAGAAGATTTCTTTACCAGCAAACATTCCAAGAAATATTGCATCTATAGAAAAGCCAAACAAAGAAAGTGTTATGCGAGCACACAAATCAAGAATGGGTAAATAGTCTCCCAAAAATGTTTATGTATATATCAATATTTATAATTAATAGTAAGAGAATCTCTAATAGTAAAGTAGCCCAATTTTTTGTTTTGCTATGCAAATTCATTAGCAAAGGAACTTTTCAATTATGTACACCAAAATCCTTGCATAGCACAAATAAAGAAACAAATAAAGAATTGGTTTGGCTTGGCCATTATAATTTGTATTTATTGTTCATTTACTAAATCCAATTTATATTTTTATTTATTAGTAATTCATTCGCCACATGTCTTTGTCTTTTGTGTTCAGGTCCTTCTTCAGCTCTTGAACCATAGTGTTGTTTGTACTCACTCCATGCCAGTCGTAATACCCAATAATTTAAACAAAGATTTCGAAAAACAGGATTATCTGTAATACAGTCCGGAGTATCTATTCCCTCAAATTGTGCTGAGTCTTCATTCATTGTTAAAACAGCTGAACTTCGTCGGAGTCGTCCATAGGCTCGTCGCTAGAGTCTGTTTCAATCGGCTCTTAAGCATATGGTTGAATCATGTTTTGATCGTTAATCATTTCTTCGTAGTTTGAAACACTGCTTCCAGAATAATTACTAGAGAATCGTTTGAGTAATCTGTATCCATTGCGCAAAATAATTTAAAAACTTAGAAAATAAAATGCAACTATGAATATGCTTATGCGTAATTTCTACTATTGCTAGTATATTTTTTTCAATGTGTGACAACGATCACCGCGCAGTGAGGTAACGACGAAAAACCGCTGCTGGACTGAGGCTTCGCTTGCATGTACACAATGGCGATCGAACAAGAGGCAAAAATACACACATTTAAGGCATTATTTCTCGAGTTACATCTGAATTGGAAACCTAGGATTTCGCGAGAGAGGTAAGAACAATATACACTTTCATATGAGTGAAAGCTGTGTTAAGGTCTGACTACTCCTTTAATGATTCACCATCCCACCTAGATGGTTGGTCAATTATCTTGATTGCTTTCTCTTTTGTTTTCTAGCGAATATTTTTTACAGGATTTTAGAACAGTCCACAGTTTTGTGTTCCGTTCTTCAAAATAGAGAAACCCATTTTAATTATGGCATAAGAAGATTGACAGTTAAAAGAAGTTTATTTTATCACTTTGCAAAGATCAAGCTTTCACTGAGTTTTACTGAACTGCACTAGAAAATTAGGCACACCAGCAACCAGAGCAGATAGTTGATACAATTACAAACAGCTTTATTTTGAGATTTTTGATTCCATTAAAGACATGTTAAGTCAACGATTTCAAAATATAATAAATTCGAGTTTTAAGATCTTGTAAATCCTAAAGTATTTAATACATGGAAGGGCATAGTTCCTCAGGAGATCAGTCTTCTCAAAGATAAGTACCTCTTTTAACATCCAAACTTTAGAGAGTCTATTTGGAACAACAATGACTTTCCCAAAGATTGCAGTAATGAGGTGCTTAAATACATCTACAAATTTAATCTCCAGTTGAGTTTACGTCAAGTTGCAAATTTGTTAAAATTGAATGGTGTCTTGGCAGTGGCAAGAGCTTCAGTAAAGAGGTCGTTTTCTTGCTTAAAAAGAGTAAAAAGCTATTTGAGGAAGCTATTTATGCCTTAGGCGACAATTGTCTCCTTCGTAACGTTTCTCTGAGCCACCTTTAGTACTTTTTTTAAATAGGTTAATACAATTTCGATAATACCCACAATAAGAATGCAGCTAGTAAAAACAAGTTTGTATTACTTATTGCACAACAAATAATTTGCCCATCAAATCGCAGTAAATGCTGTTTTCAAGGCTCTGGATTTCAAAACTTTTCGGGGCCACAGGTGCGACATGGGCGGTAGTTATTATTTTACTTAGCTACGCCACTGTGAATAATATAACCCCAAATTTTCAATGTAACGCCGCCACAGATTCTACAAATGATTTACACATTGCTCTTGAAGAAATTGAAAAGCTTCAACTATTTAACATGATTTTGCTTGGCGGAGAAATATCTCTTCAATTTTCTATAGTTGTTGTAAAAGACGCTTATCGAAGCATAAGCAAAACATTACATATTCTTTACATTACATCGTACAGCTTATGAGTTTTTTGCGTATAGATTCAGATTTGCAATAATTCAGGGAAAACTCTTCCCCACTGTTTCCAAACTATTGTCATCTGATAAGAATAACGACTTTTGATTCGCTAACAACACCACACTGTTGCCACCATGCTAAATTTAACAACAAAAAGGCTGCTGACTGCTGCCCGAAAAGAGTGGTTGCAGATCTACGAACTCCTTTCAAAACCTAAAAAGATAATCGGTACATACTCGCGCAAACCTCGCAAACTAATTAACCAACGCGGGCTCTTCCCGAAAGCTAGTACAAATAATACAAATTTACATGTACTTATAATCGTATTATTTTTTTTTTGTTTAGGTCATTCTGCGAACGTGTATCAAATTATATTTAAAACGAAAGAAATATAATTACTGCACCTTTGAGCTGAACGTATAATATAGCACATAACTTAATGTATATGTAACAACATGTCTGTTACCATGGCAACTTTGACAACACTTTGGATCTGCCCCTGAATGATTTATTTTTTAGAGGTGTCTCCTCTAGATCCCTAGGGCTTGTTGATTCCAGAGTTGTGGCAATGTAAGATTTCTGACAGTCAGTATTATGTACATCAACATCTATTAAGTTATTATGATCTATTCGGGCATTTTAACAAGAGCTGGTGTTCATATCTTCAGTATCAATTACCTCTTCTTCTTTGTCACTTTCTTTGTTGGGCAGGTTTGATGAGCTTTCCTGAGACTGGTGTGCTGATTTAGATACTCCAAAACAACAAACTTCCCAAGTTTCGGCACAGCGTCCCTTTCAGAGCCAGAAGGAACGTTTTTAATTGTTTTAAGACAACGAACATGGCTTTCTCCTTTGTTCTTCTTCTTTTTCTTAGTAACTAATGAAGTGCAAATTTTTCCGGATTTTTTTCCCTTACGTTTTCCCCTGTGCTTCTTTTTTTAATGTTTTGATAATTTGTTATTTAAACAATCATAAATTTCTACTTTTTCCATAAATGAAGTGGTAGAATTGAAGTTGCTTGCTGCCATTTTTCAATACGAAATTACACTCATGGAAATACGGAGGTATCAAGGAATTTATCGAGTGGATCAAGTAGCTTCTGATATAATCGTTTCAATTACAAAATATACGCACATAAGAGGTGTTTCCGATCGTTTATATCGGAAGGATAGCACTCATCGAGTCTATCTCAAACTCGAAGGTCTATATGCAAGGAGGGTTTCTAACGTAAGGATCGCTTTTGTCGTTAGAGTCGGGCTTTTCCATATGATCGTCTTTGTTGCTTCTACAAATTTTAAGCGACAAAGACGATCCTTAGAAAAGGAGCGATCATATTGAAACGGAGCTTAAAAGTACAATATAAGATCCCTCTCTGCTAAATTTTGTGCTTTCTTTACAAAACGAACGATTTTTTCAAATATCCGCCCTTCTAATAGTTGTAAACATTATTGTAAACATTCATTGCAACCACTGATAGAATTACAATAATTTAACTATGCGTGAGCAAGGCTTAATTGTGCATACGATTTGAGCCAGACAAAGATCGTTGCATTATGTTACAGCGTTAAACCATACAAGTTTTTATTTCGAGTTTTTTTGTTTCAAATGAAGTTCAACAAATTGAATTTGAACTTGAAAATCGTGGCATAGTCTATGCAGTAATGCAGGTCATCAATTTAATATGACGAATGTAAAACAACAGCAGATAAATATTTTTATAAGAGATCACAAGCACATTCCAATTGCTAGTCCTTTTACTGTAAATATATCATATAAATGTATCGTTAAAATACAAGACATTACCTAAAGTATCGTTAAAATACAAGACATTAACTAAAAGAATACTTTATGACAAAAATTATAATACCTTTGACGTTGATATTGTATATTATGAGTTCCCTCTAAAAGTATGACTCCAATAATGTTTGTGACTCCAACGAAGTGCAAATTAAACAAAAAGACTTTGTATTGTGTCGATATGGTGTGTGCGTTTTCTTTGTTTTCCCAACCCGAGAGTAATGCGTGATCATTGAATGACATCTTCAGAAATTAGAAACTTTTTCGACGTAATTTTTTTGCAAGTACATTTATCTCCAGTTAATATAAATCCTGCAGCAAAAATGTCACAAATATGAGTCATTTTTTTCCGGAAAAAAAGGAACAATGAAATTACAACGAAGTCAAACATCAAGGTATTATGAATTCCTAAGTTTCTATTTCCTGTTAACTTGCTTTAGTGCGTGCGACAATGTGTCACGACTTTTGTGTAGATCGTCTTATTTAAGTGAAGACGAAAATTTAAAAAACTATATTTTGCATTTCA
The DNA here is from genome assembly GCF_021976095.1 of Xenia sp. Carnegie-2017. Lineage (NCBI taxonomy): Eukaryota > Metazoa > Cnidaria > Anthozoa > Malacalcyonacea > Xeniidae > Xenia > Xenia sp. Carnegie-2017. Next base: position 9,272,172 of record NW_025813526.1, read on the forward strand.
AATGTTGTCGAGTAAGCAACTTTGAAGTCTGGGCAACAATCAATCCAATGTATGAAAATGGCGGCTAATATCGACAAATGGTTGACAAAAGCAAGAGAAAACTCCCGTCACAGACAAGCTTGTTCAACAAGGTAAAGTCTTTTGGGAAAGGTGAAAAGAGAAGAATGCTTATTCTTTACGAATTTAGCAGAAATCCATCAACTGGATGAAGAAACAGCGAAAGAGTTGCAAAGCTCCACAATATGACGTTACATTTGAACACAATTGACACCCACACATTTCCTGTACACATAATACATAGGCGTAAGTACCTGACAACAAATACGGCTAACCTGACGTTTACTCCTCATTTGACTCTGAAGATGACTACAGCTAAGATTGTTGAAACGTCAGTCAACAACAACAAAAACAGTCCTTCTCAGGACTATACCAAACTGGACGATCTACATTTACAAACATGTAACGATACTCCCGGGTTAAAACAATTTAGATTAAGAAATTTAATATTGGCAGTTTTATATTAGGTATGGCTACAAAAACTTTGGCATATTATAAAAAAGCAGTGGGCTGTGCAAGTAAATAGAATGAGCTTAATATGGCCATCCTTTCATGTAAAATTAGTAAACTGAAATAAGGTAACGAAAAACGGCATAAGTTTAATGACTTAAAGGCTGGGTACTTTGTTTAGGTAAGTTCAAACCCAAAGATCCTAGTTCCTTGAACAATTTTTATGCTCATAAATCTTCTGTGAAAATTTCAGGTCAATGTGTCTAATATTTCTTCAAAAATCCTAAAAAAATATTCGGCCAAAGCTTAAAATTGGTAGATTGAGAAAATCAGCTGCAAAGTTTGGGTTCACCTAGCCAGTTTAGGCTTGGGGTTTAAACTGCTCCTGCTTCAAATAAGGTTCCTATTTTGCTTAGTTAAAGAGTATATCCTTCTTTATCTGCCTTGTCCCTTTTCTCTTATTATTCTGCTTCACCGGAGAGTTTATTACCGAATGATGAAGGCGCTGATCATCTATCATAGAATACCGACACCAAGAAATTTCCCCAATGGAGTTAGAGAAGGGTTTAAAGGTTCTGGAATGACCATCTTGAAAGATCCCTTGCATATTTAAAATAGACTTTTATTTGTTTTAAAGTATTTACAATAATTACTCTCCCAATTTGACAGAAAAAAATTTCCTAAGGTGAACAATTCAATCAAAGTTGATAAACTTATCCATTTTGGTCGATATATCATGTTTCATGGCAATGTGATCTTACTCATATTTTTGGCACACAAACGGGTTGAAAATTTTCACCAAACAAGATGTATCTCGACGTCAAAGCCCATCAGTACTATCTCTATTAACTTCAATAACATATCAGGATAATGTTTTTGACGAACGCGATTATCTGTATTCCGATACGCTATACGATGCAACTTCATTCCACATAAGTACTTAAATTAGACACACGCGTTTCATTTACTTTTTTCCATCGGATTTGAAATACAAATACCCGTAAACCTTTGCATGTTACTTTTTGATCCAAAAAAATCTAATTTATCGGAAGGGCGGATCTAGGTAAAGTCAAGTAAGTCACGCGACTTACGTACAATTGCAATGTGCAAAGAAAGCACAATTTTTCAAATGAGCTTCAAAATTTGATCGTTACTGTTCTAAGAGACTACACTACTCTAGGAGACATCTCATTAATCGTCTAAGTTCAGTTTTCTAAGATTTTGGTTCAAATTCATTCACTTAAAAGGCGATAAAATATTAACAGTACCGTATATCTTACCGAATGGGGTGCCTTGACTTATAAGTGGAGAAACACAGGGGAGGATCTACGGGTAGTAATCATCAGATGATTACTCTCTGTACATTCATGCTGATTTAAGCTTTTTTAATGGCCTCCTTAACAGCTTTGTTCCCATCAAAACACATAGGCCTGAAGAAAAAGCACATAGAAACATGTAAAATAAAAATTTAAGCTGAATTAATAATATACTACCTACATAAAATCTTCCACAGAGAATGACTTTATTATGTCATGGTCATGTTCAATTTGAACAGCACCTAGTTGAGCATCTGAAGGCTGTAACCCTTCATTATTTTCACCTTATATCAAATATTCGTAATGTACCTAAATTTACTTTAAAAATAGTCCGACATTGGCTTTGGAATAAAGTCGAAACACGGTGCCATCCAGTAGACTGTTATAGTGGCGAGAATCTCTCGTCCATACGCAGTTTAAATGAGATTTGACTCGTCTCCAATCCCTGTGGGCTTGGTAGCACAACAGGTAGAGCGGCGGACTAGTATCCCGAGGGTGCGAGTTCAAATCTCCTCCAAGTCACATGTTTTTCATGTGCATATTAAAAACGGTGTTAGGATTATTATATTATGTTTAATCCTACGTCCTGTGTCCCATGTGCAGGAGTCACCATTATACAATGGTGATAGCAGGGAGGGTACATTGTTATACAATTTGACTACATTTCGATGAAGTAATTCGGGGGTTTATTTTATTTCCAATTAGTTATATATATATATAGCTCAACAAAAATCACTTAAAATCCGGAAAAACTTTTATCTTTTATGTATTAAATGCCTGGATTACAAATTACATATATATATATAAGTTTGAAAATTTGTAATCCAGGCATTGAATACATAAAAGATAAAAGTTTCTCCGTATTTTTAATTGAATTTTATTGAGCTTTCGACTCGTTGCTTCGAGCCTTCATAAGAATGAGGATATTTATTTACATGTGCTTTTTAGCTTGGATACGTTTAGAGCGTCTAATTGGATAAGTGGGTGGATTAATGTGATTGGATGGGTTGAAATGGGTTGCCGTGGGTTTTGGTGTATTGTTAATACGATTGGTGTTAATAATATTAGAGTGTAGTGTTTTAGTTTTGGTGTTGTTTGTAGTTTTTTTGTCCTTTTTCTTTAGTTGTGAGTATATGATGGGTATGTCGATATGTCTATTTATTGTGTCGTTGTCTTTACTGTACCAAGCTTCTTTAAATTCGCGTGCGTGTTTAGTCAGTGCGCGTCCGAGTACTTTATTTTCTTTCCAGTCGAATGTGTGGTTGTTTCCGTGGGTATGTTCTGCCGGTAGTGAGTTCGGATCTCGTCGTTTTATGGCGTTTTTGTGTTCTGTGAGTCTTGTTTCAATTTTCTTAGATGTTTGTCGTTTGTGAGTAGTTCGTTTGTAACTTGTTTGGCAATGTCTAGTGGAATGGATGTGAAGTGTGATGTCACGTCGTAGGATATCATGATTTCGTCTGGTCGTACGACAGGTTGTTTTTGGCAGAGGTTATTTGGGATTTTGTGACGAATGTCTTCTTGACGAATCACAAATAATCTCTGCCACAAACAACCTGTCACCCTAAACTACGAAGAACTACGAACAATTAAAAACCTACAAAACGACGACGAAATAATCATATTACGAGCTGACCAAGGACGCAAAACAGTTATCATGGACAGATCAGAATACATCGACAAAGCCAAAACTCTCCTACAAGACACCACCACCTACGAACTTCTCCACACAGACCCCAGCAAAACGAACACCAACCGCATCAACCAGAAACTGAAACAACTGAAAGACAAAAAGAAACTAAACAAAAACGACTACAGAAGAATCCGTCCCAATGACGCATCCACCGCCAAATTCTACGGACTACCAAAAATCCATAAAGAAAACAACCCACTTCGACCTATCGTATCGCTTCCAGTATCACCTACGTATTAACTTTCAAAATATCTTTATAACATTCTGTATCCATAAGTCAAAAATTCACCTCACACCATCAGAAATGCCACCACCTTCCTCGCCAGTATTGAAAACATTAAACTACGACCAGACGAAATCATGATATCGTACGACGTGACATCACTCTTCACATCCATACCACTAGACATTGCCAAACAAATTACAAACGAACTACTCACAAACGACAAAACTTGGCAAGCTACAACACAACTAGACAAAATGACATCCTAGACTGACTTACTCAACCTTTGCCTCTCCACTGAATTCACCTTCCAAAACACATACTACAGACAAATTTCAGGCACACCAATGGGATCACCACTATCTACCTTCCTCCCAGAAGCTGTCGTGCAACACCTCGAAACACAATCAGTCACAAATAACACAAACATTAGACTATGGAAAAGATATGTCGACGACATCTTTGCCATAGTCAAGAAAGAGAAAACTGAACAAATCCTACACACCATAAACAATACCACAAAGAACATTACCTTTATAAACACGAAGAACACGACAAATAACCTACCTTCCTCGACATCCTACTATCCAGAGCAGATGACGGTACACTAAACACCCAAGTATACCGCAAAACCACCCACACAGACCAAATACTCGATTTCAACAGCAATCATCCAACACTACACAAAATAAGCTGCATTCGAACACCTTTCAACAGGATAAACACTCATTGTAATACGGAAGAAGCCAAAAAAACAGAAAGCAACTACTTATACTCCACATTATTAAAAACAATTACCCTAGAAACTTCATAAACAAAACTATATATAAAATACAAAACAAAACACAAACCGAGAAAAGCAACAAAAAACCGGACGAAACAGTAAAAATCGTCACATTACCATACATAAACGGAACATCAGAAATGACTGCCAGACTTCTTCGACCATTTAATATTAACGTCGCCCACAAACCTACACAAAAACTCAAATCATGTTTCACTAAACATAAAGACAAAACAACAATTCATGATACAACTGACGCGATCTACATGATACCATGTAAAGACTGTTCAAAGCACTACATAGGACAAACATCAACGAAAATTGAAACAAGACTCACAGATAACAAAAACGCCATAAAACGACGAGATCCGAACTCACTACCGGCAGAACATACCCACGGAAACAACCACACATTTGACTGGACGGAAACTAAAGTACTCGGACGCGCACAGACTAAACACACACGCGAATTTAAAGAAGCTTGGTACAGTAAAGACAACGACACAATAAATAGACATATCGACATACCCATCATATACTCACAACTAAAGAAAAAGGACAAAAAAACTACAAACAACACCAAATCTAAAACACTACACTGTAATATTATTAACACCAATCATATTAACAATACACCAAAACCCATGGCAACGCGTTTCACCACATCCAATCACATTAATCCACCCATTTATCCAATTAGACGCTCTAAACGTCTCCAAGTATATATATATATAGATATATATATATATATACAAAGTGTATATACAATGTGCCCTCCCGGCTATCACCGCTTTAAAACGGTGACTCCTGCACTTGGGACACAGGACGTACGGTTACACATTGCATGGATTGTATTGTAGAGTCACCACAGTGCTCAAACCTATAAAGGTGAGCTTTGCATATCGCGAACACGGTGAACGTCTCCATATGAGACTCTCTACACAATCCGACAGTGCTCAAACTACGCACGCGCAGTGAGCGTAATATACAAAGTGTATATACAATGTGCCCTCCCGGCTATCACCGCTTTAAAACGGTGACTCCTGCACTTGGGACACAGGACGTACGGTTACACATTGCATGGATTGTATTGTAGAGTCACCACAGTGCTCAAACCTATAAAGGTGAGATTTGCATATATATATATTTGAAAATTGGTAACCCAGGCATATTATGATGATGATAAGGATTCTCTGGATTTATGTAACAAAGATTTTGTTGGCGTTTGGAGCGTCTGATTGGTTGGTTAGTGGTTGAGTTGATATTATTGGATGGTATAAGATGCATTGTCATGGTTTCGGGTGTATCGAATACGTTAATGAAATTCGAGTGTTTTATTTTAGTCGCTGTGTTGTTAGTTTGTTGCTTTGGTTTTGTCTTTAGTTGTGAATAGATGATGGGGATGTCAATATGTCTGTTTATTGTGTTGTTGTCTTTGCTGTACCATGCTGCCTCTTTGAATTCTCGTGCGTGTTTTGTCTGTGCGCGTCCAAGAAGTTGTGTTTTTGTCCAATCAAATGTGTGGTTGGTATCGTAGGTATGTTCTGCTGGTAGTGATTTTGGGTAGCGTCGCCAAAACAAAAATACTACACTCTAATATTAGTAACACCAATCATAATAACAATACACCAAAACCCATGGCAACGCATTTCACCACATCCAATCACATTAATCCACCCACTAATCCAATTAGACGCTCTAAAAGTCTTCAAGCTAAAAGCACGTGTAAATAAATATCCTCATTCTGATGAAGGCTCGAAGCAACGAGTAGAAATCTCAATAAAAATCACTTAAAATCCGGAGAAACTTTTATCTTTTATATATATATAGTACGGATAATATTCCTGGATAATAGAGCGCTCAATATTCTATATACTAGAAGAGCGTAAGATAAAATGAACTAAAATAAAATGAACTATAATGAACTATATATGAACTATATGAACTAAATGAACTATAATGGGATTTTGTGTTAGAAACTATCGCAAACAGAATCGCACGGATAGAGTGCTCAATGCCACGGCAGAGCTGTATAATTGAAAATAAAATAAACCACGAATTACTTCATGGAAATTTATTTTCTTTAGCTGTTTCGTATGGCAGTTATTTAACTTGCCACACTCGTCAGGAGAATAAATATAGCACTATAGCACAACGGAACTTATACCACAGAATAGATACTTACAGAAGGGCCACTCTGGTCGGAAACTTTGAAGATTTTGTTGTCAACTTTTAGCCCGCAATCAGGCATCGCCGCCATGTTGGCAGCAAGATAACTCCAGCAAGTTCGTAATAGAAAATATAGTAATGAGAAACAGTTCGGCGCGTCCTCGATAATTATATGGCTATTCCATTTTTGTTTTGTGTATGCCATCACGAGCAATGTCAAAGAAGGTAATTTTGACAACTTAGGTCGAATCACATCGTTAGAATACACGTTTTAGAGTCAAAATTTGTTATCGTGGTTTGATGCTTTTGCCAACTTGCCAACATTCAATCATGGTTATGCTTGTATTGCGAGTTACAATGAAAAGGATCATCAACTTTGTCTATGGAATTTTCCTTGTAGTAAGTTTGTAGAATGTTACAAATGCTTGACTTTAATGTACTTTCGCGATCTTTTATTAGAAGAAGAAAACTCGCGATTTGCAAATTTGATGCCGTAATAAATTCGCATTCTTAAAAAAAGTTTGACCAAATATTGCAGTGGAAACTGTGAACATGTACGGAATGGCACTGGTATCATGTTAAGACTCTTCAAGATGCTCTTTCCAACATTCCGATTTTTGGTTATGACTGAGAAGCAATCCACGAAGGTGTCTTCAAGTTGCATAATGTTGTAATTTAAATAGCACGATGAAGGAGCAGTCAGCCCACCAAAGTTGAGTTCTTTATATGCCTTGAAATAGCAAAGCAAATTGCCATCATTGTTTGTGTTATTTGAAGTCAAAACGTTCTTACATTGGAGATAGCTGTGGATTTTGAAAGCTTTGCTTAGCAAATATCCTGAAACATAGGCAGCAGCATTTTTGAGCAATAAATTGTTGCCAATATTTTGTTCTCGGTAATCATTTTCACCAATCAACAGTGAGTTACTTGGAACTTTTGCATGGGTAAGTGGCATACTAAATGGTTTGGGCTTTTTTTTTTAAATTGTGTTAGCAAAGTGTCCATATCTTTAGAACAGTTTCCTTTGGAAGAGGTCAAAAGTGAACTAAAAAAAACCTTTTGAAAAGCTCTGATAAATTGTATTGGCGTGGGATTGTCAGAATTACCTCCTTGCTGGCGTATTGTTCCAAAAAAATTCTCTAGAGCATCTGTGTTTAATCTTCTGGTAAGCAAGAATTCAAAATTATGTGAGGCATGAAGATAGGTCCAGAGACAGATAATGGCCTTTATAGATATAAGCCATCCCTTCAGTGATTTGATTCTGCCTGTGATGTTTTTACCATCTTTTACCACTTTGATTCCCTGGATAAAGGACATTGCTTCTTTGAGAAAAGCAATGTGATTATTGCTGTTGCTTATTGCACTTCTTTGTTCTTTTGCTAATTTCAGTGTGGAACTATTGACGCAATCGAAAAGCGAATCAAATTTGAAAAGCAACTCAGCTGTACCCAAGGCTGATGGTGGTAGTGCTCCAATTGATGAATATGTGCCAATCGATGCAGCAACGGTGCGGCTGAATATTTGTGCAGCATATTTAACTTGAAAATTAATCTGAAAATTAATGCAGCGACAGCGATGTAACGAAAATAACAATATACATATATTAATAGATGCAAGAGGACAATTTTATTTCCTTACAACGAAATCAATACTTTAAATTATCTAAAACATGACGAATATAAGGAACATATAGTTAAGAGCATCAGGAAGTTAGCTACAATCATACAATATAGGAATTTTCCCAACACAATATGGCATTGGCATTAAATACAATTGCATAAGTTTGCAATTTCTCAATGAACATTTATCGTGTGTTCGGGATATGACTAAATTTGTCTGAATTGTAGAGCACCAAATCCAATGTCATACGAAATATCTTTTTTAGTGTAGCCCGTCCGTTGTTAAATTTCACATTGTTCCTTCTTGAGTCTGATTTAAAGACGTTCGTTAAGCGCTTCTCCTCTTCCGTTCTTTATAAATAAATAAATACGAATAACCTTGACCACACGGCCACGGCACAGCATTTCTCATACAGGTCTCGATAGAATTGTACACATTGGTTGTACATGAAAAAGCATAAAAATATGTTGATTGTATGCTCCCATTTCTGCAAAGCTTTCATTTGGTCGTCTCAGGATAAATATTTCAACTTTTCAAGTAATAACGCCAAGATTTTTGAGTTGTACATTGCTACCCTTATTTAGTGTAGCAAGTTTATCTTGCTGCCAACATGGCGGAAATGGCGCATGCGCATTAAAATTTAGGACCGCATTTTTCGCGAAGTGGCCCTTCTGTATGTATCTATTCTGTGCTTATACACTAAGATGAATGATTAAGTGTTTAGGTTATATAGTATTACATTAATGACGTTAGTAAGTGTTTATTACGATGGCGGCATGCGGAAATGAATTCGTTTCGTTTATTTAGCGAGCTGAGTTCTGGGTGGAAGATGATGAAGAATTTCTCCGAGAGGCATAAATTACAGCGTTTGGTTTTGTTTGAGTAAGGTTGTGATTTCTTTACAATTTTCCAGTTGATGGTGTATGGTGTGTTAGAGTCTTTTAGTTTCCATATGTGTTTGCTAAGTTCTGTGGAGTGTTGTTTTGATTTATTTCGGAATGAGCTGGTGTGGTTCAAGTAGCGTGTTTTAAAAGTGTTCTCCGTTAGACCGATGTAGGTTTCTTTGTGTTTGGTTAGTGTGTTGGTGACTGTGGCTTGGTAGACTACCCCTTTGGTTTGGCATTCTCCTTTTAGTGGGCATTCCTCTTTCTTCCGGCAGCTGCATTTTCTGTTTGTTGTGGCGTTTTTCATCGTTTCTTCTTTGGTTAAAACGGTCTTACTGTGGGTAGAGATTATTGTATCGATGTTTGGCATGCAACTGTAACTTAGTTTAAGAGTGTTTCTGTTGAAGATTTTACCAAATCTGAAAGACTCTGCGAAATTGTCGCAGAGTCTTTCAGATTTGGTATTTATGACTGCAAGGCCATCGTCATGGCATAAGCTGACGTTTTTTCCGTATCGGTGGTTTAGTTGGTAGAGTAAGAATAGCCCTACAAGCTCGCAAACTTCCGCTCCATCATAGCTGCCCATGGTTACATCAAACGTGTTGGTAGCGTTGCGTTTGGACCATGATTTGTTTTGGTGGAAAAGAAGTGATTTTCTTGCGTGTTTTATAATGGTGTGGTGTTTTTCTGTGATTGTTGTGTATTGTTTTGCCCACGCTAGGCATTTGTCCAGTAGGTGTTCGGTGATGGAAGGGTAAAAGTCAACTATGTCAAATCATATGAATGATTTTCTTTGTTTTTCGGTGATGGAAGGGTAAAAGTCAACTATGTCAAATCATATGAATGATTTTCTTTGTTTTTCGGTGATGGATTTAAACCAAGTGATAGCATCTGTTGTGTTGCGCCATTTGTTTAGTTTTAGTTCGTTTCGTATTACGTTGTTGATGTTGTCTAGGATGAAACACTACATGGATCAGAAAACGTAACGTCACTTGGCTTAACCCACCATACAGCAAAAACGTAAGAACGCACATCGCCCACGACTTCCTACAACTTATGGACAAACATTTCCCACCAAATACTATACTCTCCAAGATATTCAACCGACAAACCATACGTGTAAGCTACAGCTGCGGCGAAAACATGAAAACTTTCATAACCAGACACAACAAGACTATTTTAAAAAGACACAACCCAGAACAAGAAACAACCCAGGACAAGAACAACTCCCCAAAGAAATGTAACTGCAGACAGAAACACCTATTCCCGACAAATGGCAATTGCCTGAAACACAACGTGATTTACAAAGCCGACGTGACAACGACTGACAACAACGAAACATAAACTTATATAGGTGTTACTGCATGCGCTTTCAAGACACGATTTTGAAACCACATTAAATCAATTACGAACATTAAATACCGCAACGAGACAGAACTTTCTAAATACACGTGGACACTGAAAGAAAACAAACGTAACTACAACATTAATGGGACTTCATCAAACAACTTCCACCTCCGAACAAAAACCAAAGAACCTGCCGTCTTTGCATTGAAGAAAGGCTACTTATCCTGAAAGGACGTAAAAAGAACATTTTAAATAAACGTTCCGATACGTTTAGTGCATGCCGTCATGTAACTTAACACCTTTTAGCCGATGTATATTGTGAGCACATAAAATATAATCTGTCAGTTGCCTGAAGATCGCTCTACGGCGTGAAACTCCGAGTAGCGACAGCAAATAATTGTTCATTTTATTTTAGTTCATTTTATCTTACGCTCTTCTAATATATAGAATATTGAGCGCTCTTTTATCCATGATTATTATCCGTAATATATTCGCTCCTTCTGAAGTTGAGCGCTGTTATAAACCTGAAAACTCGAGGACAATTATGCAACAGATTACCTTTAACTATTCGCTGAAAAACATTGGCCTACCAGATAAAGACAGTTATCTCAGAAACCTCATTACCAAAACCAACGACTTCGTACAACGCATGAGATGGAAAGCCCACTTCTTTCTCCGCCACACTGACGACGCCTTTCGCACACAAAGACCGCACACTTATGGCTTAAAGACAAAACGAAATCAACCACCAGCTCCATCCTTAAAACATTTTGAAGACGACCTTTCCCAGTTAATCGAAAACATCGAGTTCCGCAACATCCACAACGTTTTCTAAAATCATTACACAAAGACATGAACAATATCAACGCATCAAACAACGTCTTCATCTTCGCCGACACAACAACAAACATCTATGAAATGGACGCCTCGAATTACAACAAACTACCAACAGAGAATGTGACAAAGACATACAAACACACGCAGGAAGGTACTGTAGAAGAAATAAATTCCGAACTAAAACTAATCGCTGACAAACTAGAAATCGCCGACAGAATAAACACCAGGATCCATACTCCAGCATTCATATCTTTAAAGGACCACAAACCAGACTTTGAAAACAACCCCAAATGCCGCCTCATCAACCCCGCAAAAAGCCACCTCGGAAAAGTCAGCAAATTCATCCAAGACAACATGAACAACGTAATACGAAACGAACTAAAACTAAACCAATGCCGCAACACAACAGATGCTATAACTTGGTTTAAATCCATCACCGAAAAACAAAGAAAATCATTCATATCATTTGACATAGTTGACTTTTACCCTTCGATCACCGAACACCTACTGGACAAATGCCTAGCGTGGGCAAAACAATACACAACAATCACAGAAAAAGACCACACCATTATAAAACAAGCAAGAAAATCACTCCTTTTCCACCAAAACAAATCATGGTCCAAACGCAACGCTACCAGCACGTTTGATGTAACCATGAGTAGTTAACTAATATATATATATATATATATATATCATCACAGGCTCAAGTTTTTTTAATATAAAATGTATTATGTGTAAAAATAGTCAGAATACATTTTATAATAAAAAAACCGGGGGGATCGTTTTTGAGGCAATCAGCGGTAGTAAACATAAAAATAGAGAAGGGTGAGCCTGTGATAATATACATATATATATTAGAAAAGTGAATAAGAGTAATACAAAATTTATAACAAAGAAGATTTCATAAAAAGAAGATATATTGAAAAAAACAATAAAAAATAATTACATTGATGAAAGTCCAATGTCCAATTTACTGAAGATACAAATTCTCTTTCTTCAATGCTTCATCCACAATAAAGAATCGATAAAATGAATCAACCTTTCACGAAATTCTTCATTCCAAAACCAGTTAAGCCAATCTTCAATTTGTAAACAAAGACATGGATAAAAACTTCACCCAACTTGTATGTTACACATTCTAATCTTTAAAAAAATTTTTTCTAAAAAAATGATGTTAAACAAGTAAGTGTCATAATATTAATAAATAATAAAAATCAAAATATGCTTACCAAAAAAGTGGAGATAAAATTAATCACAAACACCAATATTAACAGGCTGAACTAAAGACGTTGTTGCGTTATGAAGACAGAAAAGAAGTCCAATATGAAGAAGATCTGTTATGAAGATGTATTGACCATCATATTTCCAAAAAAATTTCAGATCTTGAATAATTGAATTAATTCTACTTTTGAAAGACATCTTCTCTCTTTGAGCGACTGAATGTTTATGATACAAGTAGATATAGAAAAAAGTATAAATATAGAGAAAATTGTAAAAAAATGAAATTTATTGTAAAAAGTTGAAAAAAATTGAAAAAAAATTAAATTTAAAAATGTAAAAAAATGAAAAAAAATAGAAAAAAATTGCAAAACAGTTTTAATCAAGAAAAAACAATTTATTACATGTTTTTACAATTTAAAATGTTATAATAAAAAAATTTTTTTAAATAAACCACTGGGTTCACCAAATGGTGGTTGTTTTTCCCCTTTTTAAATAAATGAGCCCATGGGCACACCAACAATTCTTGATTGACAAGATGCACCAAATGCTAATAGATTTTCCTCCTTACTAGGTAAATCAAATGTTTTTTACCTTCACAAAATGCTTCTGGTTTTTCTTTTTTACTAAGTAAATTAAATGTTTTTTGAGCACTGGATTTACCAAATAAACCAGTTGGTTCACCAGATGTTGATTTTAAAGATAAAACATTTTTATCTTTTTTTTCTAATTCGTTAATTTTATCAAGTAATTTGTAAGAATGTAAAATTTGTTCTTTTTCCATTTTTGTAATCACATCATTTGTTTCTTTTATTTCTTTTTGCAGTAAAATATTTGTTGTTTTTATAAATGAAGATATTTCTTGTAGTCTTGTTTTTATATTACTATTTTCATTCATTTTTTCTTTTTTTTTGTATTTTCTTTCTGTAATATAACAAAAGTTTGATTAAAAATGAATATGTTCTGATTTGAGTTTTGATAATAACATATCTTCCCGTTTTATATTTTCTTTCTTTATGAATAAAATGAACTTCTTTTTCAATTTTTTTTGTAATTAATCTTTTCTTTACAGCAAGTATATAAATGATAAAAATACAATCTGATGAATATACAGGTAATGACGCGTTATTTAAAAGCTTTTGAGATCTTTGACATTTTTTACAATAAAAACAGTATTTATAAAATAATTTTTTATATCTTCATTTTCCAGAAAATGATCACTTTATTTTCAAGAAAATAATCACTTTTATTTTGTTCCATTCAAAAATTCAAATTTCTTATAAAAAAGCAAAATATAATAATGTGTTTTTCTTTCTTAACATATGTTTTATTCTTTTCCCTTTTTTCTTCTTCTTCTTCTTTTATTGATTGAATTTCTTCTTCAATTTTTCTTTTTAATTGTTTTTTGTCTTTAGAGCAAACGTTTGCATGACAATCAATACTTTCTGCTGTAGTTGGTGCTGGTAAATTTTTCAAATCGAAATAAATTTCGTAATCATAACATATCTCGCAATGATAACAATATTTATAAAATAATTTGCTGTATACTATCTGGTGTACTTTATACGACATATTGATTTTAAGTTTTTCTTCCCTTTATTTTTTGTATTTTCTTTTTCTTTCTTCTTCAATAAAAGTAATTTCTTCCTCAATTTTTTTTATTTCTTCTTTTTCTTTACAGCAAACATATAAATGATGAAAAACACAATGTGTTGGATTTTTTAGTAATGAACCACTATATAAAGCTTGCACTTGATATCTTTGACATTCTTGACAATAAAAACAATATTTGTAAAATAATTTTCAATATCTTTCATTTGCAATACTATTTTTATTTTCATCTATTTTTATTGATTTGAAGTTTTTTTTTCTCTTTTAAAAAAATTTACATGAGGTTTTAAATAGGGATTTTTTCATTTTTATTTCTTTAAGTTCTTTGTTTTATATTCTTTTATTTTTTTTCCTTTCTTGTTTTTCTTCTTCGATATATTTAATTTTTTCTTCAACTTTTTTCTTTAATTCTTCATTTTTTTAACAACTAAATTCTGCATGATACTTGATAGCATCTTCATTTGATAATGGTGTATGAACAAACCAAATTAATTAATTTTATGACTTCGACACGATGAACAAGAAAAACAATATTTATAATGTAATTTGTTGTATAGTTTATAGATATGTTCATATCCCATATCTATTTTTGATTTTAAAATTTTATACTACAGACTTTATATAGTTTTGTAATAATATAAAGTGTTTTTTTCTTTTTTCCATTTTTTAAATTCTTTTTTGAATTTTTTTTTTACTTATTTTTTTCTCGTATTCAATAAGATTTATATGGTTAGTAATAAAATTATTAAAAGATAATTCACTATCATATTTATAATGATTTGGTAAAAATAGATATATATATAAATTTACTACAGTTAAATTCATTTAAAAATTCATAAATTTTACCTATTTCATTTTTACCCAATTTATTTTAAATATAAGTGTGTTCTTTTTGCTGTTTCTCTTAACTCTATTGATATAATATGGAACAAAATTTAAAACAAGCACAAACATATCTTTCTGAATGGGAAAGAACATCCGAAAAAAGAAGGAAAGACTTTTTAAAAGATATGTTTGTTTGTAAAGAGAAATTGACTTCTTCTATTAATGATTATATTCGGATTATTAGATATATTTTAAGAGTGAATAATTGTACAACGATTTAAGAAATACTCCATGGTATAATGAAGAAAAAAACAAAGAAGTGGTTTTCGATTTAAATAAATATGAAGAAAATGAACACCGATTTTTTTTAAAGAAAAACGTAGATAACGAAGTATTTATTTACTTGCTTGGTTGTTGTTATAAGCATTTGTTGCGAAATTTACTATTCAATCATATCAATAGTATCGTTGCCTGAAGTTTTGGTTTATATATTGTATATAAAGATATCAATGGCATTTATCCCTCCTGAAAGCTTGGAAAGAATAAATAAAGCTTACGAGGAAAATGAAAGAGAGAGAACAAAATTTTTAAAAGAAGTGGTGTTAGAAAATGAAGTTACTCTATGTTCATTAATTTATGGATATATCGATTTGTTAAACGATTTGTTAGTTTCATATGATTTATATAATGATTTAAAAAAATGGCGTGGAGAGGATTTAAAATTCTCTAATATTGTTGGAAGTTATTCTCAAATGTATGTGAATCCACTCAAGAAAAATGAAAAAAATCAAATTTATCTTCCTTTTGACTTTTCTGATACCACGTATAAAGATCAACGAACAAATGAAGACATGAGCAAAAATGGATGAGAACTTTTTACTTGTAGATAGTGTTTTAACCAACGAATATTTTTATAGAATTTACCATAAAAATGATGAACAATATGATTATTATAAAATATGTATGCAATCTATAGACGATACTGGTATATATAAAGAGAATGCTTGGATTTGTAAACGAAAAAGACATGGTTTAAATACATTGAAGGAATTATTAGAGAAGACAAAGATATTTTAAATATGGATAATGGAGAGAGTTTTGTACGGGATATAAATAGATTTTTTGATTTATCTCGTGAGATTAATCAATACATTTTTGGAGAATAATTCAAAGCTCTTAAAGAAAGAGAAAAAGATAAAAAAATTATAGCTGAAATATCGTTTGAAAATTATAGGAATCAAGTTAGTATCACAAATTACATGTTGGAAAAAAATATCACAGAACAAAAGATAAAGGATTTAGAAGAAAGACTTCGATTTGCTGAAGAAATGAACAAAGAATTTGTAGAAAGGGAAGAAACATTATTTCAAACTAATGAAGAAATGAGAATAGTAAATAAATCTTTATGTGGAAAAAAAAATGAATTGATTGATATAAATAAAACATTGCTAAAAAAACTTGAAGAAAAAGACGATGTGTTGATAGTTCATTGCTACATATATATACTCATAACTGTATTAAGAATAAAATTTTATTATATTTTTTTATTGGAGATGGATGATGTTAACGAAAGTTTTACGTTTTTTGCATTAAAAAAATTATGTAAATATACTCAAAATGAAAATAAATTTTAAGAAAAAAATTGCGTTATATTCAAAACTATGAACATGATGCAGAAAAATGTGGAAATGTTCAACAAAATTCATTTATTAGTTTCAAGATAAAAAAAATTAGAAAAGGAATATGATCATTTTTATCATGAATTTATTTGGAAAAATTTTCGTCATGAAAATTTTATAACTATCGATTCAATTGATGACGGATGTGAATAAACAACAATTTTACATGGATTCTATTTTATTTTTTTTGAATACAATTGAGGAAAAATCTCAAGAAGTGATTGTATTAAAATTAGATGTTGAAAAACTGAATGTAGAGATTGAAACTCTTATCCACAAGATTAAAGAGCAAGATATTATCATAAAAGATAAAGAAAATAGAATTATTGAATTAGAGAAATTGATTGAAGAAGAAAAAATTATTGAATGAAAATGGAAAATAATCATCATGCTGACGGAATTTATAATTTTTTTGTTTATATTATGTACTATTTTTATTATTTTAGTTTATGTTTGGGTGTTTATCTAAAGAACAATAAGAGCAATAAGAACGGAGAAATTGATGATTCCTACATTTTTCTTTTACTTATATCTGGTTGTATTCTTCTTAAATTGAACGAAATACATTCAACTAAAGTGGAATTTTTTAATACAAGGATAAAGATATTGGAAGAAAATATCAAGGAATTAAAGATTTTATTTGATGGACGTACTTGTAGATGAAATAATTATAACATTTTTTGTGACATATTAGAGAAATTGATAGAAGAAGAAAAAGACTATTGAATGAAAATGGAAAATAATCATGATGTTGTTTTTAATTGTTTTTTGTTTATACTTTTTATTATTTTTATTAGTTTTTTGTTTGTGTGTTTATATAAAGAGCAATAAGAGCAATAAAAACGGAGAAATGGCTGAAGTGAAGGAAAATGAAAAGGTTAAATATATTGACTTTACTTCATTATATCCATGTTGGAAGAAAACATCAAGGAATTAAAGATTTTATTTGATGGAAGTCCTCGTACATGAAATGATTATAACATTTCTTGCGACATTATTAGTTTTTTCATTAGTTTATTCGTGGTACATTTGTCATCACTGTTATATTATTGAAGAGGGATTTATGAAAAAGATAAAATACCAAGAAAAGAAAATTCTCGAGATACAGGAATTTATGAAAAATACGTATTTGTTAGAAGAAGGAACTATCTGTATTGGAGGTGATGATGAATGGGTATAAGTTAATTCATTGTTATTTTAATGGAATTTATTTGTTTCAATTCGACGAAAAATTTTTTAAAAAAATTTTTTCTATAAATTATATTGTTGACTTTTTATCAAAGAATAATGAGTTAAAAATTACGGATCAAACAAAAATTTATATTTTTATTTTAAAATATAAATCAAATCTCAGAGGGTATAATAATATTTATTACCATAATTTCTAATTAGCAGCAATTTTAAAAAACACTTGATAAAAACGATGATTTTTTTTTAAAGCAAACATGTTTCGAAATTATCAGAATGCCATCTTCAGTGAAGAATGGTTAGTGTTAAGTAATATGATACGTAATATGATATGAATAAATTAATTACAATGAATAGGAATATGATTAAGTTACAAAATTATAAAATATTTACAAAAAAGGAAAAGAAAAATAAGTATTAAGAACTTATAACAAAAATATTATTATAAAGTAAATATAGTGTTGTAGTGGTGAACTTGGATATTTAAATCGGGATTAGTTTTATTAATGTGTAGAGCTTCCTTGATTTTGAGTGAGAAAGTGGATTGATCAGTGTCGATGATTTTAAAACAGGAATGTGAGAATTTGTTTTTACATGAAGGAGAGACTTGAAGATGTTTGTAGATAGTGGAGTTTTTGTCTGTGTGAGTATGTTCCTTTATCCTGGTAGATAATTGACGAGAAGTTTCACCAATATAGCGGGAATTACATCCAGCACATGAAAATTGATAAACTACCATAGATTTGGAAAGTTCGGGAAGTGGGTCTTTAAACGAAAATAACGATTTTATTTTAAAAGGTGTGAAAACAAGGTTAACGTCAATGTCAGTGCAGTAGCGTTTAATGATTTGTGTGGATATTTGGACACTATTTGGACAACAAGAAAAGCAGTGACTCATCTAACTCCACAACTAACACTAACGATATACAACAACCTGACAATAAACGTTATTTCAAATTACCTTACATAGGTGATTACTCACGACACACACAACGCAAACTCACACAAATCATTAAACGCTACTGCACTGACATTGACGTTAAACTTATTTTCACACCTTTTAAAATAAAATCTTTATTTTCGTTTAAAGACCCACTTCCCGAGCTTTCCAAATGTATGGTAGTTTATCAGTTTTCATGTGCTGGATGTAATTCCCGCTATATTGGTGAAACTCCTCGCCAATTATCTACCAGGATAAAGGAACATACTCACACAGACAAAACTCCACTATCTACAAACATCTTCAAGCCTCTCCTTCATGTAAAAACAAATTTTAACATTCCTGTTTTAAAATCATCGACACTGATCAATTCACTTTCTCACTCAAAATCAAGGAAGCTCTACACATTAATAAAACTAATCCCGATTTAAATATCCAAGTTCACCACTACAACATTATATTTACTATATAATAATATTTTTTGTTATAAGTTCTTAATACTTATTTTTCTTTTCCTTTTTTGTAATATTTTATAATTTTGTAACTTAATCATATTCCTATTCATTGTAATTAATTTATTCATATCATATTACATATCATATTACTTAACTCTAACCATTCTGCACTGAAGATGGCATTCTGATAATGTCGAAACATGTTTGCTTTAAAAA
Organism: Xenia sp. Carnegie-2017; assembly: GCF_021976095.1. Classification (NCBI taxonomy): domain Eukaryota; kingdom Metazoa; phylum Cnidaria; class Anthozoa; order Malacalcyonacea; family Xeniidae; genus Xenia; species Xenia sp. Carnegie-2017. Next base: position 9,291,681 of record NW_025813526.1, read on the forward strand.
AAGTCGTCGTTTTTCTCAAGTGTTTTTTAATTATATTTATATAAATGAAAAAAAATATATAGAAAAAAATATTGGTAAAGACTTATATTTTTTAAGGGACCATTTATTAATATAACAAAAATGGAATGGGATTAATGAAAAACATTTGTTGATAATTTTGTAAAAAAAATTTGTTGATTTTGTTGTAAAAAATAAAAAAATGTTGATTTTTTGAAGGGTATATATTCATCTTATTTTTCATGTATTGCATCATTTGATTTCATATACTTTCAAACAACATATCGGTATAAGTTTTTAAGGAAAAGATAAAACAAATGGCTCAAGAGTTTACTATTTACAAAAAAACCTTTAGAGATTTGGTAACAGTTTTACAAAATTATACTAATGGAAAAGCAATTCTTGGAAATAAAATATGCAGTTTTAATCGTTTTAGCAAGCTATGTTTTTTTTCAAAATCTGTTTACTCTCCATACAATGTTGGGTTGTGTTGCAAAGACGAATTACAAATGAATTTGCAAGCATGTGAAAACTTAGCAAGCGTGTTGAATAAAATTGCTAGTAAAGATGAAGGTGAAGATTTGTATGAAGTTTTGTTTTCATCTAACGAAAAACATGTTATTTTGGAACGTGAATCAGGAAAATTAATTTTAAAAACACAAAAATCATCTCGTACTGTTGATGAAAGTGTAACTATTTGTGTTGATGATGATAATGATGAGTATGATGAATGTTTCAAACCAAGTGATCTAAATGATATTTCCTTGATTGATTGGACGGATGAATTTTACAAAGTGTATTTCAGAAAAGATGACAACTTAAAAACTATATCACAAAAATTGCGAAAATTTGTTGCATCTTGTCTTGATTTATTAAAAAGTGAAGATGAGAAGAGAAAATCAATCAAAGGAAAGGAAGTTAAAGAAAAAGAAGTAAAAAAGAAATGTCGAAAACCGTTTCAAGAAAAAAAAGAAAAATGAATGAAAATGGAAATGATATTGAAAATGGTAATGACATTGAAATTGACAATGATATTGAAGCTATTTATATGTTGAAAGAGTTTTCTAATAAATTAGATATTTCAATATATGATTGCGTTGTTTATCATAGTGAAATTATGAATGAAATTTTAGAGGAAAAAATGGGAAAGACATATGATTTTGTAGAAATTTATAAAAAATATGAAAATGATGAAATCGAAAGAATATATAATGACATTTTTCTTTCAGTGCTTGATTATCACCGTCCCCTCTTCCAACGATTGTAAATGATGACGATGAGAACGAAGAAGAAGACTAATTTAATTAATGACAATTTTATGAAAAAAGCCGCAAGAATATTAAAAGGTGAACATTTAGAAGATAATGAACAAAATATATAAAATTTGTATCAAAAAAAAAAAAATATAATCGTTTAAATATAAATATATGGAAAAAAATGATTTGTGGAGTATTGATTTAGCTGAAGTGAAAGATTTGGCAAGATATAATGATAATTTACGATATTTGTTATGTGTAGTTGATGTTTATTCAAGATATGCATTTGTCCGTTTATTACAAAATAAATCTAGTAAAAATGTTATGAAAAAATTTGAAGATATTTTACTGAAAGAAAAAGAATTTCCTAAAAAAATAGTATCGGAAGAGGGAAGTGAATTTCAAGGGATTCGAAAAGAATTGTCAAAAAAATATAATTTTAGAATTGTAATACTTATAATCGTGAAATTAAAGCTACTCATGCTGAAAGATTTATACGAACAATAAAACAGATGATTAGAAGAACTATTGACTTGTTGCAAACGAGAAGCGAAAAAAAAATTTTTAATTATAAAAAATACTTACATTTAATTGTGGAAAGATATAACGAATCTCCTCATCGTGGATTACTTTCCGATAATCTTTCACCATATGATGTCTATTTAGGTGGAAAAAAATAAATTACATCAAAAGAATGTCTAATACTTTAAACAAAAAAAACAGATAAAAATTTAAATATATTAAAAAAAATGATAAAGTGCAAATTTCAAGAATTAAAAATAATATTTTTGAAAATGAAAATTTAAGACAGTGGGTTAATGAGATTTTTTATATAAATAAAGTTTTGTTGACGGATCCTGTTACTTATAAGCTTTGTGATAACAGCGGTGAGGAAATTGAAGGGAAGTGTTATCGTGAAGAATTAAAAAAGGTTTAAAAAATGAAAAATATTACATTAATTAGTAATGTTAATAATAAAAATGGTGAAGAAAATTATATTAATCATTTTACCACAACATTACCAGGTCAAATTGATGCAATAAATAATAAAAAATATATATTTGTGTTAAATGTTTTTTATCCAAAAACAGCAAAAAATATTAATGAAGATGAATGCTGGTGTAATTTGGAATTAAATTTTTCAAAATACTTTATTCAAACGGATGATACCACTAAAAATATAGATAAAAGTTTATATCCAATTTTGAAGTTTAATTTACCAAGAATTAAAATACCATCTGGAATATATAACAATAAAAAAGTTTTAGCGTTTTAAATGATTATTTAAACGATTTTAATGTTTTTTTTAATAATAAAAATGGAAAAAATAATATAATTTTAACAAATGAATATACTTGTTACTATGGTCAGAGGAAAGAATCTTATATCAAAAATGGTAAAAATATGATTTTAAAAATTATACTTGGACACGACCCGTAATTAACAAAATAGAACATATTGATTATGCTACAGGAAATAATACCTTGGAATTTAAATTGACTTTTTCAAAAAAATTAAGTTTTATGCTGGGGTTGGATAAAGAAGAAATAAAATATACATTTGATTCTGGATTTGATTCTAGCGAACGTAAATTTTTTAAAAAAATGAAATTATTTCATTGTGCATATCTTCCTGATGAGACAATTGGGTTAAATAAAATGTTTATATATTGTGATAAAATTGATAGTGAAATTGTTGGTGATTCAAGAAGTGAATTGTTATGTATTGTCCCTTTACATTATGTAGATAAAAGTGGAGACGACTTGTTTGTGTACAATCCTCCAATTATAAAAAAAAATTACTTTCTTCATTTATTAAAGATTTAACTATAAAAGTGTTGGATCATCAGGGCAACTAAATACCGTTTGATTCTGGAAATATAACGTTGGAATGCCAAATTGATGGAAAAAATGGAAATTAAGTTACGACCTATTAAAATAACTAATCATAATCATGCTTTATCTCGAATTTTTTTTGGCCAGATACAGATATATTATATCCATTTAATTCATCAGGAATTAGTAAAAACAATAAAATTTTATATCGAGTAGAGATTTTAAAACCAAAATATTTCAAAAAAGGAGGATTTACATTAAATATCTATTCAGTTATTCCATATGATTTTTCTATTAATACAAGTGGGAATGTACAAAAAATACCAGATCTTGGTGATTTAACTAATGTGAAAAATTGTATACCAGATAGTATAAGAAATAGTGATAACGAGTCGAATAATATTAAATTTTTTTTATTATTGCATAAAATGTTTTTTTATATTTAAATGGAGGATTAGCAAATTAGATGCTGTTGCTATTTTTAATTTACAATCAATGCAGATAATGCAATATGAAAAAGCTCCTTCGATTCAATTTTCAAAATATATATTATTTGAATTGGCGTACGATGATTCAGATAATAACTATATCACCGACAAAGAACTAGATATATTTTTGGACTTAAAATTTGAAGAAAAAAATGAATGAAGAAAGAAAAAATAATTTGTATAAATATTATGAAAATGTATTAGAGGATAATGGAATGAAATATTGTAATCCACATTTTGATTATATAAAATATAAATCTAGTTCTATCACTGAAAAAAAAGGAATTTGTCCACCCACGGGCTTAACTGATGTTGCACTTAATAATTTATTAAAAAAAAAATTATCAGAATATACTGTAAAAGAGAAAGAAAAGGAAAATAAAAAAGATTTCCAAAGATAAAAAGAAAAAGAATTGATGATGATTTATTGAATTTTTTACAGAAATAAATTGAATTTCTTGTAAATAATATATATTTATCAGTTATTAAAAAATTATGATTTCATTTTATATCTTTTGTTGGTAGTGTAAACTTCTAACTAACAAAAATAATAAAAAAATGGCAAGCATTAGTGAAAATGAAATTGATAAAAATGATCATGTTGTAAGCAGTAATTTAAATCTATTTCAACCAGTTCCTCGAAATCACACATTTTTAGAGTTTAGGCCTATTTAAATCCCGAAACTGACGAACCTTATGCAAAAAAATTCGAATGTATAATGTCAAAATCGTAATATGGTTTATTGAGAACTGATGACTTTGATATGAGTGGTAGAATAAAATTAATGGCTGGTGGTACTAAATTTAATAATTTAAACATATGCGTTTATCCAAGGCCTCTAACTAACATGTGGTGTAATATAAATTTATATATTAAAGATGTTTTAGTAAATAACATTACTAATCAGTAATGGATTTCATATTTAAAAAATATTTTATATACAATATAGAATACATTTTCATATTTAAAAAATATTTTATATACACCATATGAATAACGTGGCGATTTAGGCGATGTGAATCTAGATATATTGGATGGAAGTGGAAAAATGGATGAAGTAAATAAAATGGCGGCAAATACGACAGCAAAAGAGGAAGCTGATTTAAATGGAAAAAATGCACGAGTAAAGCTTATAAATAATAAGACTTGCAAAATTATAGATCAACTTGATATGACTTTGATAAATGGATATGGTAAAACAACATGGATTACATCAGCTAGTGATTTGAAATTTAAATTTGGAAGAGCAGAAAAAACAAATTATTTGATGTAATTAGCTGGTAATAATCCCCAAAATTACGATATTCATCTTAAAGATTTTAAGATAAATACTAGAATGTTTAAAACAAACGAACAATTGAGTAGAGCTATAAATAATAAACTGATACAAGAGAATAAAATGTGTCTTTATTTTGTAAATAATATGAGAGTTGTTACAAAAACTCTTCCTATTGGATCCCGAGCAATCAACTGTTATGATGTCATCACAGGGGGATTACCATCAAGAGTTTTTATAGTTTTTCAAAGTACAACAAGATTTAATGTTTCATATCAACTCAATTGTCACTTATATAAATTATTGAATTTCCATTATTGTTGTGCACGTACTAATCGTGCAGTAACACATGAGTATCGTGGGCGAAAAGAAGCATATTGGAATTTAAAGAAAATTTTAAATAAAAAAAAATGAAAAAAAGAATTTTGATTACTCCCGATTTAAGTCTGAATGTGGAATTATTGGATTTGATTTATCTCCTAATCAAGTTAGTTTCAACGAAATTTTATCGGGTCAGAACACAGGGGATTTTGGATTTGATATTAATCTAAAAACAGCATTGACTGAAGCACACACGATGATATTTTTTGGAGAATTTAGAAATCAAATGAATTATGGATATAAAATTCCTATATATTTTGAATATCGATTTTAATTTTGTTATTATTGTTGTGTATTCAACATGAGAAGAACAAAAAAATTATATAAATTAAAGAAAAATAAAACAAATTTAAAAAGAAAAACTTTAAAAGTAATCGATATTGATTTTCCATTAAAAAAACAAATTGTACACGTTGATCCAGTAATAAATCCTAATTATTTATGATGGATGATAAAGAAAATGTTAATGAATGGGGAAGATATGATATGGAAAATGAAGATAATAAAGAAAATGTGGAAAAAATTGTTAAAGACGAAGAGAATTTAATTAACGAAAAAAATAAATTTGATGAAGAAAAATTTGATTCTGATGATAATGATGAATATGATTTTGATGATGATAATAATGATGATGAAGATGACGATGATGATGATGAAGAAAATATTTTAAATGAAGAGGTCTTAAAAGCGATTGTGAAATTAGTTGAATTTTCAAAACAAAAGAAAAAAAGTGAAAAAAATGACATTATTCCAAGTTTAAAACGATATATTAATTCTAGAGTAGAAAATAGAGTAAAATTAATTAAAAGTAAGAATATATTTAAAAATTTGATTTTTATTTTAAAAAATATTTTAAATGATAAAATAATTTTGCATGAAGAAATAAATCCATATCATAAGAAAATGTTATTAAGAAGTTTAAAAAAAAACATAGTGACGATATAAAATGTTTATTATGTGAAGATGTTCAAACAGGGTACTTATTAGAAGATGCTTATGACATAATTAAAAATAATGGTAAATGATAGTGTTGAGAAATTTGGTCTTGTTGACACAAGTCAAATAAATAAATTATTAGCAGAATTGAAGAGAAGACGCGAGGAAGATGATTTGATTAATGGGATAACTAATAATACAAAAAGACATGAAGTAATAAAGCATATAATATATTAAAAAAAAGAAAGAAAAAGTGAAAGAAAAGGAAATTTAATTAATTTTTTGAATAAAGGGAGTGATTTAAGACTAGCTGAAAACGAGGACGCTGTAGATACAGATGATATAATGGATGATGGTGATACTCTAAATATAGATGGTGGGGTACTCCCTTTAAAACACCAATAATAATAAGGGGCTCAAAAGCACAACATCACAATTTAATTTCAAGATTTTAAATAATCAGGGCATAAACAAAAAAGATTTAAAAATAAATGGGAAGAAATTTAATTTTGCCTACTTTGACTTAGTTAATGATTTAATATCTAATAGAAAAACATTAAATCTCAAAGAACAGGAATTAAGATCTATTTTACCTGAGTTGAAAAGAAAAAGAATGCCAGTTTCATATATTAAAAATAATAAAATTAAGGAGATGTATATAATTTCTGATGCAAGCAATACTAGAAGATGAAGTTCACGATTATCTTTTTTAATACTCCTTCGTCACTACTATATCCTAAATCAACATCGTCATCTACACGTATACCACCATTATTAACTCCTGATCCGTCCGTAAATTTAGGGAGTTATACACCCTATCGTTTTTCTAATTTTTCTCGACGAAAATCATTGAGAGAAAGTAAAAAATTGATATATAAAAAACGGATATAAATTGTATGTTGGAAAAGTTTTTAACTACTGATAATTTAATAAATTTAGGGAATAATAATGAAATTATTAAAAAAAAATTCAAAGGTGTTTTTCCAGCGGATTATTATCCGAAAATAAATTTTAAAGAAGGTGGGTGGATATGGAATACAGATATTAGCAATAAACCAGGTCAACATTTGGTAGCAGAGTGGAAAAATGAGAAAATTTTATATTTTTTTGATAGTTTTGGATTAACTCCAGAACATTATAAAAATAAAAGATGGAAAAAATTTGCAACTGATAAAAAATTAAATTTTGAAATATTTTCTTATGAAAGACGTCAAAATATTAATACAACCACTTGTGGAGTGTTTGTTTTTTTTGTTACAAAAATGTTTAAAAATGAATATTTTAAACGTAATTAATCATAATTTGACTTTAGAAAATGATAAAAAATTGTTAAATTTATCGAAAATGTTTTTTCCAAAAATTAAAAAATTGTATGCACGAAAATTTAAAAATGAGAAGAAAAATACTGAAATATGCTGTAGTTATAAAAATATATTTGAAAAGTATAATTATACTGTCACCATTTTATCAGGAATTACATCAATATCTTTGCATAGATAACCATGTCTAATACATAATTTCCAAAACTTTTCAACAAACTCTTTCATAGCATAAAGTTCATCAATTGTATAATCACTGAATTTGGAATGCATCATGAATCTGATAAATAGCGAGAATACAACTTCATTCATTGTAAAACGCTCTTTTTCATAATCGTTCTTGTAACATACTATGACAGGCATTACTTTTCCCTTTCTTCTTCTTCAAAATCTTTATATGAATCACGAAGTTCGGTAATTCGTAAATCAGACTTGCTTAGAACTTCAGAAAAAAAACATTTAAGAAAGCAATTCAAATCTTTCATCACATTCAAACAAAATGTTTACCTCGCTCAGGAATCAACGAATTTTGAAAAAAGTAACTCCAAACTTATGTGACAAAGTTTTCATCAATATATATATCTTCCTCCCTTTCGTTGACAAATGGGACTTCTACATTTTCTTTACCTATTTCATTTACTATGCCTTCAAAAACATCAAATTTACACCAAAATTAAAAAATGGGAATAGTGTAATTATGCTGAAAAAAAGTTATAATCATTTTTTTAAATAAGATGTTTTTCGTTAGAAGTATAATACATAATTGGAAAATTTACTGTCTATTTATACAAGTCATTTTAGCGAAAAGAACTATCTTTATTTAATAAAAAATATATTTCAGAAAATAAAATTAAATATTTACATCATATATTGTTGTCAGTTCATTGGGAACAATATCTTTCCTAATTCTTACATTATGTTTACTTTTTATATGATTGTCGAAAACAATATAACCATGATCATTCTCATTCATATCGTCTAGTAAACATTCCATGAAATTTTTTGATAAAGCCTTATTAAACAATATTTTTTTTTAATTCCTATTATCTCCTACATTATTGAATACAATAATGTATTGACTATTCGTTCTGGCTGTTTTTAATTTTGTATTTCCGTAATTTAAATTTTGACATGTAAATATGATAAAAAAATCCTCATGATGACAGTTTCGTGTAGCAATTTCATCCAATTTTTTTGTATTATCTTTATTATCCGTTGCATTCATCATCAAATCGTCTAGTATTATTAATGTTAGATTTCCTAATTTTTGTTTTATGTCAGTTACAGAAGGTATGTGCAATTTGCATTTGATAAATTCCTAATTTTGCAGTGCTGTATTTTTTTGTTCATTAATAATAGATTTTATTTCGTCAAACATTTCTTGATAACTAGACGAGTAATAATATAAAATTTTTGTAAATAGAGGTTCAAAGATTTCATCATTATATTTTATCAATTCTTTTATAAAATGTGTTTTTCCACATTGTGATGGCCCACAAATAATGATCATAAAAGGATGTAGAAATTTTACAACTGGTTTATATATCATATTTTCAATCTAAAAAATAACCATAAGGAATTGTAAAAAAATTATCTAATATAATACGTTTATCAAAAGTGAATGCAAACTTTTTCACTTCTTTGTTTAAAAATACATTTTGTTGGTTATCACGTGATATTTTTTCTTTATAAATTACTTCAATTATTTTTCATTATCTTTTACACACTCATTTATCGAATCAAATGTGTTTTTTCTTTTCCCATCACCCTTTAAAGAAAATCTTTTCGCATGCACTATTTTATTATATTTATCTGTTTTAAAAGAATAACTTTTTGGTCCTGTAGAACAAAATGATACAATGTGTTCACCATTTTTAATTCATTAGTAAGGTCACCTAGGTAATTACCCGTTTTAATATCATTTCCATCAACACTAATATAAATTATTGAATCGGTATCAAAATATAAAAATTTGTCTTGTAACTTATGTAATATGTTTAAAAGCTCTAATCTTGCATAACTTGTTACAAAAGAAGGAATAACAACATTACGATTGGGTAAAATTGACGAACATGTTTCATTTTTTTTATGTGTTGTTCTTAAAATATCCGAAGACACGATATTTAAAGAAGTTAATTCATTAGTATGATTGTTTGCTAAATACAGTTAATCATATAAGTTATTAATAAAGAATACTGTAACTGCAATATCACTTTGTGCAAACTTTTCCATAATGAATTTAAAATCATTTCAACAATGGTACGAATACATATATTTTTCTTAATATTACTTCTATCTAATTGAATTCACTCGTGCTCATAATAATCTAATATAAATTCATTTAATTTTTCTTCATTAACAGTTTCATCCTCATTATAACATTCTTTAGGAATACCGCTATTTTCTTGTTTCATTTTCATAAAGTTGTGTACAAATCCCCCGAAAATTTTCCCTTATTTTTATAATGATAAATTTCATATACTTTAATTATTCTATATCCACATTCAATAGCTTTATTTATTTCAACACTAGTCCATGTACCCCTTAATGCTCTCTTCTCATCATTATGATTACATTTTTGATTTTTTTCCTTAACACAAGTGTAACACAGTGTAAATATCAATTTATTATCAATACGTGAGGGTAAAACAGGAAATAAAAGTGTAGTAGGGGGTAATATGCAACATTTAATTAACCCAAACACACTACCGACATCAATATTTGAAAATTCTTCCTCTAAATATATTTCAGGATGATTTAGAGGATAATCATACTTTTTTTTAACCTATGAACGACCTAAAGTCAATATATTTAACCTTTTCATTTTCCTTCACTTCATAATATAAACATGAAGGTGATGTTCTACCACCATATAATGCATTACGTGGGTGTAACGGTAATACAATAAAAAAATTCCTCTATTTTTTATGTCACTAATATTATTATCTTTTAAATATTCACATTCCCACATTCCGACTACATTATAATTATTTTGAATTAATTATTTTGAAAACTGTTTTGTTTGCATTCTTAAAAATACATTTTTTTTTTTCAATGTATTATAATCATCATTATTAAAATATTTATTACATCCATGGAAAAAACATCCGTGAAATTGATATACAGTATTGTTTTCTTCACAATACCCTTCAACAAATCTACCTAGAATTTTCCTTTCTCCATAAATGAATAGTTTGTATTCTAAAGTGTAATCCATTTCATCTAATTCTGATTTAACTTCACTTAACCAACATAATGCTTTTAAACTTTGTATGGTATTAATCCTGTACCCAAATGATGGAATTTGTGCAATTTTATAATCTTGTAAATAATTACTTCTAAATATTTTTAGTGTTAAACCAGCAATTGTTATACATGTTGTATCGTAAAAAGGCAAAATATTTGTAATGTTGTAGATTAAATTTGAAAATTTTATACATCCAAGCCTTAGAATATTAACATCATTACTACAATAATAATAAATTGCATCTCGAAATACGTATTCTTTTTCACATTGTTTGTCATACCATGTGTTAAAATCGTTTTCATCATCTTCTGAAATATTGAAGTATTTTTTATCAATCATATTTCCCCTATACGTCAGATCGAAAAATTTGTATGGGTGATATCCTTTTACAATATTATCAATTTCAAATGATTGTGGAAAGTCTGCTAATTTCATAGACAAAAATGGAAAACTATCAATAATTTTGCTGATTAATTTCTTTTATTTTTAAAGATAAAAATTTATTCCCGTTCATAACAGTTTCCGGAATTAAATTTTTTTCTGTCAATAAGCATTTTAGTAAAAATATTGTGTCAAATCTCCCACCATTATGTGCAGTCCAAACAGAATTTTTTTGTTCTAACATAAACTGAGCTAATCGTGATGTTACATCATCATTATTACAATAAAAGACAAATTGACGATAACCACAACTTCCAAAGGGATCAACTGATCATTCAGTAATATAATCCATATCAGGTAAAAAATACTCAAAATTTTTATGAAAAGGAATTTTCTCGCATTTACGACATACTTTTTGAACAACGCAATAGAATGGTATCATTAAATTATTTTCATCTGTTTTTGTTTCAAAATCAAAGAAAAATTACGTTGGTGTAGACTTATACTTATTAAATTCTAAGGGTTTGATATGACATTTATGTTGTTTGTCCAAGTGTTTTCTACAATGAGCACAATATGTTTTTTTAACAATCATGTAAAACAACCTTATTTTTTTTAACAAAGAAAAATCTTGGAACAACTTTATTAAATGTATTACAAAAAAAACATTTTTGACATGTTTTGACTTTAATACTATTCTTATTTTCAAACAATTTATTAAACAGATGTTTCTGGAAACAATCTGATGATTTAAAAAATATATAACATTCAGTGCATTGAATAGAAAAATTTGCTTCTTTTTTACAGTTTGAATGAAATTTTAAACACGTGTCTTCATTTTACAAATATGAGAATCCGCATACTTGTCAAATTTCAAATAATGCATGCATTTAAAGCAAAATAAATCCAATTTTTAATTAGAAAAAAGTTTAGAATTTAAGATTAAGTCATAGTGGGAATCATTTAACCATAAAAAATAATTTTATCACTTATGTGAAAGGAATCATGATTACTCACTCTTGAGTCATAAATTATTGTATTTAATTTATCTTTAGAAAAAATCACCAAATGAAAATTATCTTTTTTAAGCAGTTTTCGTAAACTAAATTTAATTGGTTAATGGCAACACTTCCTTCTGATAATTTAGCTTCTTTATAAAATGATTTAACTTCGTCTAGAGTAATTATTTCATCAACTGTTTTCTTTAAATTTTTTTTTAAATAGTTAGTTTCTCATCATTATTAATAAATATTTTCCCAAGTAATACAGCCACAGAACAACAACAATTCTTAACTTGACCTTGCAACTTGTCACACTTAATTTGCAATATACCATTTCTAACTTCTCTTTGATGTTTCAATACTGGACGATTTGTTTTACCACCACCCCCTCTACTATCATCATCAGGATTTAAATTATAAATACGTTTTTTGTTTTGTTTTTCCGAATTGGTCTTTTTTTCCTAAATGAGATTTTCTCATTTTTATATTTATGTGGAACAATTATAATACATACATTAGTTTCCCAGACATTATTTAAAAATTCTGAAATATTACTTTGTAAATTATGTTCAAAAGTATCTAATAATCTCTCTATAGTAAATTCCTTTAAAGGTAATAAGGATGTCGAAAAAGATTTTAACGGAACTTTTTCGAAAAAAAATCTAATTAAATCAATCTCAGAATTTACAGATAATTTTATATATTGAGCAAATATTGTAATATTTTTGAAAATTGTTTCAAAAAATCTGGTAAATTGTTGAAATTGCTTTTTTTTATAAAAATTTGATGTATCAGATCCTTAACTTCACCATTTAATGTAAAAATGGTATTTTTATATTGTAAATCTATTATTTTTTATTTTTTTGATGTATTCAATTTTTTCACCTATTTTTAAATGAAACATACTAACTATTTTCATTATTTCATTATTTGAAATAATTTTCATTTTTTTTCTTCTTCAATTTCTTCATTTTTTCTGTTTGACATGATTTTTCTTTTTCTTTATCTTTTTCTTTATCTTTTTTTCTTCACCGTCTACATTATCATGATAATCAATTTCATTTTCGGAACCTTTTATACACATGCAGTTTAGATTTAATTTTATAAGCGGTGTATCGTTGGATGGTTTACACATAGAATTACCCATTGCTAAAATTAATTAATAAAATGGCTGGAGAAACACTATGTTATATAGAAGTTCATTTATTCTTAAATAAAAATGAAAAAGAAAAAAGAAAAAATAATGAAAGAGAAAGTATTAATTGTACCTATCAAATACTGGATAATGATAAATGTATTTTATTCTCACCTTTCTTATTTCAACAATCAATTCAAGATTGGAAATCAGATGATAATGACGATAATTCTGTAAGGTATTATGATGTCAATTCATTAAAAAAGAATTTTCTTTTTTTAAAAAAAGAAATATATAATCTGGAATCAAGTCATTCTGATATTTGTTTTAAAATTGAGAAATTAATTGAATATAATGAAACAAATATTGAACTTTATGCTGGAATAAGATTAATTTACTAAAAATGAAACAAAGTATACGAAAATACAACAATGTGATGGAATTACCTTAAAAAATGTAAGATGTCGAAAAAAGACTTCAATGACTAATTTATGTTGGATTCACTTGGGAAAAAAATTCAATTTAAGAATTAAAACTTCAAACATTTCAAACGGAGGTAAAGGATTATTTGCATACAAAAAACAATTCCAAAAAACAAAAAAATTGCAAATTATACTGGAAGACATCTTACCTCAAGTCAGGTAATAAGAAAATATGGTGATGGTTTAGCAGAATATGCAATTTACGATAAAGGAATATGTGTTGATGCTAATGAAGCAACTGATGGCGCACCGAGATATGCAAATGATGCTCGAGGCTCACGCTTTAAAAAGAACTCGTTTTTACTTGGGAAAAAATTTAATTATTTTTTAAAATCATCAAAAAACATTAAACCACACCAAGAAATATTTACTAATTATGGTAAAGAATATTGGAAAAAAAAGTAAAAAAGTAAATTGTTTTGTAAATAAATAATATTTATTATTGAATAAAACATATTTTTACATAAATGTTTTTTTAATTAATTAATTAAGTACACAAATTGATATCAACTAAAAAATTGATCCCAACATTGGTGCTAGCAAAGGCAATATTCCCCTTTTTGATCCCTCCTTCTTTTACTCCTTACATACATTTGCCCTCTATATGCACCTTTACCCAATTGATTATTTGCAATTTCAAATGCTTTATCCATTAAGGGTGAATTTACAAATTTTTTTGCTTTAGAACCCAGTATTCCTGATTTTGCTATAGCTCTGGCAGCTTTTGCAGATTTTAACGCCAAATGTTTTTTACTTAATGCTTTTTTAAATCCAGATTTAAGTTTATTGCGAGTTTTAGAAAACTTAATAAATCCTCCTTTTTGTCGTCTTCCTCCTCTTTGATGTCTCCCCATTATTTTTGTAATTTTAAAAAAATATTATTTCAAAAATTAAATTGTGATTTTGTAAAAAAATCTACATATATATTATAACAATTGTACAACTTCTGCATAAATAAACAGATATTGCTTTCCATGCATATATTTATTGAATTTGCTTACTATTTATTTTACTTATTTAGTCATTTTTTAAAAATAAAAATAAAAAAATGTATAAAAAAAAACAAAATAGAATTAAAAAAAGAAAATATAGGAAAAAAGCACGAAAAGGAGGTATTTTTGGTGGATTAGCAGGATTGGCATTAAAGGGAATTGTTCAAGCTATAACCGGCGGGGTAGTTAAAAAATATTTAAATAATAAATTAATAAGGAATAATTTTTTTCTGGTGAGACAAAAAATGTGTAAAAGAAAAAGAATAAGGAAAAATTATTGTATAAGAGGATCAATAAAAAAAAATAAAACAAAAGGGAACTGGATATTTAAAGACGATGATCAATGAAAATAGAAAAAATATAAAATTTGTATTTAATTAATTAATCATTATAATTTGAAAAAATAATTTGTATCTATGAAGACCATTTTTTTTAAAAATAAATAAAATGTCGTCACAATTTGATATATGAAAATTAGGGTCTTTATCAAATATTAACCCAATTGTTCAAATGTTAAATAACTACGCGTTGTTAATGTAAAATTATGTTTTTATAATTGTTTACATTTTATAACAAGTAAAGTTATAAAGTCATTAAACAATATACTACAATATTTACAAGATAATATATGTCGTTCATAATCTGTATAAATTTCGTTTTCTTTTAAAAAATTGTAAATTACATCTTTGTTTACATTTTTCAATTTAATTTTTTCATTTGTATTAAAAAATTTTTTACAAGATATATAAATTTTTACATCGGTAACATATTAAATAAAATATCTATATAACGTATTACACTCTAAACCTAAATGAAAACTATCTTTTTTTACAACCTGAGAATCATGCAAATAAATGTTGAAAAAATCATATAAAATTTTATTCGTTTGTTTATCTACATTAAAATAATGATATCTGCACACAAAAATTTTCATTAAATAATAATATTTTTTATGTTGCATATAAACTTTGGGTAGCCAATAAGTCGAAATTAAATAAAGTTGTTCGGCATTTTCATTCTCCCAACAACGTATTATCCCTACTGTACCATATAGAAATTCAATAAAATCTACATTTTTGTAGATGGTTTTGAAATTTTCATCATTTGAAAAAGATTTAAAATAAAGCGAATATTTTAAATCTTCTACAGTTGGTTTAATTTTAAGCACTTTCATTAGCGAGGGTTTTCTTTTCAATTTTAATAAATAACTGCATACAAAATGCAACGGATATAACAATGGATGTCTAGGATATTCCTTCAATGAAATGGCAAATACTTGAATAGATAAAAAATCCCTATCAATGAGCTATAAAAAAGTATAATAACAGTTAATTCTTTGGAGATTATGTAATGGGTAAAGTCCACAAAAAACGCTATCAAATATAACCAAATTCTTTGTCACTATGTTATCTGCAAAAAATACTTATAAAAAAAATAAAAAACCATTGAAAATTGAAATAATTGATTTTTAATAGCATATTTATTTATATACATTGTATAGTTAGAGTTAATATCAACCTTGGGTTTATATTGATTATAATAAAAATTACAAGTATGTCCACCAAAATGTCCGACACGACAAAAAATATATCCATTATGATCTATAACAGCACATGACTTTTGATGTAATGTCTTTCCATTATTCAATTTCCAAAAAATTACTAATAAAAAAATGTAATTAACTTAGTTTGACTAGCTTCATAACTTTTTTGTCAGATATTAATTTTCGTTTCTGACCTTTCTTTTTATTAAAATCAATTATATTGTTGTCATATTCTTCTTCTTCTTCAATATCATCATTACCGTCTTTTTTTAAATTCATATAAACTTTATCCAACAATCAGTCTGGGTTTAATAAAGTACAAGCCATATTTCCTTTTCGCAATATTTTTAACGGAAATTTGTTTTTAATTTGAAAATAATCTTTCTTTGTATCTTTCCACGAATAAAATGGAAAAAATCAGCTTCAATATAATCCACTATTAATTTTGCTAAGGTTAACTTGAACCTTACACAATAATTGCACTTTTGAAAGTTCTGAAATTTATTTTGGCAGAGTTCTTTAAATATGCCAATAACTCTATTATTTTCGAAAAGACCATAATTTTTTCCTAGCAAAAATTAACATAAAAATCTCTTATACCTTTTTAAGACCCGTACCCTGATTTTTTGGATGATGCAAATAAAAATATTTAAAACTTTATCAAGATCTTTAATATCAAGAAAGTTCTTTTTATATTGTCTGACTTTTAAAAAAAATTGTTTTTGTATCGCTATTAAAAATTCTGCGGGTAATTGCTATAAGTCTTTAGAATAAAATTTTATGATAAATTCCCACCCTCCAAAAAAATTTTCATCAGTATGATACAAATACTCTTTCAAATGAAGCATTAATCGTTTTCTATACCGTGTGATCATCTATAATTTTTTCTAAAAAATAATTTACAATCATACTTCGTAAAAAAAATCAAATAATATTAAAGTTTAAATTCTTACCTTTATTTTAAACAACGTATAGTCCTTGGAATAGTGTTTGGAAGAGTCTCCAATAAACAGATTTTAGCGTAGCTAGAGAAACGTTAATGCAATTATGATATTAATAAATTTAGCAAGTAAATAAAAGCAAATAGTATTAAATTCTTACCTTTATTTTAAACAACGTATACTCCTTGGAATAGCATTTGGAAGAGTCTCCAATAAACAAACTTTAGCGTAGCTAGAGAGCGTTAACGCAATTGTGATATTAATAAATTAGCTCGTAAATAAAAGCAAATAGTATTAAATTCTTACCTTTATTGCAAACAACGTATAGTCTTTCGGGATAGTATTTAGGAGAGTCTCCAATAAACAGATTTTAACGTAAGAATTAGCAAATGATATTAAAATCTTACCTGTACACGTTTTCCTCAACAAATAACGAGTAGTCAACGATTTCCAACAAGATAACTTCAACAGAGCTTGAGAAACTTCGGTGCAGTTGTGATATTTATGCGTTCTTAAATACTCTCGTTACAACAAAATAACCTTTGTTTCCGTTTCACCTTGAACGTTCGTATCTACATCTTAATACACAGTGTCTTTGTTTGCTAGTTGCCCTTGAACATTCGAGAACACAAACAAACCCGTTTACTGTCATCATATCAATTAAATATCAATTAAATACCTGTGACTGGTATAATCTGACACTGACTTCAACAGAATCGAAAATGAACGTTTTGTAATAAAGAAAGATACAAAAATTGTTTTCATCTCTTTAATGTATTTAATAATCAAAGCTAATTGTGCCATGACAAAAATCGCAAGATTTATTACATAAAATCACACCTAAATTCAAAACAGAATTGCATAAACTCTAGAGAATACTAATAATATCACAAACAAATCTATTTGCTGTCATCACATCTATTAAGCAATTATCTTCAATACCTGTGACTGGTACAATCTGACACTGACTTCAACAAAATCGAAAATATGCATTTTGCATTAAAAAAAGGTGCAAAAAATTATTTTCACCGCTTTAATGTTTTTAATAAACAAAACGATTTATCTTATAATAAAAAACGCATGTTTAATACATAGAATCACACCTAAATTCAAAACAGAATACTAATAATATCTCAAACAAAGACCATTTGCTGTCGTCACATTTATTAAAAAATTATGTTCCATTGCTGTCATCACATTTATTAAACTATTATCTTCAACAAAATCGAAATATAAGATTTGTATTAAAATTTAGTAAAATTCTAACATTTTCTGTACAACTTTATCAGATTTATCAGATTTTCGCGTTCTTTTTGTAATTCTTTGATTGCTTTGATTTCATCTTTACACACTCGAAAATATCGATGTACTTTAACTTGATCGTAATTTTGTTCTTTTAATTCAGAGTACATCATCTATAATATGTCTTCTATAAATTCCTTGAGAGTGTCGATGCGATGTTCACATTTATATATCTTATCATCTATTATATTGTACCAATCACCGTCTGGTGTCAAAGCCATTATGATACACGAGTTACAAAACACACTTTAACCTTCAACTACCAACAATCGATACATTTTGTGTTGTGACAAAAAAACGCAAGTTTTAATATATAAAGAAACAATTCTTTTACAAATAAATCCAAAACAGAATTATGTAAATTTTAGACAATACTAATAATAACTGAAACAAAATCCATTTGCTGTCATCACATCTATTAAGCAATTATCTTATGGGTAATGATGGATTCTGATACTGCTAACTTCAACAAAATAAAAAATATAAGTTTTATTAGAAAATCTAAATACCAATTTTTTTTCAACACATTCATGTATTGAATACTCCATGCGGTTTATGTTATGACAAAAATCGCAAGTTTTAACATATGTGAAACAAGTAAACGCAACAACAGTATGTTTCACTGGGTCAAAGGTTATATTTGCGCAAAAAATTGATCTATAAAATTCAAGTATTTGTTTCGTTTACTTCACTTGCAAGCATACACTTATCGCAAAGACAGTGAGAAAAAACGGTGAAACAAAGAAAAGATGGGAAAATGTCAAAAAGAAAGAGTTCTACGATACAAAAGACGCGAAGAAAAAAAGAAACAACGCCATATAAAATATATTAAAATATACAGTCATATTTGGAAAGAGGTTTGCGACGAGATGGTAGAGTTTATTGAAAAAGAAACAAAACAATTTTGAGAAATCTTCAAACTAAATAAAAAACAAATAGAAGAAGAAGAAAGAAGAAAAAAAGAAAAAGTAATTAGAAAATCTAAAGATTATTTAGACTTTATATTTTAGATGTTGACATGTCTGACAATGAATAACAACTGCATGCTAATCGTCTAAACAAAATTTTTGATGAGTTATATTAAATTTTTATATGAACTATATTTCATCACTTTGAAGTTCTTCATCCAACTTAGTTTTTGCTAATATTAGCTTTACTTGAGTATTTTCTTTTATTTTTTCATAATCAGTTAACGAATTGTTTAAACAATCGCATTCATCTTGTAAAACACGAACATCTTTTAAATATTCAATATGGTTTGCTTCATTTTGCTCTTTCTTTTTTTTCAATTCATCTTTTAAAGCTTGAATTTCTTTTCAATATTCGTTAATTTTTGCTTCATTTTGTGTTAGCTTCTCTTACGTTTCTCTAATTCACTCTGCAAGTCAAGTATTTGTTCTCTAAATTCGGCAAGTTTTTTATAATTTTCGCTAAGTTCGATATTTACATCATCATCATTATCAGCTAAATAATAAAATTTTCTTTTGAGCCAATGCGATGTGTTTGGGCTTTCATCTTCACATGTATTTGGAGTTGAAATGTGTGATGTATTTGCGTTTGATCCTGGTGATTCCATTTTAAAAAACAAACTTAACAAATATATTACACGTTAGTTCTTCAATGCATATAATTTCAAACAACAGGTCTTTTATATATCAACAATAAATGATTTTTTTGCAAAACAACAAATTTCTTAAAATTTTGTATTAAAAAAATCAAAAAAATTTAAGCAATGCAATAACCATAAAATAACCATATATAGTAATAAAAACATGTAGTAATTCTTCATTGACGTCAAAAAATGCATAGCATCTCAATTAGTAACTTCTAGACACTCAGTGATGTCAATCAACTTGAAAAGTCAAGGTTATATTCTAAATTTAAGCAAAAAATGGTATCATATTGTACCAAGTACAATCAAGGGTATGTAGCAAGTTCACCCAAGGGTAATCATACCATAAATAGATTAAATGAAAGGAAATACAATTTTTATATCAAATTCCAGTAGTATATAAGAGCTTGTTCGTTAAAAATTTCTGTATTATAAAGAAAAAATGGCATCAAATGTGTCATATGAAGATTGTTTACTTTATTTGAAAGGTAAAAGAAACAAAAATCGCTTCGATATTTTTATAAAAAGAAATAAAGAAAAACAAATAAAAGCAAAAGAAAATGAAGAAGAAAATCAATTTCAAGAAGAAAATCAATTTTAAGAGAATAATGAATATGTTTCTCTACAAACACCCATACCGAATTGGACAAATACTGAGACAAGTTGTATCGAAAATCAAAATCGTGCATCATCATCACCAGATTCCCCACAACGTATGGATGAAGATACAGTAGAAAAGAGTGATGGTAAAAGCCCTTTGAATGCTTATCATGATAATATTCAAAAATCATCTCCTTTACCCGTAATTAATAATGTATATTCAACAAAAAATTCTCGTACTAAAAAAAATACAACTCTTATGAATATCATGTCTCCAATCTCAACTACAAGTATGATGTCACCAACCACGATGTCTTTCTTAAATTACAATATCCCCACACCGCGCATTATTTTAAGAAAACTTGAAGACGTTGAATTTAATCAAGATCAACAAAATCAAGGATTTACAACTCCTCCTAATAATAATACTGTGAATCAAAAGGAAGGAAATACATCTCCTCTTCCTGAACAAATGAATCAAGATCAAGTATTTGCTCATCCCAATCTAGTATTTACAAGTCCTCCTCATAATCTTAATGAATGGGTAGGAAAAAAAAAGACAATTAATGCATGGTAGTGAAAGTATAGAAAAAAGAGAGGACGTCCGACCAAAAAAAAACTTGAAGAATACAACAACGAAATCGGTAAAAATCCTGAATACTCTTGTAATATGTTATCTTTTAACACCGGTCAAAATTGTGTTAATAGACAATTTTATTCACTTATAAAAGGAAATATCAAATGTAAAAATGGGGAAGAGGCAAATTTTGTAATTGATCTATTTGATAGAAGAAAAAAATTACTTGATAAATTAAAAGAACTCAACCAAGGAATTAATTTAAACAACACAATGGAGTATTTTTTTAGAAAAATGTCTTAAAAATTCGTTTATATACATAAATTTGTAAATACTTCATCTAATACTTCATATAATACTTCATATAATAAAAAATTCATGTTTTTGTATTTTATTGAGGGTGGTATCAGGTTGTACCATACACCGGTCTTAAAGAGGTTCGCTTAATTGAGGGATGGTTGTTGATGTTAATAAATCAGCTCTACATATTGGACAATTAGAAAATCCTTGTAATAATAATTGTGTCAAACAATCAAAATGTATTTTATGGCCACATTTTAACATTCCGATTCCAGTTAATGTATCTTCCAAACATATTATACATTGAACATGTTCGTTTTTGCATATATGATGTTTTCCTTCTTCCTTTTCGAAACACGATCCACAAGCAGCACAATGATATGATCTATGTAATTTAATTCTACAAACACCACATTTTACACCATAATAAGGATCTTTCGAATAATCATCGTAAACCTTACATTTACAACAAAAATAGTCAGCCAACTTTTTCTTACACTTGATACAATGCTGTTGAAATCCTTGCTCATACCCACAATAATTACACATTATCCAGGAAATATCTTTTGGATTGACTTTTTTATTGCATATATGATTTTTATTATTATGACAATGATGACATGGGTAAAATCTTTCACAACATTTAAAGTAAAAAGAACAATTTTTTTAGAGTGTATACAATTTGTAAACATACATTGATACTTTTGTATACTAGACATTTTTCCATCAATCTGATTTTACATGGAAGGATAAGTTATATATGTACACACACATCTTCAACGTATTCAGGTATATAAAGAATTATTTTTTCAACATTACTGTTCATAAGTGTTTTTATTTGTTCAAAATGTTGGTGATCATCATCATTTTCATCCTAATATTTTTTAATACTTTAATAAATGCTTCAATAAGAGATTTTTGTTCAATCACATATTTATTTTCACATACATCAAGAATCATTCTTATTTGATCTTCTTGACATTCATCAATAATTTTAAAAACCCCGAATTGCTTTTTCCAACTCAAAATAACATCTGAAGATAGAAACACTTTATTCGAAATGAACTCATCATCAGTTAAGAATACTATAGTTCTGCTTCGCCAATCCACCATTATTATCAGGAAGAAATGATACTAAACATCTAACACTCAAATGTCAATCAGACTTCATCTTCTTAAATATATCTTCTACGTCATCTGAAAAACTGAAGCGATCTGGTTGTCGCTTGATGACTACGGGTATATATATAATACTTTATCCATCTTAAATTTGCATTTGAAGACCGCACCCTTTTTTCCAAAATTTCAGCAATTAATAAAATAATTCTGTACAAAACACTCATATTACCAGTAAGAAATTATACTATGCAATATCCCGGTACTTTTACCATCTTATATATATCATATAGTTACTATTACAATTTTTTCAATAATATTTTTATAAAAGACTTTAATTAAATCCAATTGTGTAATATGCTTATAAGGTTCTATTTCATCATGATAATAAGAGTAGTCTTCCAATTTTTCTATAAATATGTCAATACTATCTTTTTATTCTTTTCGCTGATTATCATCCCTTCATCGCATAATTTGAAATTAAATTTTCTTCCATTTTCAATTTCTTTATTAAAAATAATCATTCCACCACCATCAATGAATTTAGATGTATATTCTGATTTCATAATAATTCGACTTAAATCTTTTTCTTCATCAAAATCTTCATGGCGCTCAAATATAAAAGTAATACTTTGATTTGAGGATTTCACCATTATCAATTAGACAGCAAAACATTCAAATGAAAAATAAATCATTTATTGAAGATTTTACAATAAAAGAGTGATAAAAAGGGTAAGAAATTCGAATTTTTTTAAAAAAAGAAAAAAGAAATATGATTAAAAAAGTGAGAAATTCGAAATTTTTTATAAAAATAAGAAATATGTTTTTTTACAATAAAAGATAAGAAAAGTTGAATTTTTTTTATTTATTTATTAAAAAAGTGTAATATATAAATCCTTAATATCAATGTAGGGAAGATAAACACAAGAAAGATGGAAAAAAATGATGTGTATTACCCCTCTGAAAATAAAGGCGGATTATTTGGAAAGTCGTCATTTCGTGAATTTCATAAGTTTACTTCACATCATATTTCTCCTTTAAAAAGATGTAAGCAATCATTATGTACAAAATGTATCTATTGTGAAATTGAATCTTCGGTAGAATCAAAAGTTTTTTCGGAATTTAACAAAATAATACCATTAATAAATGAGGAAATAAAAAATATTGAAGAAAAGCTTACAGAGAAAATTGATGAATTTATAAATCTTGTAAGATTGGAATTTGAGTTCAATATAAAAGATATAAAAGAATAAAAAAAGACAAAAAAAGATTTCTTATTAATTTAAAATAAAATTATTTGGGTAAAAATGTTTGTACTTATAAAAAAGAAAAATAAAAAAAAAACCATAAAAGGAAGCGTGGCAATGATTGCTTACTAATAATCATTGTGAAGCTTGCTTTCATGGTATTATTTACATGATGTCAAAGAAACTGGTAAATGCATCAAGACTAAATACAAGAGTAAATACTAAACCGCTGAACTGTATTAACTATGTTGAAAAAAAACTCTAAGAAATATCCCAATAGAAGTCGTATTTACAGCTACAATGCAAATGAATTTCTTTGGAGAGGAAATATTGTTCATTGGTTGCATAATCGAGAAGAAAGAATTCAACAGAATCAACTTTATTATGATGGAGAAGACCAACTTTATAAATTTGCATATGAATCGAATAGAGGTCAAGTTAAATATGTTCCCTATTCTTTTTTTATGGTTAATGCATTTAGAATGTGAATAAGTTGGTGTTTGCAATCGTTTGAACTCGTTTTTTAAGAAATAACTCAAAGCAATAAAAACAACCCTCATTTACAATGTGTGACATACTATCTTCTATAAATTCTTTTACATGCGTTTGTGTACAAATAGAAGATTGGATTAATTGGTTTTGGGACGATAAAGTTGGCGAAAAGACTGAATCATATTTGCGATTCTTTCTTGTCGATGATATATTAAAACGAAACAATTTATATCATCAGTAAATTGGACTTTGGGAAAATCTAGAATGTGTAACATACGAGTTGGGTCAAGTTTTTATCCATGTCTTTGTTTACAAATAGAAGATTGGCTTAACTGGTTTTGGGATGAAGAATTTGGTGAAAAGGTTGATTCATTTTATCGATTCTTTATTGTAGATGAAGCATTGAAGCAAGAGAATTTGTATCTTCAGTAAATTGGACTTTGGACTTTCCATATTATCATTTTTTAAAAATTGGACTTTGGACTTTCATCAATGTAATTATTTTGTATTGTTCTTTTTAATATATCTTTTTTTTATGAAATCTTCTTGTTATATATTTTGTATTACTCTTATTCACTTTTCTAATATATATATGTATATTATCACAGGCTCACCCTTCTCTATTTTTATGTTTACTACCGCTGACTGCCTCAAAAACGATCCTCCCGTATTTTTTTATTATAAGATGTATTATGACTATTTTTAGACATAATACATTTTATAATAAAAAAACTTGAGCTTGCGGTGATATATATATATATATATATATATATATATATATATATATATATATATATATATATAAATATATATTAGTTAACTACTCCATGGGCAGCTATGATGGAGCGGAAGTTTGCGAGCTTGTAGGGCTATTCTTACTCGACCAACTACAGCACCGATACGGAAACAACGTCGGCTTATACCGTGACGATGGCCTTGCAGTCATAAATACCAAATATGGAAGAGTCTGTGACAAAGAAAGAAAAATCCTCTCACACCTATTTGACTAGCTTGGACTAAAAATCACAGCGATGACAAACCATGAACGCATAAACTTCCTTGACGTAACCTTTGACCTTAGCAACGACACCTACCAACCATATAGAAAACCCAACGACGAGCCCCTCTACATTCACAGATCGTCCAACTCCCGACCATCAGTTTTACGCCAACTACCCACATCCATCAACAACCGAATTAACACACTCTTATCTAGCAAAGACACCTTCGAAAATGTCGCACCAATTTACAACCAAGCTCTTAAACAAAGCAACTTCTCCACCCAACTCACCTTTAATCCATTAATGGCTTGTCTAGTTTGTAGAAATTTGTTGTTTTGTCGGCAGCGATTAGTAGCTTCATTTCGTGTTTCATGGTAGTGGTGTGGTCTTTCATTTTGTTAAGGAATGAGCTGTTCACGTCTTTAAACTTTATCGATTGTATCATTTTCGTCATGTCTTTCTCGAAATCTTTTATAGTCGAATTTTAGTGTGTATCGGTATCCGTTTTCGTCGAGTGCTTTTTGGTATGGTGCAGTTATTTGGTGAAATGATGCTTTGTCGGATGATAGTGAAGAATGACGTTTGTTAATGGCGTTGGGCATGTTCTTCGTTATGGTTGGTGGATGGTTTTTTCGCTGTGGACGAATTGCAGAGAAGTGTTGGGTTTTGTGTAAGGGCGATATGAAAAATTGTTAAGATTGAAGGTGATGTCAAGGAAGTCGATGATTTTTTTGTTTGCTTCAATAGTTATGCGTAGTCCATTGTTGTTGAATATTCGGCATATTTCCTTTTTAATGTTCTCTGTTTCTCGTGGTGTGGTGTTTGAAATGGCAAGTCCGTCGTCTCGATAAAGTCCTATGTCTGTTGTGATGTTTTGTAGTTGAGAAAGGAGGTAGCTTCCTACGAGTTCGCATGTCTCAGCTCCGTCGAAGCTACCCATTGTGACGTCGAATGTTGAGTTATATTTCTTTTCCAGGGTTGTTGGTTGTGTATAAGGAATGAATTCTTAGCGTGTATAATGATGTTTTTTTCGGCGTTTGTGATGTTGTCGTAGGGGTGAAAACAGGCTTGTCGGGATGAAATTGTAGTTTTTGTGTATTTTCTTCTTCTTATCAATATTTACGCTCTGCTCTCGGGCATCGAGCACTGTTTTATACGGAAAATCATAAATTATAATCTTCCTATTAAGCTCCAAGATAAATTTTTGTTGAGCATTCTACGATAATCCGCTATGAAGAAATTCAACTTCAACTACAGCATCAAGAACATTCCTCTACCATCACCGAATGAATACTTATTGAAAAATCTGAGACCTTCCTTCGTAATATGCGCTGGAAAGCTTACTTCTTCCTCAACCCGAATAATACCACCGATTATAAAGACACCTATGGCTTCAAGAGTACTAAAAACCCTCCACCGATCGACGACCTAAAAGATTTCGAGAAAGACATGACTAAAATGATACAATCGATAAAAAGATGCAACCTTTGCCTTAAAGAAAAATTCTTCATCCTCTACCAACCATCCAAATCATCCCTCAATAAACGCAACAAGCTTGTTTCCTCTTGTTGCCATAGATCCAAAACACTCCTATGTAATTTGTAAACATACACCGTAATTAATACTCTAACTTCCGTCATCTAACTTGAAACTATACACCTTGATTAATACACTAACTTCCGTCATCATCTTGTATATATATTTTAAGCATTTAAGTATTTTATTCATTAAATCCCCTGAATAGTGAGAAATCACGAAACAGGCTTGTCGGGATGAAATTGTAGTTTTTGTGTATTTTCTTCTTCTTATCAATATTTACGCTCTGCTCTCGGGCATCGAGCACTGTTTAATACGGAAATTAAATTATAAACTTCCTATATATATATAGGGTACTAGTATATATATATATATATATACTAGTTAACTACTTACAAGAGGAATTTATCTTGATTTAGCTGGTAGTTTAAGTGCACGTTGCTAATAGTTTTGGACAACGGCAAAATAATTAAAACAACCAAGAAAGCGTTGAAGGTGACTCATAAAAGTAAGGAGGGAAAATAATATATGGAAGGTAATCGTTTGATATGGAAGTTTAATTTAGCGAAGACACCCTGGTGGGTGAATTTTTTAAAAGAATGATATCATTGGTGAAAGGTTGTCTGAGGAAGGTGTTGGGTATCGCTAAATTAAACAAGGAAGATTTGCTAACAACATTAGTTGAGGTACAAGGTAGGTTTAACTCTAGACCAATGAGTTATGTACATAAAGATGATGTACTGACTCCTGCAATTGTTATGTTTGGAAGAATATTAACATTTATATGAGACAAAGGAATTCTACATACTATTAATGACGAAGATGCAGGAGAGGTCAAGCGTAAGTTTAGGTATGTAGCGAGATTGCGAAAGCATTTTTTGTGCATGTGGAGCAAGGAATACTTAACAAGTTTAAGAGAGTGTCATAAGGTTCGCAAAGTAAATGGTAGTGTGGATCCTAAAGTAGGTGATGTAGTTCTTGTGTTTGAGGAAAGTTTGAAAAAGAGGATTTTGGAAAATAGCGAGAATCGAGGGATTAATCATAGGAAAAGAAAATATAGTCAGAGGAGCGGAAATCAAAATCGTTAGCAATGGAAGGCCACTGCACATAAGCAGGCCTCTTCAGAAACTGTATCCACTAGAGATGGATGCAAAGGAAAAGAAAGACAGATATGTAAAAATAGAGAAACAAGAAAGTAGTGACAGAGGTAAAGTTTCAAAAAAGGGTAGCAGTGTAGAAAGTCAAAGGAGACCTAGAAGAGCAGCAGCTTTGGATGTATGTTGACGATTAAAAGTTTTGTTCAACCCTAAACGCTCAAAAAGGGGGAATGTGCCGGAACTTGTGTAAATAAGTACTAGATAATTTTCATTTGATACTAGAAACTTATGGAAGAACGGAAATAGAAACTTATGTTAATACTTTTTTAGTAATGACACGTTGAAAGTTAGGTGCTTCTCTCATTGCTGTGAATGTAAAATCTTGAAATTTTTATGATTATCTGTGATGCTGCAAAGTTATATTGAGTAAAATTGAGAACTGTGTCGACTGCGCGTACAGTAGGATAGTATAGAGTCCCAAAATTGAATCGACAGACACATAAATGCTTTGTAATAACGCGGAAAGGAGAAAATTGCTACACAAATAAATAAACCATATCTTGTAATTTATGAACTGGGTTTTAATACTTCAATTGTTAAAGAATTTAACGGCCCTCAAAACTAATGATAATTCCTCTTTTATAAACAACACACATTTTGTATATTTTAATAAGTATAACAAACTCATATCTTAAATATCTAAAGCACTGCTGACATATTTTCATGTTGACAGCAGAGAACCTCTGATTCATAGAGCACATTCAAGAATTTCAGTGTACTTAACATTGCCTTCATTCTAACTTTTCCATGCAAAAAAAGTGGTTTATATATCTGCGACTTTTCACGTGACAGTTAGATACACTCAAAGTATCCTATATCCCGACATGTATAACCTACTCATAAATTTTACAAGCATTTAATCAAAGCCTTTCGGACAATCCGAATTTTCTTCTTTTTGTGGAAAATCCGTATTTTATTCTTTTTGCTCGCAATCGATATATAATTATAGGAATAGTTGAAACTACTGCGTCAAAGCGCAACACGCATGTAACTTGGATAATCAACATGGTTATATGACAATAGAATGGAATTGCCTTCGAGGTTTGTCGTTTTGAAGAAATTGAATTTAGTTTGGCGTTTCACATTTATATTTTATGATTTGCATTGTCCTGAACTAAATTTTATGTTTTTCTTAAAATTTTTTCGATGAAAAAAGGCATATTCATGTTGTACACTCATATAATAACATACCATTGATCAATAAACGTCCCTTGGTTGTATTTAAAGTACTAAAACGTTGCAATACATCATTTACCGCAAGAAGGGAATCTTGAAGTTAATCTTAGTCTTAATCTTTATCAAGAAGGGTAGTTAACACCTGAACCGGAAACCACATGGCCATGATAACGGGACTTTTTGCGTTTACCGTTGATGGAAAATAGCACCTCTCTATTATTAGCTTTTTAGCTAAGACAATGTGCGATTTTCTAGCAACACATTCAACACTATAGTGCTTAACTGGCACTTCTAATTTTTGATTGGCAGGAATACATGCTGATGACCATCTGATAAATACTTAACATGTGTACCACGCCACAGATTTTTAAAACCCTAAACTGCAGTGTTCATTCGAGGTCCTTTTGCTCCAATAGGACATCTTGCTGATGGTGGTCATTTTTTCTCTAATCTCACATTTATGTTGCCATAAATGAATTGTGGTTACACGATTTTGTCTCCCAAAATTTACTTAACTTCTACTATTGACGCCTTGTTGAAAAGCCTATTCTGCTATACTGTTTAAAGTGCTACCGAAGTGAAATTTTGGATATCGATTTTCCTATACTCAAGTAGCTCAATCTTTCCTGATCACTTTGGTACAATTTTATTGAAAATTGAAGAAAGGGATTATTAATAAATTCTTGCTCAAGTTTGCGTTATGCGTGTTAATTTTAATCGTGCAATATTATATGAATGAGACGTAATTTAAAAGACGGGAGTCAAAGTATGAGCATTGATTTACTAGTATTTTGTTAGATTTTTTACACTTATTCATAATAAAATTTGAGTTTTTCAAGCAGTAAAGGTGAACGCAGTTCGTATACTGAAACTCTGATACAGAAAATGACAATTTTACTTTCGATTTCCAGCGATTAGCATATAATAGTTGATAAGTCAATTGTTCATTCGTACGAAAATGAATTTCCAGAAAACGCAGTCAGTGAGAATTTTAGGTCGAATAAGACGCAGATGGATTAGAGCTCTAAGCGTTAAAGGCGAAGTTCAAAGGAACTATTCAGTTAGATAATTGGTAAGTTGATAAATGTTATTAGAACTTTATAAGAAATTGAAATTGTCATTTTGTCCGTATGTTGTTGTGTGTAAATACAATAACAAACAGCATACTTTTTCAGTGTGCATGTAGCTTGTATGTGTCTTACTATGTTTGTGACTGATGCCAATGAATGCCGTTGTTGTAGAGAGGTTGGACCTACTTTACACAAAGTCTTATTTGATGGGAGCTTTAAAAAAATTGACTGTGTTTCTTTTCACGAAAAGCGTGCCGTTATGACATTGACACATGCTACTGCCTTGAGGAATGTTGGCCCACCTCAGAGAGATGAAGACGGAAGCATCGTGGAATACATGAAAATGAGTAAGTACATTCAATTTCTAATTTTATTTTGTAAGGAAAGTTTGAAATCTTGCCATGGAACGTTTTCAGATCTTTATTTTTATGTTGTATTTGATGATGCTTCACAATTTTGTTATGTTAAATCAAAACAAATTTGTCACAATGTAAAGTTGCCTGTCATCTGTCACATAATTGGCCCGTGTGAAGAATTCAGTGGGTGAGATTGTAAGAGCTTTGCAATGTTGTATAACGATTTTGTAAAATTGCATATCGTATTGGGAATTACTCGTGCATCACATTAAAAACAACAAATTTACACCGAGAATAGGCAAAAGCACCTAGCTATTTTTTTAAAAGTATAAAAGATACAACAATGTTAATATCAGGTTTTGTTATTTTTTCACTTCACTTAAGGCTTCACTTATTGAATATTACTCATAAACTAAAAATATATTTAATGTTTAGTTGGTGAATGACCTATCTTCGTATCAGGGCCTCTCAACATTTAATCCCATGTTAATGAACAGTAGTATGAATTAAATGTGATAAATTGAGTTAACATTTGTCAATTTTGGAATCATCATTGTGATAATCGTGTAAAATATTATCATATTCTTCCTCATGATTAAACTCATCAATGTGACACACACTTCAAAATTTTCTTTATTTTCAAAGTCCATTATGCTCATAAATCTGCACTAGCCCTTCTAGAATTAGCTTTGGCAGCCTCAAAGACGGATGACTTAATATTTATTGTATGAAATGTTTTTGTTCCAAAGATAGATTGACTTTTACAAGGAATTTGCAAGCTTTGAAATGCTTCACCTGTCTCATTCCTCTATGAACCATACTCGTTTGTGTTTATTATGATGTTTGGCTCTTGGACCAGCAAATAAATCCGCGCCATGTTGCAGAGATTGGAACTCGTATTGGTTATAAACAACGTTCTAAACTTTAAAACTCTTGCTAAAGGCAGTTTAGAACATGTGACACGGATGACAGATTTTCTGCAAAAGATGCAGACATTTGTTTCACACTTGTTTGGACAAGAATAATTTAGTCAATGGCAAAATGCAAACGTCGAACTTTCAAACACTTCGTATATGAAAGGTGTCTCTTTCATATAGGAAACTCCAGTTTCCTATATGAAATCAAATATGTACTTTTCGTAAGGGAATGTTTGAAAGAAGTTAATATAGAGTTCTCGGGTAGTCTTTATTTTTTTGTTTGCACACTTGAACGCGCTACTGGAATGAGCATTTAATTTTAACATTAAAATATATCACTAACGCTTTGAACATTCATTATTAGCGTTTTTATACATGTCCAAATATACAATATTTGGACATTACATGTTATATTATAAGTTGTTCATGGTTGAAATAATGCATTGCTCAACTGTCAACCATTAAATAATTATTTGGATACAAATAGATATGTTATAAAGCTGACACTGAAGAGTAATTTGATCGAAGAACAATGCCTATTGTAAAAATTCAAATCCGTCGAAAAATGACATACACAGTAAAATGATATGCGCCATTTTAGCACAGCGAAGTCGTTTTAGCTCTTCAAATTGCCAGTCGCGTTGGCTTACAGTGAGGGCAAAAACAGACAAGAGGGGCCGTTTTATGTCAATGACGGTTGTTTTTGCTCTAGCTACAATTGGTGTCAAATTTGTTCGAGATTCTAGGGATTATAAATAAGATTAAGGCCTTAGTCAAAAGTCGCTCTTCTCATGTGCGAACCTAATACCGTTAGATTCGAGAATGGCTCTGCGAAAAATTGGCTTTGTTTCAAACGTCGAACTTAATAGATAAGTTAATTTACATATTAAATTTGGGGGTAACGGCTGCGCATGCGCGGCTAACCACTAGGCTATACTGAAGCAGTGTCCGTCAACCCAGTCTCTTCCTTAAATAAAATCTATACGCTAATTGTGAAAATACCCTCAAATTGACTCTGTAAGTCAATTTGAAACGTCCATTCAAACAACAGGCCTGGTGACTTGCCTGCCTGGTTGCAACCGCGCAACCTATCATTTAACGCAATCTACTATCCCGCGAAGTTTTGGATATCCTCAATCGTTTATTGTAAAGTTTATGCTCTTCTTATCTTTTTTAAAATTCAATTTAAACTTTAATATTAAGTTGCGTGGTTCGCATTATTGCTGAAATAAAAGAAAACAATGATAGCGGTAAGTAATTTTACACATTACAATTAAGTTATAAAATTACAAATACTGAAATACATAGGCCAATCCAGTGGCTAATTTATGTATTGAAGGCTTGTTAGCTTTTACGAGACATATACTTAGCTTGCTTTTTGAAAAGATAAACAAGAGTGCTTATCCATTCTCTTCTTGGTCATAAATGCATCTTAATGAGCAAACATCAACTCTAGTACACTATTTTACAGATAGAAATTACTATACAAAACTAACAATAGCATGCACATATGAGTGATATGATTTAGCTTAGTTAGCTACACCTGACTAATGGAAAAAGTCCACAATTTAAGGTAACCTTGAACAAATATTGATTGTAAGAAACAAAGAAGCTTCTGGATTACAATGTTTTAAATACTTAGTAACTTAAGTTTGTCCAAAATAGTTATATTTTGAAAAAGAAAGTTCTTTCAAGTTAACTTGAAAAGCTGCCTGTATCATATTGCTGTGATCACCTGCAAAATACATGTCAATCTGATGCAGTAGATATTTTTTCTTTGACAACTTAAACTATAACAATTTACATGTTTTAGTGTGTATAACACTTTCCACCTGGCAAGTTAAACTGTAAACTGTTTACCATGAAAAAGAAGGGTATTTTCATGTTCAATGTAAAGATTATATAGTTGGACTAAAAGCTTTGGCATGGTTAGCTTTGCTGTTCCTCAGTATGTTTTTCTCCATCTCACATGCTCATTTATTTGCAAAGTTTGTTAATTAGTAATTACAATATTTTAATTTGATAACATTATTTTTTATAGATTTTCATGTACTAGAGCTTGATGATACAGAATGTGTTGATGTATCTTCCAAAAAATTTGTAGGTTCATCAAATATTTATTGCAAATGAAATACAAGAAGTGTTATAGCATCCTAGAGTCATAATGATTGTGCCCAAAAGTGATATAGCAATCTCAATGGTTTGGGGAGCTGGTATTTATTTGAGTGCTTATTTTTCCATGCTAAGTTTTTAAAATAATTGCTTCTTCTGGATTAAAACATGCATAATTTTTTACTTCTTTGTTGGCCAAGGTTTCTTAGAGCTTACATATACAGAAACACAAAACAGCTCGGCAATATTAATAGCTTGTGCAAGAACTTTCATTGATGCTTTCAACATGCCTAATTTTGCAATTTTGTTCTCGAAATAGTAATAGGAATAATGCCAAGATTTTATTTTGCAAAAAAACTTTTGACTTTATGTGCACTTTAACAGAATCATATACCATTTGCATTAGAATTCAACTTTAAAGTTAATCACAGTTTCACAGGCAATATGATAAATCAACTTCACATCAGATCAATAGAACTTAATTTAGAGAGCTACTGCATCTAACACTTATTTTAATAAATGAAAAAAGTCCGTAATTCTCCAGAAAAGTACTTTGTAATCTGTTTGCATTAAATATATTCACTGTTGAATTACATTGCAAGATATGCACAAAACATTACCTAAATTCCATAAAAAAAATGAGATACAATTTTCCCAAAAGCAAAATTTCATATCAACAGAGTTTCCAAATAAAATTATGTTCAAGTGTGGATAACACTGTCTCGTCAGCAGGTACAGTTTAAATAAAAATAAAATATAGCAGCTAAATTTTTGTACTTGAAACCAGAACAATAAAAATCAGCATTTTTAATTTGTCTATATAAGAAAAAATTATGTGATTAGTATTGTACAAACAGTAACATTTGCAACAAACGTGACTGTTCTTAGACAACAAAAATCCTTTATATTGAACAAAATAAGTTTAATTTCAACATATGCCTCACCAACTAGAAGCCTATACCATTCTGCATTTCAATTTCACTTCAACTATAATCGCAGTTTCACAAGCAATAAAGAAATAAACAACTTCACATTCGATCAATAGATTGTTAAAGAGCAATTGAAAATTAACAAATAATTTATATCTATTATTTTCCAATAGAAACTTTGTAATCTGTCCGCATTATATTTTCATTCTTGGATCACATTGCATAATATGTACAACCTAAGAAAAGTTTCCAGAATACAATGCTTCAAAACAAAACCTTGTCCAACTTTGGATAACACTGATTCAATGCCAAGCACAGTTTAAGTTAAAAAAATTTACGGCAGTTCAATTGTAAATTCAAAGCACTTTTTAGTTTTAGAATAAAGTTATTATTGATGAATTTTTACGGAATATATTTTTACCAGTTAAGTTGCCTCTACGGTTTCGAAATATAAATATAACCAAAAATGAGCAGCAGTAATTTATTTTGACTTACTTTATACTTGCCAAAGAATTGATTGACACCTATGGTGTAGTTACGCGTTTTCTTGAGCAAGAATATGTATCCTAAGTGTCGGGTATTTTCTTCATCGCACGTCAATTTTAAGCAATGAAAACAAGTATATTGGTGCTGCTGTTAAAAACTGCCAGAATATGCGTTTGCATACGTAAAAACGCCCAGCATTGGTTCACGAAGAGTTTTAAAACACGAACTAGTGAACAGCGAATGAATATCAGAGCCATAAAGTTAAGTTTGGCTTGCAGTAGTTATTAAGCTTGATTGCGGATTCTGATATATTTAAAATTTCCATTAAACATGGCGGAATTGCTTTATTTTTTGGTCATTTAGCCAATACAACACAGTGCCATTATAAATTCATATTGCAAGTAGGAACGAAAACAGCGGCTGGGCGCTCGCCTCAAACCCGTGTCCCAACTCTTACAAATAAAGGGCTCTAGATGGAAAGTTATTTGTGGTACGAACTTTCATTAGTCTTCATTACAAACCCTGATTTTAAGAATGAAAATCTTCTAAGGAAATAAGGTATACGTGCAATACCCAAATAAGTTGGCATAAGTGATTCCATGCGTGGAATTTTACTTTTTAAATGCTTTTACAGTAAAAGAACAAGTTTAAAACCATTGGTTTAGTAGTTATTTTCCGCTAAAATGACAAATATCCTTTATCATGCATTCCAAAAAAATTTATGCCTTTTACACATGTGTCTATTGAATTCGTGAAAAAAGTACTATTAGTTTCTTTGAACACTTATAAAACATTTTTTATGATGTTTTCACAAAAAAAAAGTGTGCGTCAAAAACAAAAAAAATCAAATATTAAATTCTTTCAAAATTTCTGAAATAACATCACTAACAGATGATTTTCATCAAGAATACGTGCATAAGCATTTAACTTGATTGCCAAAACTTTGCTGCGATTTGCGACTAAAAATCAAACATCTGTCTCATTCTCTGAGGACACATACCCTTGACATATTAAACTTATTTTCTTGAACAGACATTTCTCCTTCGTAAGAGTTAGTCCTAGATCTTTAATTCGTTGTAATACCGTGTTCAAATATGCATCGTGATCTTTCTCGTCTACGCCAAACACCATAATGTCATCACTGATATTAATCACTTCTCTCAGTCCACTCAACGTTTCTCTGATGGCATTTTGGAATAACTCTGCAGTACAGTTTATTCCAAAATTCAAACGTCGAAATCTCCGTAGACGAATGTGTGTTGTGAAGGTTGTCAAATATCTAGATTCTGCGTCGAGCTCTAAGTGGTTATAGCCTTGATTTAAGTCCAATTTGCTAAACCATACAGCACCATTTAGATCACTTATAATTTCACCAATCGTCGGAGTCAAGTGTCGTTCTCTCTTTATTGCTTTGTTTACTTGTCGCATATCTATACAAACTTGGACCTCCCCATTTTGTTTTGGTACGACCACGACTGGTGAAACCCAAGATGTTGGTCCATCCGTTTTCTCTATGACTCCGCGTTCTTCGTCTCGTTTTAAATGTTTCTCCAATCTTTTCTCACATGAAACGGCACCTGACGATGAGGTTGTGCGATAGGTTGTACGTCCTTATCTTCGTATAGATGAACTTGAAACCATTTCAAATTTCCCAGTCCTTGAAAGACTTCTTGATATTTGTTAATTAGCTCTTCCACTTTGGTATCTTCTGTCACTTTTTCTTATGCCTTTTCTTTAACGGGTTCCTGTTTATACTTTGTAATGCCTTCTGTGGATGCAACTATTTGTACCAGGCCAGATTTTTTAAAACTTTTCCAGCTTATCAAGCAAACCATATCCCTATTAACAACAAAAAATGCTAACCAATCATATAGTTTATCGGTTTCGACCACACACTGACATTTTCCTGTAATTGATACTTGTTTTTTCGACCCATAAGGAAAGATTTTCTCATTTGCTTCCTGCAATATTGACTTTTTCTTCAATTTGTTAAAATTCACTTCATGTAAGAGACTTACGCTGGAACCGTTATTTGCCATGACTGACACAGGAGTACAATTTATCTTAACTTTAAATTTCGGAAGTTTTGGTGCACCGTCAACGTTGAAAATGCATA
Source organism: Xenia sp. Carnegie-2017 (assembly GCF_021976095.1). Taxonomy (NCBI): domain Eukaryota; kingdom Metazoa; phylum Cnidaria; class Anthozoa; order Malacalcyonacea; family Xeniidae; genus Xenia; species Xenia sp. Carnegie-2017. The sequence continues at coordinate 9,328,994 of NW_025813526.1, forward strand.
TTCCTCTTCTATACTTTATTCGGACGTTATTTCTTGAACCGTATTGACTTGAAGAGGTCTTACTTCATTCCGTTTTATCTGTCCGTTTCGCTTTGTTGACTCAGCGTGATAACCTTCATGATTGTCTTGTATTTAAACGGATATGAAAAAGTACATTTACTTTGGATGAAAATGTACTCTCAATATTTATGAAAGTATTCATGATTGAGCCTAAATGAAATTATTAAACAATTAATGAACGTTATGCTAATATAGACTTTATTGAATAGTTTTGGAAATTATGTGTTAGATATGGATACATATCCCAAGATACTGATGTAACTCCTGATAAAATGATGACAATATAAATTATTTCTTAAATATATTTTTATAACTACATATATTTGAGTATTTTTCTTTTTATTCTTACATTTTTGTGCATAAACTTTTTAATTCTTGGACAAAATATTTTAGATAAACTTAACACTTTTTTATCATTTTCTAAAATCGAATTATGATTAATTACATTCAAAATATTCATTTTTAAACAGTTTTGTAAAAAAACCCAACAAATACCACAAGTAGTTTTATTAATATTTTAATGACTTTATAAGAAAATATTGCAAAATTTAATTTTTTATCAGTTTCCAATTTTTCCTTCTTTTATTTTTCTAATGTTGTGGATTTAAACCAAAACTATTAAAAATATATAATTTTTTCCTATTTTTCCACGCTGCTACCCAATGTTGACCTGGTTTATCACTTGTGTATGTATTCCATATCCAAGCACTATCTCTAACATATATTTTGGGCAATAATCAGCTGGAAAACACCTTTGAATTTTTTTATAATATTATTATTATTCGCCAAATAAATTAAATTATCAGTTGTTAAAAACTTTTCCAAGATACATTTTATATTCATCTTTTATAGATCATATGTTTATTTTGTCTCAATATTTTTCGTCGAGAAAAAGTAAAATAACGATGGGGTGTAAAGCAGCCCAAATTTAAAGACGGTGCAGGAGTTAATAATGACGGTATATGTGTAGATGACGATTTTGAAGCAAGAGATAGAAGTGATGAACGAGTAGATAAGATAGGTATTTGTGAGCTTCGTCTTCTACCAATTGTATCGCTTTCATTACAATTTATATACATCTCCTTAATTTTATGAATTTTAATAGATGAAATTGGCATTCCTTTTCTTTTTAACTCAAGTAAAATAGATCTTAATCAATGTTCATTGAGATTTAACGCTTTTCTTTTAGATATTAAATCATTTACTAAATCAAAGAATGTAAAATGAAACTTCTACCCATTTATATTTAAATCTTTTTTCTTTATACCATGATTATTGAAAATTTTTGAAATTAAATTGTGATGTTGTGCTTTTGAACCCCTCGTTATTATTAGTGTTTTAAATGGAGTACCACACCCATCTATAATTAAAGTATTCCCAACGTCCATTATATCATCTGTATCTACAAATTTTTCGTTTTCAGCTCTTCTTAAATCAACCGCTTTATTCATAAAAGTGATTAAATTCCTTTTTTTATTTTTTCTTTCTTTTTTTAATATATTATATGCTTTTATTACTTTATGCCTTTTTGTATTATTAGTAATTCCATCAATCAAACCATCTTCCTCCCATCGTCTTGTCACTTCTGGTAATAATTTATTTATTTGACTTATGTCAACCAGACAAAATTTCTTAACACTATCCTTTATCCTTACTCTTAATTATGATGTAAGCATCTTCTAAGAAATGTCTTGTTGGAAAATTTACACAGAACAAATATTTTATATCGTCACTTTTTCTGTTATAAACTTCTTAATAACATTTTCTTATGGTATGGATTTATTTCTTCATGTAAAATTATTTTATCATTTAAAATATTTTTTAAAGTAAAAATCAAATTTTTAAATATATTTTTTTAATTAATTATATTTTACTTTCTACTCTAGAATTAATAAGAAACTTTAAACTTGGAACAATTTCATTTTTTTCACTATTTTGCTTTTGTTTTGAAAATTCAAATGATTTGATAATTGCTTTTAAGACCTCTTCTTTTTTAATATTTTCTTCATACCATCTTCATCATCATCATCATTATCATTATCATCGTCATCGGAATCAATTTTTTCTTCATCAAATTTTATTTTAAAATTATAATATTCCCCTTTATTTTTTTTCTTAAATTAATTTTCATTTTCTTTATAAATTTCTACCACATTTTCTTTAATATTACCTTTATTTTCTGTATCCTTTTTCCCTCTCCATTTATATTTACTTTATCAACCACTATCAATAATTAGGATTTATTACTGGATCAATGTGTATAATTTGTTTTTTTAATGGAAAATCAATATCAATTACTTTTATATTTCTTCTTTTTCATTTTTTTTTATTTCTCTTCAATTTATATTTTTTGTCATGTTGAACACACAACAATAATAAAAAATTAAAATCGATATTCAAAATATATGGGTATTTGATATCCCTAACTCATTTGATTTCTAAATTCTCCGAAAAATATCATCGTATGTGCTTATTTAATTTTTTTTCTAAATTAATATCAACTCCAAAATCACCTGATTGTTACCCGATAAAACTGTGGTGAAACCATCTTGAGCAGGAGATTAATTAAATGCCATAATTCCACAATCAGACTTAAATCAAGGATAATGAAAATTAATTGTTTCACTTTTTTTTAATTTTTTTTTAAATTCCAATTTTCTTCTTTTCTTCCATAATACTAAGGGGTTACAGCACAATTAGTACGTGCACAACAATAACGGAAATTTAATAATTGATAAAAGTAGCAATTTTGTTGATATGCTCCATTAAATTTTGCTGTTTTTTGAAAGACTATAAAAATGTTGATGATAGACACTCTGTGAATACATCATAGCAGTTAATTGTTTTGGATGCAATACGTTGAGTTTATGTAGCAACTCTTATATTGTATACAAAATAATGACACTCTTTATTTTCTTGTGTCAGTTTATTATTTATAGCTTTACTCAATTGTTCATTTGGTTTAAAAATTCTAGTTTTAATCTTAAAATCAGTAAGATGGATATCGAAATTTTTGTGATAATCAGCAGCTAACCCCATGAAATCATTTTGTTTTTTGGCTCTTGCAAATTGAAATTTCAAATCACTAGCTGATGTAATCCAACTTCTTTATCATACCCGTTTATTAAAGTTATATCAAGTGATCTATATTTTTATAAGTCTTATTATTTATAAGCTTTACTCGTGGAAGATTGAGAAATCACAAAACAGGCTTGTCGGGATGAAATTGTAGTTTTTGTGTATTTTCTTCTTCTCATTAATATTTATGCTCTTCGTTTAAGCATCGAGCACTGTACTTACGGAAATTTAAATAAACAAACCTTCCTATATATATATATATATATATATATATAACCGTACATCCTATGTCCCAAGTGCAGGAGTCACCATTTTACTATGGTGATAGCCCGGAGGGCACATTGTATACACACTTTGTATATATATACACAAGATGTACGATTATACATTGTATGGATTGTATTGTACAGTCACCAGAGCGCTCAAACCTATATAGGTGAGCATTGCATAAAGCGAATGCGGTGAACGTCTCTTTATGAGACTCTCTACGCAATCCGAGAGCGCTCAAACTGCGCAAGCGCAGCTAGCGTAATATACAAAGTGTATAACAATATGCCCTCCCGGCTATCACCATAGTAAAATGGTGACTCCTGCACTTGGGACACAGGATGTACGGTTCATTTTAAATGATTTTTATTGAGCTTTCGACTCGTTGCTTCGAGCCTTCATCAGAATGAGGATATTTATTTACACGTGCTTTTAGCTTGGGGACGTTTAGAGCGTCTAATTGGATTAGTGGGTGGATTAATGTGATTGGATGGGGTAAAATGCGTTGCCATGGGTTTTGGTGTGTTGTTAATATGATTGCTGTTAATAATATTAGAGTGTAGTGTTTTAGTTTTGGTGTTGTTTGTAGTTTTTTTTGTAGTTTTTCTTTAGTTGTGAGTATATGATGGGTATGTCGATATGTCTGTTTATTGTGTCGTTGTCTTCATGATACAACTGACGCGATCTACATGATACCATGTAAAGACTGTTCAAAGCAATACATAGGACAAACATCTAAGAAAATTGAAACAAGACTCACACAACACAAAAACGCCATTAAAAGACGAGATCCGAACTCACTACGGGCAGAACATACCCACGAAAACAACAACACATTCGACTGGACAGAAACTAAAGTACTCGGACGCGACGCGCACAGTCTGAACACGCGCGCGAATATAAAGAAACTTGGTACAGTAAAGACAACGACACAATAAACAGACACATCGACATACCCATCATATACTCACAACTATTGAAAAGGACAAAAACCTAAAAACAACACCAAAACCAAAACACTACACTCTAATATTAATAACATCAATCATGTTAACAGTACAACAAAACCCATGGCAACGCATTTCACCCCATCCAATCACATTAATCCACCCATTAATCCAATTAGACGCTCTAAGCGTCTCCAAGTTAAAAGCACGTGTAAAGAAATATCCTCATTCTGATGAAGGCTCGAAGCAACGATTCGAAAGCTCAATAAAAATCATTTAAAATCCGGAGAAATTTTTATCTTTTATGTATATAAGCGATAAAAATTGTTATATACAACGTGTATAACAATGTGCCCTCCCGGCTATCACCATAGTAAAATGGTGACTCCTGCACTTGGGACACAGGACGTACGGTTACACATTGTATGGATTGTATTGTAGAGTCACCAGAGCGCTCAAACCTATATAGGTGAGCAATGCATAAATCGAACGCAGTGAACGTCTCTTTATGAGACTCTCTACGCAATCCGAGAGCGTTCAAACTGCGCAAGCGCAGCGAGCGTAATATACAAAGTGTATAACAATGTGCCCTCCCGGCTATATATATATGTATTACGGATAATAATCCTGGATAAAAGAGCGCTCAATATTCTTTATATTAGAAGAGCGTAAGATAAAACGAACTAAAATAAAATGAACAATTATTTGCTGTCGCTACTCGGAGTTTCATGCCGTAGGGCGATTTTCAGGCAACTGACAGATTATATATTATTTCCTGACTATATACTGTTACATGATAATCCATAATCATGTAAATTATACTTATTATTGTTATATACTTAAATATATTGCTAGTTAACTTGTTAGTGCTCCTTGTAAATGCCTTACTCATACATCCATGTGTATGTTAACCACAATAACAGGAAAAGCTTACGTATAGGACGTGGTCAACCAACTGACCATAGTTTACGCACAAACGGTTAATCGTACGTCATTGTACAATCACTTATAAGCCGAGAATCGAAAGTTGTAGTTATGTTGGTGCTTAGTAGAAGTCCACATCAGAAGAAAGCTCATGAAAAGAAAACGAACTATTTACGAAGATAACCAAAGAATCCAGATATATATCCAATCCATCAACAAAAGAGTCACTGAAAGCAGTTGTCTTAGATAAGTTTGAACATTTACACATTTATATTATAACGTTTATATCAAAATTATTAGTATATTAAATAAATATCTTAAGAATTGACAACAACTTCTCCACAAGATTTTACTCCTTTTGTTACGAGCAATTGAACCAAAAGCGGCCATTTTATTATTAGTCGGGACGTTCGTAACAATATATCGATTAAAAGGTGTTAAGTTACATGACAGCATACACTAAACATATCAGGAACGTTTAATTAAAATGTTCTTTTTACGCCCTTTCAGGGTAAGTAGCATTTCTTCAGGGCAAAGACGGCGGGTTTTTGGGTTTTTGTTCGGAGGTGGAAGTTGTTTCATAAAGTCCCATTTAATGTTGTAGTTACGTTTGTTTTCTTCAGTGTCCACGTGTATTTAGAAAGTTCGGTCTCGATGCGATATTTAATGTTCGTAATTGATTTAGTGTGGTTTCGATATCGTGTCTTAAAAGCGCATGCAGTAACACCTATATAAGTTTAAACAGTTTAAATAGTTTTCTATTAAATAGTTTCGGTTAAAGAGTTTTCTGAGTTTGTGGTCTAATGGAAAGTGCTTGTCAATTAATGAATTAAATTTTTAGGCGATGTTTGTGCAGACGTTCTTGCTGTATGGTGGGTTGTACCAGAGTATGTTATTTCTAAGTCTGTTTTTCCGTTTCATAGTAGCGTTCGGGTTATATTTCAGCGTGTAATGATATCCATGTTCGGGTCGTATTCGTTTTTGGTATGGGGGAATTGCTTCGTCGAATGATGAGTATTATAAGAGATGGGGGTACCAGAGCAAAAAAAGGCCGTGTTTTCAAAGGGAACCAACCAATGGCAAATGGCCATGTAAATAAAACTGCGCAAAAAAGTCATTGTTTCAAAGTAGTGGGAAAAGGCCATGTTTCAAAGGGGAACCAACGCAAAAGGCCATGTAAACAAAGCTGTGTAAAAAGTCCATGTTTTAAAAGTAGTGGGAAAAAAGGTGTTAAAAATCTCGAGGTTACAATCTGTCGTTTAAAAATATGGAATCTATATGTTTTAAAAACTATCTTTAGAAATAAATGTTAAGAAAGCATCGTTTCGGAGGGGGCTCGGCAGCGCAGATCACGAAGTGATCGAGCAGGGGGATGGAGCCCCCGAGAATCATGCGAGCCTGGTGGGTAAAAAATTCTAGCTTTAGCTAGAATTTTCGGCTCGCCCCCATGGTGTCCGAAGGACGACAGACATAAAATATGCTCTTTACAAAATATGGAATCTATATGTTTTTTGAAATATATAGATGCGTTTAAATTTTAAAAACTATCTTTACAAATAAATGTTAAGAAAGCATCGTTTCGGAGGAGGCTTGGCAGCACAGAGCATGATGTGAATATTACGAAGTAATATTTACTCCATGCTCGAGCAGGGGAATGGAGCCCCCGAGAATCCTAAGACCCCGGTGGGGAAAATTTTCACGAAGTGAAAATTTGGGGTCTAAAGTGGCATTCGATGAATTCGAAGAATTCGAGAATAACAGAGGCTTAATATATGCTCTTTAAAAAACTATGGAAACAATATGTTTTTTTAAATTGTCTGTCAGGCGCGTGTCTTAGTGCATGTTTTTAATAATGGTTGTTTAATGTAGCTAGCACATGTCACCAGCGCATTTTAATAATTTAGTGGGAATAATAAAATGTTATTAAAATATCAGTAGCAGCGCGCTTTATAGTCAATGGTTTATTGGTATAACTAATTGATTAATAATAATGGTTTTAAAACTCAGCGCGTGGTAGAAATATTCTTTAATAATCAAGTGTTAATAATCAAGTGTTAATAAAATATCAGTAGCAGCGCGCTTTATAGTCAATGGTTTATTGGTATAACTAATTGGTTAATAATAATGGTTTTAAAACTCAGCGCGTGGTTGAAATATTTAGTATTATAAACTATTTTAATAAAACAGTTATTACAAATATAATAATACACATGTTTTATAAAGCATCTTTTTAAATCGTTGTCTCGGGGCGAAGAATTTCAGGCAACTAAGCCTGAAATTTTGAGCGCAACAATGTCATAGATGCTCTTTACAAAACTATGGAAACTATATGTTTTTTTAAATTTGTCTGTCAAGCGCGTGTCTTAGTGCATGTTTTTAATAATGGTTGTTTAATGTAACGAGCACATGTAAGTCGGCGCATTTTTTATATTATTTGTCTGTCAAGTGCGTGTCACATGTACATGTTTAACAATGTTTTATATAATTTTTGTTAAAAGTGTTTTTTACTAATTGTTTCAGGATTTTGAATTTTTTTGTATATCGCTTTTGTATTAATTACTTATTACAAACAGTTATGTGATATGTAGTCAAACATGAGGATTATTCTTCATCTTAAGTTTTAGCTTGATAGTTATCTTTAATAAATTTTTTTAATTTTTCGATTTCATCATTTACAAATTTTTTAGTTGATAGAATATTATCTTCTATAGTAGCCCCGAAATTTTGTGCAAAACCATTATATGTTAACATCAATGTAGATTGATGTTGTGAATAAACTTGCGTTTTGGTTAATCCATTAAATGCTGTCAGCCATTTTCTTTTCCATTCGTCATAAGCAATTGAAACTGTAGATTTTTTTGGTTCAATAATAATATAAATATAGTTTAAATTGTCATCAACACAGTATATGTAATATAAATCTAGTAATGCATTAACTATCTTTTTTTCATTATCATTTGTTAGTTTAATGATAAATTTTTTTTTAATCTTATCTGCCATTATATCTAATTCGATTGTTTTAGAGTTATCAGACGTATTTATTAATAAAAGTGTAAATTCAATAAATTTAATATTATTAAACAAAATTCTGATAGTATCTTGTCGGGTATTAAAATTTTTATAATTTAATTGATTGCTATGGTATACTACTTTACCATTTACTCTGCTATCAATCTCATTCTTTGTATAATAGTTAGTTAAATTAGAAGTCAAAACATACTTACCATCAGCTTATGTTTTAGTATAATAGTCATTAAATTTACCATCAGCTTGTGTTTTAGTATAATAGTTATTTAAATTAGAAGTCAAAGCATACTTACCATCAGCTTGTGTTTTAGTATAATAGCTAGTTAAATTAGTATTTAAAGCATACTTACTATCTGTTTCATTCTTTGTATAATATTTATTTAAGTTAGAAGTCAAAGCATACTTACCATTTGTTTCATTCTTTGTATAATAGTTGGCTAATCTTGAAACAAAAACATATTTATTATCAGCCTTCATTTTAGTATAATATTTTAGTAAATTAGAAATCAAAGCATACTTACCATCAGCTTGTGTTTTAGTATAGTAAACATTAAATTTACCATCAGCTTGAGTTTTAGTATAGTAGTTATCTAATAGATGTGTTTTATCTACAGATCCTTGTATATTTACATTAATATCTGTTTTGTCATACCCATAAAATAAGCTCATTTATATTATTCCTCAGATTTTATATCCTGTTTATTATTTTTATGTTCGTAAACATGTTTAACGGTTGTTATACAGCCAGATAAAAACCCTAAAAAAGGTAATAATGGTGATACTTTTTCTACTAAACTATACACATCTCGTTTTAAAAGGTTGTCTGATTTAAGCTGTTTTGTTAATTATTTGGGATCTTCAATAGCATCAAACCCTTTTAATACATCTGAAAATTTTGATATAACTAAATCAGTTAAAAACTCATTAGCTTTTTGTAATCGTTTTTTCTCGTATTCAGTGTATAATTTATCAATAATTTTTTGACTAGCTTTTTTAATGTAAGCAACTGACTTGTCTAAATCACCATCTTCAACTAGTTTAAGTAGTTGATCTCTTTTATTAGAACTTTCTTGCGGTTTATCTTGTATATTATCATCACATACCGCGTCTTTGATAATATCATTTGTGGAATCAATCTCATTAATTATATCATCAATTGTTTCAGGCTCTTTACGCTTTGGCATATATATATATAACACATATTTTATTGCGGAATAGCAATTTTCCATTTGTATGGGAATACAAGTTGGATTTCTAAATGTGCATACTTATTATTTTTCAATTTTTTGGTTATTTCTTCTATATCATCTTTTTCAACACCATAAAGATAATCATCAAATATGGTTTTCATATCATTGCGGTTTGTATTATAAAATGTAACTAAATAACTTATATTTTCGCAATAAGGTTTAGAAATAATAGTCAATTGCTGTGTAATCACAATAGTAAAAAGCCCATAATGACGAGCAGTAAACCCTAATTTTATTAATTGCGATGTCCTATTTTTAACATCTAAGCAACTTGCACAGTCATGAAGTATAATAAGACTGTTGGTGCCTTTATATACATCACTAACATATTTTAAAACAATATCTACCTGATCTTGGTCACATTCTACCTTAATTAAATCAGAATCATTTATATATTTCCATTCTTGATAGGTTTTATTATATGATAGCGTTGGGCATAATAAAATAATATAATCAAAATGTCTATTAAAGTTTTCTTCTAACATTTTGAGAAGGTAAAAAGATTTCCCACAATTGGTCATTCCTAAAACAATCATATTAAAAGGTGTATTCATTTATATATTACTGGTTATTTTAGTATTGAATACTTTGTAAATCATTATTTACAAATTGAACAAGAGCATCACTAATAACATAGATGTAACAGTTTAAATCTTTTGTATATGCTCTTTTTTTAATCTCTAGTAAAACACCATTTTGAGTATTAACGACGCGTAATCCGTTGCCAGCAATATTTTTTTCTTGAAAGGTGCGTAGATCGATAACTAATGCAAATTTATCTTTATAAAATTTTTCAATTGTCATGAAGCAATCTATCGGGATAGTTCTATCAAAAAATCTTCTTGCTTCTTCATAAAATAGTGTTTTATTCATGCCTTGAGAGAAAATACAATTTGGCACACCCTCTATTGTCACTGAAACTTTATTAATGTTTGGATATATGAATTTTTCACTATCACTAACTGAATTTTCAGTGAAAAGTATGACAATGCCTTTCATTCATTTTTGATGGACATTTACGTTTACATTCTGTAATGTACTTGACTTATCCCATTTTTCCTTTTTTAAGAGGGTTATATGCTGATAAAATAGACTCCTTCCTTGAGAATATAAATTTGTCACCTCATCTGCAATTTCTTGATTTTCAATAGTTTCATATTCTAGCTGAAGATTTTCTAATTCATAATCACCGATAGTTTGGCCACTTTGTGCAATAAGGACTTGATCACTCGGTGGCAATGTTATTATGTATTGAAAGTTATTATTCATATTGAAAGGGCAATACAAACCGTGGTCTTTAATAATATTATCAATATTAATTTTTTGCCTTGTACCATAAATATCATACATTAATTTATCTTCTACTTTTTGTGAATCCCCACTTTTTGCACCACTATCATCCTTTGAAATGAGTTTTCGTAAATTTTGGTTACAAACACCATATTCAATAAGACTTTGTCGATCACTTTTAGGCATCCACAAGTCTTTCTATATACTTATAACATTATGATTATTACAGTCGTATAATGTCTCACCAGCGACTTTAATTTGTAGTCTATGTTGTAAAATTTGAATGAGATTATTTAGAAAGTGACTTTTTGTATTACTGATTTTAAGATCAAACGATAGATTAAGTGACCCAGGAACTAAACAACTATTTGGTTTTAATTTTGGTATATTAACATAAATTTGTTCATTCGGTTTAACACTATTAGGGTTAAAGGTTATACTATAAAAAGTACGGTTACCTTTAATTTTTGTCATAGTACTCCTTTTATAACCAGGTAAAAGCTCTTCTTGTAATCTGTTCATATATATATTAAAACATATTTTATTTTTTTCTTTGCTTATACTGGTCATATGTTAACAAAGCAGCAGCAATAGCTAAAACCCAAAGATTAGAAGCAAACCATGTTAAACCTTTAGCTCCCCAAGATATAGCCTGAGCGATAATATTCAATAATGGTCCTAACACTGGCCATAATTTTTTACCTAGATTTGCTAAAGACTTACAAAATTTACTAGTAGCTTGAGCACCTTGTAGGATTGTTTTTCTTGCACTAATGATAATGGTTGTAATTACACCAGCTACAGATATAGCTAAAGCTGATAATCCTGGAATATTTTCCTTAACCCATTTTTTAAACCGCTGTAATCTAGTAATGTCTTCTTCTTGTTGCTCTCGTACATCCTTTTTTTCTAGTTGATCTTCTTCTTCTCTAATTATAATTTCTAATTCCGCAGCTCTTTCGTGCAAATTAGTTAATTCATCAATATTGTTGTCAATACCATTTTCATTTTCTATTTCATCTATTCTAGCTATAGTTTTGTTGTCAATACCATTTTCATTTTCTATTTCATCTAGTCTAGCTAAAGTTTTGTTTAGCTCTTCATCAAAGTGATTTATTTGTGCTTCTATAAATTGCGGTCTTGTTCTTTTATCAATAGTTCCAGATGGGGTCATCACACCTTTATGTTCTCTAAGTTCTTCATCAGTTATTTCATTGAAATTTTCTGTATATTGATTAATTAAATTAACCATAGGCATACTCTCTTCAGTTTTCATAAATTCATCTTGCAAATTAAAAATTTTTTTTAATTTCGTTTTTAAATTGTTTAACAGCTTCTTTAGCATTTTTAATTTTATTATATTGTAGTATTCCATTACTATTACGTTTTAAAACAATTATACTATTTCCTCGCTTATTTTTTGTATTTAATGGTCTGTAAGTAATATGATTCGACTCAGTTTTACCTAAATTTAATCTAAAATTTATACCTTCAGAAGCTGCCATACCTTTTAGGTGATTAAATCTAAACTCCTTTTTATAATTTTTTTTAATAAAAGATTCAACAGCAAAAGAAACTTCATTTTCAGGTCTAATAATATCTGTATAAACAGGAGTGGAAGTAGGAACATCAGGAAGAGTATTAGTTTTATTTGTCTGTCTTCTTATTGTTACACCAAAATTATCATCATTAAATGATGTTTCATCAATAAATTGAAAATTTTGCAATCATCATTATTATCTTCTTGCTTCTTATGTTCTAATTCAATATAACCAAAACCTCCTTCATCCATTATATAGATTACTCTATGTTTTGTAATTCATTTTCAGGAATCCAGCTGTTATGTTTATTATCATAACCTAACCATTTAACTAAAACCATATTTTTACCTTTAAACTTCTTACGTTTTAATATCTTTTCAACTCTATAAAAATCAACTTTCTTATTAACAACTGATAGTTCCTCTTCATAAAATTTACCGATTATAGGCTCTCCTTCTAAATCTTCTATCACATATAAATTCGGATCTCCTCTAATAACTTTAGTCACTTTAAACAACTCTTCTGTAAAATTTGCTTCATAGCCTTTCGTAAATATAGATTTATACTTTGATATTCTAACCATATCACCAGTTTTAATCTTAGGTAATGGTAAATCAGCAACTTCATGACCGTATAATGTATTCCATACTTCATCTTCATTATTTTTATTAACATCTTTAGGCTTCATGAAGATTGTACTGTGTTTTGTATTGTTATAGTTATATACTAAATCATGCAATATATCAATCCATTTATATGTTCCTTTACTGTAAAAATATTTCCACATAGATGTTTTAAGAGTTCTGTTGAATCGTTCAACAATCGCAGCCTTTTTATCATTTTTAGTAGAGAAGTATTTAATTCCATGTTTCTCTAATAATGATTTGACACCTAAATTATAAAATTCTTTACCATAATCAAATTGAGCTAATTTTGGGTAATCATTAAATCTATCTTTAAATTGACTTAATAGTTTTGCAACAGCTTTTGTCATATTATTTGTGTCTTTCATATAAACAGGGATAGTAAATGCATATCTACTTAATATTTCAATAGCTGTTAATATCCAATAATAACCATTGTTTTTATACTTATAACAACCCATATCAACTAAATCCATATGAATTTGTTCACCAAGATAGTTTACCCTTGTTTGTCTGAAATTGTCTTCTAATAATAGGTTTATATCTAGTGTGTGTATGTTGAGATATTAACCATTCTTTAACCTGTTTTCTACTAACATCTATACCTTCTTCTAATGCTTTCTGATACAGCCGTTCTGCTGATTGATACCCTGTTTTCGGATCATAATAAATATGTCTTAAACTTTGCTCAATTGTAATATCTTCATCCATTTAACTTACTCAAGATAACATTCTAGTAGAATATTACCTATATTAACATGGTTATTATTTTGATCTAATATATTAAATAGTAGCTCGTTAAAGACTCCTTTTATAATTGTAACTCTAGATTCAATATCATTGTATTCGTATAAAGTGCCAAATAACGATTGAATTGTTATTACTGGTAAAGTTAAAGCTATATTACTTTTTTTTCCTTCAGGGTTATAATTATAACTTGAATTTACAATATTAGAAGAAATTTGCACACACTTTAATCCTCTGTTTATATCCACTTTAGAAACACCATTTTGTACGATACCTTTTTTAATAGTTTTTATGACATCATTAAAACCTAACATTTTAATAATAGTATCAGATAGTACTAATACCTCGTCATTATTATTAGTTATTTTACAAGTTCCGTTGTTTTCTACCATCTCAAGCTTTACGTTAACAGACTCAAAAAACGTTTTAAGCATTTAAAAGTCCAGTAACCAGCATCTATATTATATTTTGTTGAGCCTATTGTAAAAGCTAAAGTATTATTTAGTTTCACATTTTTATATCCCCAGTACACATAAGCTTTTTTGATATATAAATATGAATAGTTAGATGTTACTATACTTTGTTGTAAGTCAATTTTTGTACTATCTCCGTTTATAAAAACAGTGAACTTCATATATAATATAGCTTATATTATATGTCAAACAAGAAAATACAAGAAAATTCTATAAAATTAGGCGATGATGATTTGAAACATGTATCATATACATCATGGCCAAAAATATATTTAGAAACAACTAAAACGCCTTTGTTTTCAAATCTCATAGCAGCTGTTAATGGAGATGAAGGTCATAGCCAGGAGTATTTCAATCATATGTTACATAGATGGTCATCAAAGTTTATTGTAAAACCTACATTTCAAAGACCGGTAAATGTTGATATCTGTAACTTCAGATTGTATGTAACAGAGAATGATTATTTTATGAGTAATTTACCACCTATAACAGCCACGTGGACAAGTGAAATTAAAAATAAAAAAGAACATCCGGCTGGTATAAGATACAATATTAAAAGTCATTTAAATTATAAAAAAGAAGCGTACTACGCTATGATTTGTGGGGCTTATGTGGCTAGTTTTTTATGTGGAATCGGGCTTAATCATTTAAATTTTGATAAAAGTAGAATTATACAAAGCCTTGTTAAATATCATTTGTATTATCAGATTCGAAAATTTATGAAGCATCCATCGTTATTAGACAAATATGACTTTACTGAATTGAAAAAGCATATACCTTATAAAGGTATTTTAAAATTCGATAAAAATGGTGATGGGTATTATGTTAATTTTCAATATTCAACTACTAATTATAGGAGCTTCATTGCATATAATTCTGAAGGGATTACAAAAATCGGAAAAGTTCTTTTGCAAGAGAGCATTGAAAGCTTTGTTTATACAATTCTTGGTGCCTAGAATAGTCAAACCGTGTTGAGGAAATTATTAAAGGATACTATAGTACAGAATGATACGACTGTATTGATATCTAACTTGAGAAAGAGTATAAAAGACACGAATGTCATTTTAAATATGGCAATCAGCCCTGGGATGATTTTAATACCTAGCCGTATGATCATATTAGATAAAAAGATTGATGGGTATAATAATATTTTAACATTAGCGAATAAAACTATGAAATTCGGTATTAATTCTAAAATAAATTATTATGGAGTTAAAAAGGAAGAACTAAAAAAAGTACATCAAGATAATGCACCCTCACAACACTTAGATACTCTTGATGAAGTGCATAAAAAAGTAGTACATAAACATACAAAAATGATAGTAAATAATCCCCATCAAACAGATATGATTGCTTTACTCGGTATATCAACACTATCATCATTCATATTAGTTTAAAATGTTTTATAATATAATATGAAACAAGTTCTAGATTTTAATCATATTTCGAGTGAGTTGAGTCAAGAGGAATTTAAAAAGCTGAAAAAGTTGTATTTGTACTATCATAAAATGTATACCTGTTATAAATGGAAGTATAATAAATTAAATAAAATTAGACTATCATTAAACATGGGAAGTATTTTTCTAGTATCGACTGGTGCTATTGCTGGTAGTGTAACCGTAAACCCGGTAGTTATAGCTGCCCTGAGTGGTTTAGGGGCTTTAATTCAAGGTTATATGGTTAAGAGTAAGATTAATAATAACTTAGAAATGTGTAAATTTGCATATACATCATATGAAAAAATACTTATGACTATAAGATCTTATTTAAGAGGATTAGCTTATAATGAAGTGATATTTCTATCAGACATAAAAGTTATCGATGATATTATAATTGACTTTTGTCCTCCTATAATTGGTATGATGAGTAAATATAACAAAAAATATAAAGATCTGTGAGTTATCTATAAGTTATCTGTGAGTTATCTATAAGATTATCTGTGAGTTATCTATAAGATTATTTGTGAGTTATCTATAAGATTATCTGTGAGTTATCTGTGAACAAAATCTACAGTATGATATAACATGTCTGAAAAAAACGTAAAGATAACTACAGTTAAGAAAGAGAAAGACCCTCTTAGAGTTGAAGCTGGGAAACGCTTGGCTGCTATATCGAAAGCTTTTAAAGAAAAAAAGATGCGAGATAGGATTGAATTAGAAAATAAAAAAAAAATTGAAGATAATAGCTGGAATATTAATTACGGATTCTTGTTTGGAACTATTGGAGTATTAACTGCTATTGCTAGTCTCTATTATACAAGGAAAAATGATAAAAGGCAGGAAAAATTAACAAACGATAAAGTTAGAGAAGAAACAACTAGTGAAAAACATATTTTGATACAAAAAAATAAAAAATATAATTTACACTCATTTGAATAAAATATTTCCTATTATATATGAGTAATACTACTAAGAAACAATTTATGAATTAAGCTTTTGATGCATTGCTTGTGACAACAACTGCTGTAGGTCTTTCTATGTCGTCTAAAAACTACTAGGTCAAAAATTAACAGACACAAACAGTATCAAAGATTTTGCAAAACTAGCTATTGCTATTACAACATCAGTAATGTTAGTTAAATATGCTGAAGACAAAAAATGGATTCCTGAAAACCCAGTTAAATCTGTATAAATATATACGACAAGTGTTATTACTAGTGGGTTTGGAACAGCTTTTGGAGCGATTGTTAACGGCCTAGGTTTTTCCCTAGCAGGCTGGCTATTTCATAAACTTGATAAAACGGTTACGTTGAGGAAATGAAAAATTACCATGAGTCTTTAATAAAACTACAAAAAGCTAAGGAGGCGTTCTATGAAAATGAAGTCAAGCAGCATGATAAAATTCAACAGCTAAGACAAGAACTTCAATATGCCGATACTGATATAGAACTTACGAACGAAGCTTTAGATATGCTTAGAAAAGTAAAAACAATAAATTACAACGGTCTAACACTTCATAGAGAACCTCAACTAAGTGACTTTTACAAAGAATCTAAGAATATGAAAAAAATATCAATCTATTAGAATGGTATGTCTTGGCATTGTATCCGGATATTTATTACATAAAACTACTTAAAGATATAATATTATAATATACTATATTATATGTATTGCAATAAATTGATTCATAAAGAGTTAGAAGAGTTTTTTGGTTACGTAAATTGTTGCTTTTGTGATAAAAAGATATGTGATAATTATATTAATAGATCTGTTAAGACATACTTATGTTGCGAAAATCCAGAAATTATTTCAGATAACAATAAAATGAATGTTTGTATAAATTGTGGTTCTGTTCATTAATATAAAGTAGTAAATGAGTGGATACCAGAGATTTGGAAAAATTAACGATCCATACACTCGAGAAAGAAATGGTTTTATAATAAAATTAGATTGTGTGTAACTTTTGAATATGTTGAGATGATTACAAATGATTTTATAAAGGTTGTTAGCACTATGATTAAACATAAATTAATTAATAAAAAGAATATTAGTATGTATAACTATTATATAATACGTTTAGCTAGTAGGAGGGGTATACCATTAAAACACCATGTTAGAGATATGAAAAATAGTAAAACAAAAAGGATTTTTGATGATAGATTATTTGGTGAAGTATATAAAATCCTTGAGTGGGATAAAAATATCGACTGTACTTATTATAAAAATTGGGTCCAGTTGAAGAAATAAAACATTTACAAAAAATTTATGGTGCGTTTAAATATACTTAAAGAAATATATATAAATTATATATATGATAGAAAATAGAAAAAACTTAAAAGACTTAAAGACAAAAGATGATATTAATAACATTAAAATGAGTAATAATAAAATATCATTATGTCATTTCGGGCCTGGTTGAGTTTTTGATTTTTTAGATGATTATTTATTATCTAAATTTGATGTATATATATAAATTCATGCTTTACCAACAAAATTAAAACATTATGATCCTGATCAACCGGTTTATGAAAAATGTAAAGATTTTGAAACATTTAAACATACTTTAATATCTGAAGCAATTGAATATGATCTAAAATTAGTTGAACATAATAAAAAATTAAGATTATTAAGATTTAAACCTGATAATCAAAAAAGAGAATTATTTTAATATTACGATAGAACAGTAAAAGAAGCTCTTGATGACCCAATTATTAGAAAACAATTAAATCAGTGTATATGGTTACATATGAAAGGATTTAATCCTTATTATGAATATGGCTTAATGCCTGGCATGTTACCAAATTTAATACATAATAAACGTGAATTAAAAGAATATTTAAAAAAAATAAAACTAAAAAATGTTAAATAGCCCAATGTTTATTAAATTATTTTTATACAATTTAAATAGTACAATTTATTTGTATTATTAGAATCTATCTTAAACGTATTAAATAACTATTTAAAAAAAATAAAATATATAGTATTAGTATATATATGTGTTCAGATAACCTAATAAGAGGAAGGCCAAGAATTTTTACTAAAGAGCAAATTAAACAACATAGGACATCATACATGCTCTCAAAACCATGGCATTGTGATTCATGTAATAAAACATATAGTTTAGCATATAAAACTTTACATCTTAGAACTAGAAAACACTTAAGAAATTCAAAAAATTAAAAATAATATAGTTTTTATAAAAAGTTTTAAATATAGATTTATTTCTATAATTAAAATTAGTGCGTTTTAAAAAAAATAAAATATATACTATATATATATGAATAGAGATTATTTAAATCGAAAGGTACTTAAAGACATACCTATATTATATAATATGCAGAAGATGAATAGAGATGCGCTCAAAAAAATGACTAGAAATGATTTAATTAATATAATATTAAATCAAAAGCCTAAGGTTGAAGTTAATAATACTTCAATTTACAAACCAGTACAAAAAGTATTATCACAATCCAATATCAAACAAATGACTGTACATCAGTTAAAAGTTATTGCTAAAGAAAAAAAGTTTAAAGGTTATTATAAACTTAGAAAAAACGAATTAATCAAAGTATTAACACCAGTCCCAAAACCAAGAAAGAGTGTAAAAGAGATGGTTAAAGAGTATGAGAACAATACACAGATGCTATCAGATAAAAATAAAAAACCAATACCAACACGTAGAGTTAAAATAAGAGAAACAAACAATGCTTTAAAAGGATACACTAAATCATATGAAATAAGCATTATTAACAATAATGTACCATTAATACAAATGCGAAGCACAAGAAAGTATCTTACATATTATATTAAAGAATTATTAACAACAATGAAAGGATTAAAATTTGTTGAAACGTTTAAGGTAACATTTAGTAAAAAAGAAACAAAGGATGGTGGTACGACCAACTTTATACAAAAGACTGCTTATTTCAACAATCCAGCTTTAACAATTACAAATAATGAAAATATTACTGAATCACTACAAATTTCAGAACAAAATATATTAAACAAGATTGATAGATTCACTCAAGAAGGTTCTGGATGGTCTATTCAATCAGTAAATAATCATTATCTTAATGTTGTTAAATACAAGCCTTTACAAGGATCTTCATACATTAATTTACCACAAGAACTTAAAAACCCTAAAAAAGGTTTGATAAATATCAAAAATAGAGATAATGAATGTTTTAGATGGTGCCATATTAGACATATTAACCCACAAAATAAAGACCCACAGAGAATTAAAAAATCTGATAAGGAATATATTAACAAATTAGACTACTCTGGGATTGAATTTCCAGTGACTGTTAACAATATAATAAAATCGAAAAGCAAAACAGAATTAACATTAACGTTTTCAGATATGAAAATAAACAACCATATCCATTATTCATTTCAAAAGAAAAATTTGAAGACCATATGGAAGTATTATTAATAACTGATAATGAAAACAAACATTTTGTATTAATAAAAGATTTTAATAAATTTATGTACAATCAAACTAAACATAAAGAAAGAAAACATTTTTGCATGCGATGTCTTCAATGTTTCAGTTCTGAAAAAATATTAAATAACCACATAGAAAACTGTATATTAATAAATGGTATACAATCAATAAGAATGCCTGATAAAAATAATAACATACTTAAATTCAACAATTATCATAAGCAACAACCATTACCATTTGTTATATATAGCGATTTTGAGGCTATTACAGAAATGATATCTGGTTGTAACCAAAATAATAAAAAATCATATACAAAATATATCAGAAACATACTGACTGTAGTTATGGATACAAAATTGTTTGTTGTTATGATGATAAATTCACGAAACCAATTCAAATATATAGAGGTGAAAAGGCTGTTTACAAATTTATGGAAGCTATGTTAAAAGAAGTTAAATATTGTAAAAATATTATAAAAACTCACTTTAATAAACCATTAAAAATGACCTCTGATAATGAAGAAGACTTTAAAAAAGCTGATGAATGTCATATCTGTAACAAAAAATACACTAACAAACATATTCGAGTTCGAGACCATTGTCATATCACTGGAAAATATAGAGGGTCAGCACATCAAGATTGTAATTTAAAACTTAGAATAGACTATGATAAATTTAAAATCCCAGTAATATTTCACAATCTGCGTGGGTATGACAGTCATTTTATTATGCAAGAAATCGGAGCTATTGTTAATAAGCATACATACAAAAACAAAAAAGGAGAAGATATTCATATGAATATAAATGATATGCCTAATAACATGGAAAATATATGGCTTTTATGTTAGGTAACCATGTTACTTTTATTGATAGTTTTCAATTTATGAGCTCTAGTCTGGAAAATTTTGTTTGTAATTTACCTAAAGATTCATTTAAATATACCTATAAGCAGTTTCAAGGTGCAAAATTTAATTTAATGACTCAAAAAGGTATATACCCATATGATTATATGGATAGCTTTGAAAAGTTTTATGAAAAATTGCCTTCAAAAAAAGACTTTTATAGTATTCTTACTGCTGAGAATATATCAGATGAACAATACCATCATGCACAAAAAGTGTGGAATACATTCAATCTTAAAAACATGGGTGAGTATCACGACCTGTATCTGAAATCTGATATCCTTCTATTAAGTGATGTATTTGAAAACTTTAGGAAAACATGCTTAGAATACTATAAATTAGACCCATGCCACTATTTCACATCTCCTGGGTTGTCTTGGGATGCTATGTTAAAGATGACAGATATTAAATTAGAATTAATGACAGATATTGATATGTTTCAATTCATTGAAAAGGGTATGAGAGGAGGTGTTAGTTATATTGCTAATCGATATGGTAAAGCTAATAACAAATATTAATCATCTTATGATAATAATAAGCCATCGAAGTATTTAACGTATTTAGATGCTAACAATCTGTATGGGTGGGCTATGTCACAAAACTTACCTACTGGTAATTTCAAATGGTTAACTGATAAACAGATTAACAGCATAAACCTTGCTGAATATCAAGCAGATAGTAAAAAAGGTGTAATTTTAGAAGTTGATTTAGAATACAATAAAGAACTACATGATTTACATAACGATTATCCTGTCGCACCAGAAAAAGTTAAAGTAACTAGCGACATGTTGTCAAAATATTGTAAGACAATTGCTTCTAATTACAATATATCAACAGGATTAGTAAGCAAACTGATTCCGACTTTAAAAAATAAATACAAATACGTTTTACATTATAGAAATCTTCAATTATACTTAGATCTTGGGTTAAAATTAAAAAAAGTGCATAGAGTACTTGAATTTAATCAATCCCCATGGTCAAAAAAATACATAGACTTTAATACTCAAAAAAGAACTAATGCAAAAAATTCTTTTGAAAAAGACTTCTTCAAATTAATGAATAATTCGGTATTCGGTAAAACCATGGAAAACTTACGAAAACGAGTAGATGTTAGACTAGTAACTAATAAAAATAAATTATTAAAATTAGCTTCAAAACCTACTTATGTAAGTAGTAAAATCTTCAATGAGAACCTTGTCGCTGTGCATAAGATCAAAGAAACACTAACCCTTAACAGGCCTGCATATGTTGGCATGTGTATCTTAGATTTAAGTAAAACGTTGATGTATAATTTTCATTACAACTATATCAAGAAGAAATATGGTGATAAAGCTAAACTTCTTTTCACAGACACAGATAGTTTAACATGTGAAATTGAAACTGAAGATGTCTATCAAGATTTTTGGGTTGATAAAGATAAATTTGATTTTAGTGATTACTCAGAAGATTCTCAATATTATGATAAGACTAATAAAAAAGTTATTGGTAAATTTAAAGACGAAGCCGCTGGAATCTCAACTACTGAATTTGTTGGGTTACGAAGTAAAATGTACAGTTATATTAAAGATAATAATAAAGGAGATAAAAAAGCTAAAGGAATTAAGAAAAATATTATTAAGAGTAAAATAAAACATGAAGACTATAAAACAACACTATTTGAAAACAAACAAATGAAACATACAATGAAAACTATTAGAAGTGTAAACCAGCAACTTAGTAGTTATGAAATTAATAAAGTATCACTCAGCTGTTTTGATGATAAACGATATATATTAGATGATGGTGTAACAACATTAGCTTATGGCCATTATAATATCGGTTCAAATAACTAAATATTAACAAACAGTTATAATGTGTAGTAAGCATGTAGCGTGGGGTCTCTGTTAGAGTAAAATCATACATACCTGCTCCTCATGTTTGACTACATATCACATAACTGTTTGTAATAAGTAATTAATACAAAAGCGATATACAAAAAAATTCAAAATCCTGAAACAATTAGTAAAAAACGCTTTTAACAAAAATTATATAAAACATTGTTAAACATGTACATGTGACACGCGCTTGACAGACAAATAATATAAAAAATGCGCCGACTTACATGTGCTCGTTACATTAAACAACCATTATTAAAAACATGCACTAAGACACGCGCTTGACAGACAAATTTAAAAAAACATATAGTTTCCATAGTTTTGTAAAGAGCATCTATGACATTGTTGCGCTCAAAATTTCAGGCTTAGTTGCCTGAAATTCTTCGCCCCGAGACAACGATTTAAAAAGATAATTTATAAAACATGTGTATTATTATATTTGTAATAACTGTTTTATTAAAATAGTTTATAATACTAAATATTTCAACCACGCGCTGAGTTTTAAAACCATTATTATTAACCAATTAGTTATACCAATAAACCACTGACTATAAAGCGCGCTGCTACTGATATTTTATTAACACTTGATTATTAAAGAATATTTCTACCACGCGCTGAGTTTTAAAACCATTATTATTAACCAATTAGTTATACCAATAAACCATTGACTATAAAGCGCGCTGCTACTGATATTTTAATAACATTTTATTATTTCCACTAAATTATTAAAATGCGCTGGTGACATGTGCTAGCTACATTAAACAACCATTATTAAAAACATGCACTAAGACACGCGCCTGACAGACAAATTAAAAAAACATATTGTTTCCATAGTTTTTTAAAGAGCATATATTAAGCCTCTGTTATTCTCGAATTCTTCGAATTCATCGAATGCCACTTTAGACCCCGAATTTTCACTTCGTGAAAATTTTCCCCACCGGGGTCTTAGGATTCTCGGGGGCTCCATTCCCCTGCTCGAGCATGGAGTAAATATTACTTCGTAATATTCACATCATGCTCTGTGCTGCCAAGCCCCCTCCGAAACGATGCTTTCTTAACATTTATTTGTAAAGATAGTTTTTAAAATTTAAACGCATCTATATATTTCAAAAAACATATAGATTCCATATTTTGTAAAGAGCATATTTTATGTCTGTCGTCCTTCGGACACCATGGGGGCGAGCCGAAAATTCTAGCTAAAGCTAGAATTTTTTACCCACCAGGCTCGCACGATTCTCGGGGGCTCCATCCCCCTGCTCGATCACTTCGTGATCTGCGCTGCCGAGCCCCCTCCGAAACGATGCTTTCTTAACATTTATTTCTAAAGATAGTTTTTAAAACATATAGATTCCATATTTTTAAACGACAGATTGTAACCTCGAGATTTTACCACCTTCTTTCCCACTACTTTTAAAACATGGACTTTTTACACAGCTTTGTTTACATGGCCTTTTGCGTTGGTTCCCCTTTGAAACATGGCCTTTTCCACTACTTTGAAACAATGACTTTTTTGCGCAGTTTTATTTACATGGCCATTTGCCATTGGTTGGTTCCCTTTGAAAACACGGCCTTTTTTTGCTCTGGTACCCCCATGTCTTATACTACTATTATGCCCCGTCGGATGATAAGGATGAAAGGCGTTTGTCAATGGTTCGGGTATGTTCTTTGTAATGCTTGGAGAATGGTTGTTTTCGTGGTGGATGTATTGCAAAGAGGTGTTGGGCTCAGTGTACCGTCGATGGGAAGAATTCTTTAGATTGAACGTGATGTCGAGGAAGTTAATGACTTTTTTGTTAGCTTCGATAGTGATACGCAATCCGTTGTTGTTAAATACGCGGCATATCTCTTTTTTAATTTTTTCTGTTTCTTTAGGTGTTGCTTTAGTAATGGCTAGTCCGTCATCGCGATAGAGGCTTGGTGTAAGGTCGATGGGAAGAATTCTTTAGATTGAACGTTATGTCGAGGAAGTTAATGACTTATGTAATTCTATCTTAATGTAGTTATGTAATTATGTAATTTTCTATTCTATTATGTAATTCAATCTTAATTTTTTACCCTAACTTCCTCTTGTATATATAATCTAGCACATGCTTTTGTATTCATTAAATATTATCCCTGAAGAGTGAGAAATCACGAAACAGGCTTGTCGGGATGAAATTGTAGTTTTGTGATTTTTCTCAACACCACTACACATATATATATATATATATATATATATATATATATATATATATATATATATATATATATATATATATTGGTAAGGAGAAGAAAATATTTACGCTCTGCTCTCGGGCATCGAGCACTGTTTTATACGGAAAATCATAAATTATAAACTTCCTAGATATATATATACATAAAAGATAAAGGTTTCTCCGGATTTAAAGTGAGTTTTATTGAGCTTTCGACTCGTTGCTTGGAGCCTTCATCGGAATGAAAAATATTTATTTACACGTGCTTTTTAGCTTGGAGACGTTTAGAGCGTCTAATTGGATGAGTGGGTGGATTATTGTGATTGGATGGGGTGAAATGCGTTGCCATGGGTTTTGGTGTATTGCGAATATGATTGGTGTTCATAGTATTAGAGTGTAGTGTTTTAGTTTTGGTGTTGTTTGTAGTTTTTATGTCCTTTTTCTTTAGTTGTGAGTATATGATGGGTATGTCGATATGTCTGTTTATTGTGTCGTTGTCTTTACTGTACCAAGCTTTTTAAATTCGCGTGTGTGTTTAGTCTGTGCGCGTCCGAGTACTTTGGGCCCGTTTTATACGTCGAATTTCAGTCGAATTTGATTCGTCGAATTTAATTTTTAAACACTTCGACGGAACTTCGACGGAAACAGCATACGTCGTTATCATCAGTTTATACGTCGAAATTAGTTCATCGAATTTAATTGCTAAGCCTGCAAATCGGGTTAAATTTAGGGTAGCCTGACCTAACTTATATTTTAAATATGGCGGCTGTTACAAGAGCTATCGTGTTGAGGCAAATTTTGAAAATAAGAAGGGAAAGAAGACAAAAGCAGCTACAAATATTAAATTAATTGAGAAATAGGAAATTACGTATTGCCCAGTTATGTTCACTGTTGCTCGCCCTTACAGCTAAAAAACCATCGATTTCGCGAGTTCGTTCTTGTCGCCGCTTGGAAAGAACAACACAATGGAGTCTTTGGTCGAACTCTGTATGGTCCAGTTACTCCGAAAAGAGATTTAGAGGCACCTTTCGCGTGTCACGAAACATTTTCAATTTCGTTCTTAATGGAATTGCAAATAATTTGAGAAAAGCTACAAGAACCGAACTGCCAGTATCACCAGCTTGTAGACTAGCCATTTGCCTTTACAAATTGGCACGAGGTGATTACTATTACACACTGTCTGAGATGTCGGGCCTGGGGGTTGCGACAATACAAGGAATTGTTATCGAGGTATGCCAAGCAATTGTTTTAAATTTGTGGCAAGATGCTGTTACCCGACATTTCCCCTCGTCTGAAGAAAAATTGAGAGAGAAGATGATTGAGATGGAGGAGATTTGGCAATTTCCTTGCTGTTGGGCAGCTGTTGATGGATGCCATATTTCTATTAAATGCCCAGATGGTGGAGCAGAGGCTGCCAAGGAATATTATAACTTTAAAAACTTCTATTCTATTGTCTTAATGGGTCTTGTTGTTTCTAAATATCGATTTGTTTGGGCAAGTGTTGGGTTTCCCGGCAATACTCATGATGCAATGATCTTGCAGGCAACACAGTTATGGAAAGACATATCAACAAACAATGCCATTCCTTCCGTATCTAAATATATAGGTGGGGTTGAGGTTGGTCCACTCATAGTTGCTGATTCAGCATTTCCCTGCACAACATGGATCATGAAGCCTTAAACATGTGCAGTACTTACACCAGAACAAAGTAATTTTAACTATAGATTGTCTCGTGCAAGGATGGTTACAGAATGTGCTTATGGCCAGCTAAAAGGAAGATTTAGAGTTTTATATAGAAAGTGTGAGTGTAATGAGCAAACAATGAAAACAATCACATTAGCATGTATTGTGCTGCACAATTTATGCATTGAAAATGGCGAACCATTACCTACACAATCAGATTTGGCTGCTGATCCGACAACAATGGCGAGACGAGACCGGAAAGCTGTGAGAGAGCTATTAAATATGCGGAGTTATGAAAAAGTAAAGGACACTTCTGTCCAGGCTGTAAAGATAAGAGGGGTTTTGAAGGATAAATTATGGAAAGAAAGGGAAGGACATGGTGTCTGTTAGTATACCATATTAATGATTAAGATTGAACATCAAAATTTGGTTATTTTAATATAAGTAAAATTTATTGTAAATTGTTTTACACAAAATTTACAAATATGGTAAGAATGTTACTAAAACTACTTCAAAAAAATTAGAATTTTACAGTTTTGTGCGTGTTTCATTTTCTGAAAAGCAAAACTTGGCAGTGTTTGAGGCACTGTGGGCAATGAATTGTTCAAATCTATGTTATTGCATGTATGGTAGTATGTAGAAAAAACACAATAAATTTAATAAAGATTTTTATACAATGAAAAATTAATTTAAAGTTTTGTGTAGGTTTTTTTTATTTGTTCAAACGACGAACTGTGCCCAACCTGATGGTGGGAGTTTTGGCCACTTGGTGGTGTCTGAGGAACTAAGGGAACTGCAGGTTGTTGCCAATGTTGTTGTGGTGGAGGAGTTTGAGGAACCATGGTAACTGCAGGTTGTTGCCAATGTTGTTGTGGTGGAGGAGTTTGAGAGACCATCGGAACTGCAGGCTGTTGCCAGTGCTATGGGAGTTGTGCTGCTTGGAAATACCCTTGCTGATGATTTTGATGATGCATGACAGGAGCATAACCTTCTCTGGAATGTTGATTTGACAAAATTTTGATAAGTTCCATCTCATTTTGCCTTGATTTTGCAGCATCTTCTTTCATAAATTCTATGAGTTCTTTTGTGGGATCATTTTCTATCATTGACTCCAGCAATTTCAGAACTTTGATTCCCACATCTGACTTACGTTTCTTTTTCCTATTTCTTATGGGGACAAACATATTTTCTTTTTTTTTTTGTGGAGGTTGCTCTCTTTGTCTGTCGTCATCATCATCATCATCCTCGTCATCGTTGTCCTTGTCAGGGAAATTTGCAGGGGTGCTGGTGCTGCTTGAACTTACACTCGCAGATGGCTCAATTGCTTGTTCAGGCTGACAAGAATCCCTGCTTTTTATTAAGGGAAATAGTCCATCAAACCATTTACCATAACCTTTCTCTTCAATGAATCTTTTTATACCTGTTGCTGTTTGTATAGTAAGAGCCACTTTTTTGCAAACAGAAACACACCCTTTAAATTTTGTTCTCATCTGCGCAATGTTAAATGGAAAAGATGGATGCCTTTCTTTAATAAGAGTTAGCACGTGGTCATAAATTTCTGTGTTTGTTGAACGCCGATTGTTCACAAAGATTAATTTCTTTTTGTAAGTCTCATTGTTTACAATTATATCAACCATGTCATCAATATGTGCAGAGGTCCATATTGATCTTTGACAAGACGCTTTGCTTTTTTCTTTTCGTTTAGCTGTTGCTTCTTCGACATTATTTTCAAATTCAATAGTACCTGCAACGCTTGACAAATCTTAAACACAATCAATGTAGTAGCCAACACTAACACCTTCAACCCAACCGTGTGCACTTTCATCTATTTCAGCAGCTGAGCAAGTCGATCGATTGCAAACGAAAGTAGCGCAAGAAATACATGTATATTTTGTTATGTTCTCACATGAAAAAGAAGGTTGCTCGCTCGCCATCTTGAATATGCGTATATCGTGGGACACACGAGGCGAAAAATATTGAATTGTGGGATAGAAATGTAATTTTAATAATTTATGCATTAAATTCGACGCGATGGAACTTCGACGTTTAAACTGCTATCTCATTTCTGTCGAATTTTGTCGAATTATTCGACGGACACTGTCGCATAATTTGACAGCGTCGAATTTAATTCAACGTGTCGAATGCAATCAGTTTAGACGTCGCATTTACGTCGAATATAATCGGCTGCATTAAATTCGACGAATTAAATTCGACTGAAATTCGACGTATAAAACGGGCCTTAGTTTCTGTCCAGTCGAATGTGTGGTTGTTTCCTTGGGTATGTTATGCCTTTAGTGAGTTCGGATCTCGTCGTTTTATGGCGTTTTTGTGTTCTGTGAGTCTTGTTTCAATTTTCAAATGTTTGTCCTATGTTTTGCTTTGAACAGTCTTTACATGGTATCATGTAGATCGCGTCAGTTGTATCATGAATAGTTGTTTTGTCTTTATGTTTGGGGAAACATGATTTGAGTTTTTTTGTAGGTTTGTGTGCGACGTTAATATTAAATGGTCAAAGAAGTCTGGCAGTCATTTCTGATGTTCTGCTTATGTATGGTAATGTGACGATTTTTATTGTTTCGTCCGGTTTTTTGTTGCTTTTGTCGGTTTGTGTTTTGTTTTGTATTTTGTATATAGTTTTGTAGTGGAGAGGCAAAGGTTGAGTAAGTCTAGGATGTCATTTTTGTCTAGTTGCGTTGTAGCTTCCCAAGTTTTGTCGTTTGTGAGTAGTTCGTTTGTAATTTGTTTGGCAATGCCTAGTGGTATGGATGTGAAGAGTGATGTCACGTCGTAGGATATCATGATTTCGTCTGGTCGTAGTTTAATGTGTTCAATACTGGCGAGGAAAGTGATGGCACTTCTGATGGTGTGAGGTGAATTTTTGACTAATGGATACAGAATGTTATAAAGATATTTTGAAAGTTCATACGTAGGTGATCCCGGAAGCGGTACGATAGGTCGAAGTGGGTTGTTTTCTTTGTGGATTTTTGACGCGAACAAACTTGACTACGTTGCCGACCTGGAATCCGCTTAAAAGTACACCAACTTAACAGACCGAACGAAAGAAGACATTCGTCACAAAATCACAAATAATCTCTGCCAAAACCACCTGTCACCCTAAACTATGAAGAACTACGAGCAATGAAAAACCTACAAAACGACGACCAAATAATCATATTACGAGCTGACAAAGGACGCCAAACAGTTATCATGGACAGATCAGAATACATCGACAAAGCCAAAACCCTCCTACAAGACACCACCACCAACGAACGTCTCCACACAGACCCCAGCAAAATGACCACCAACCGCATCAACCAGAAACTGAAACAACTAAACGACAAAAAGAAACTAAACGAAAACGACAACAGAAGAATCCGACCAAATGACGCATCCACCGCCAAATTCTACGGACTACCAAAAATCCACAAGGAAAACAACCCACTTCGACCTATTGTATCGCTTCCAGGATCTTCTACGTATGAACTTTCAAAATATCTTTATAACATTCTGTATTCATTAGACAAAAATTCACCTCATACCATCAGAAATGCCACCTTTTTCCTCGCCAGTATTGAACACATGGGTGTGAAAATTCACCTCATACCATCAGAAATGCCATCATAAAAGGTGGCATTTCTGATGGTATGAGGTGAATTTTTGACTAATGGATACAGAATGTTATAAAGATATTTTGAAAGTTCATACGTAGGTGATCCTGGAAGCGATACGATAGGTCGAAGTGGGTTGTTTTCTTTGTGAATTTTTGACGCGAACAAACTTGACTACGTTGCCGACCTGGAATCCGCTTAAAAGTACACCAACTTAACAGACCGAACGAAAGAAGACATTCGTCACAAAATCACAAATAATCTCTGCCACAAACCACCTGTCACCCTAAACTACGAAGAACTACGAGCAATGAAAAACCTACAAAACGACGACCAAATAATCATATTACGAGCTGACAAAGGACGCCAAACAGTTATCATGGACAGATCAGAATACATCGACAAAGCCAAAACCCTCCTACAAGACACCACCACCAACGAACGTCTCCACACAGACCCCAGCAAAACAACCACCAACCGCATCAACCAGAAACTGAAACAACTAAACGACAAAAAGAAACTAAACGAAAACGACTACAGAAGAATCTGACCAAATGACGCATCTACCGCCAAATTCTACGGACTACCAAAAATCCACAAAGAAAACAACCCACTTCGACCTATCGTATCGCTTCCAGGATCACCTACGTATGAACTTTCAAAATATCTTTATAACATTCTGTATCCATTAGTCAAAAATTCACCTCACACCATCAGAAATGCCACCTTTTTCCTCGTCAGTATTGAACACATGGGGGTGGGGGGGCGGTTGGCTGAATGGTTAATTGCGTGAGCTGTAAGCCAGACGGCGCGGGTTCAATCCCGGCTCGTGGCACATCTGGCAATGTGTCTGTAAACCTAGCCCGGGTTGACCAAAGCCATGTGAGGGAAATTTGGTAGCGGAAACTATGTCCTCGGATGGACTGTATCTGCATCTGCAATGTTGCAGCCTTGTCACACTGTGTGTCACGCTGATATCAGCGTTGTAGTTGCGTGAAAGGTACGAGTGATTGTAGTCTGGTCAGCTGCCTTCACTATAATTTAAGTAACCAGGATGTTCCACTTTGTGGAACCCTCATACGTCGAAATCGACGGAGTCCATTATTATTATTATATATACAAAATACAAAACAAAACACAAACCGACAAAAGAAACAAAAAACCGGACGAAACAATAAAAATCGTCACATTACCATACATAAACGGAACATCAGAAATGACTGCCAGACTTCTTCGAACATTTAATATTAACGTCGCCCACAAACCTACACAAAAAACTCAAATCATGTTTCACCAAACATAAAGACAAAACAACAATTCATGATACAACTGACGCGATCTACATGATACCATGTAAAGACTGTTCAAAGCAATACATAGGACAAACATCTGAAAATTGAAACAAGACTCACAGAACACAAAAACGCCATAAAACGACGAGATCCGAACTCACTACCGGCAGAACATACCCAAGGAAACAACCACACATTCGACTGGAAAGAAAATAAAGTACTCGGACGCGCACAGACTAAACACGCACGCGAATTTAAAGAAGCTTGGTACAGTAAAGACAACGACACAATAAACAGACATATCGACATACCCATCATATACTCACAACTAAAGACAAATGACATAAAAACTACAAACAACACCAAAACTAAAACACCATACTCTAATATTATGAACACCAATCATATTCTTAATACACCAAAACCCATGGCAACGCATTTCACCCCATCCAATCACATTAATCCACCCACTCATCCAGTTAGACGCTCTAAACGTCTCCAAGCTAAAAATCACGTGTAATCAAATATTTTTCATTCAGATGAAGGCTCGAAGCAACGAGTTGAAAGCTCAATAAAACTCCCTTTAAATCCGGAGAAACTTTTATCTTTTATGTATTAAATGCCTGGATTACAAATTTTCAAACTTATATATATATATATATATCCGGAGAAACGTTCATCTTTTATATATATATATATATATATATACAAAGTGTATTACAATGTGCCCTCCCGGCTATCACCATAGTAAAATGGTGACTCCTGCACTTGGGACACAGGACGTACGGTTACACATTGTATGGATTGTATTGTAGAGTCACCACAGTGCTCAAACCTATAAAGGTGAGCTTTGCATATCGCGAACACGTGAACATCTCCATATGAGACTCTCTACACAATCCGACAGTGCTCAAACTACGCACAGCTATCACCAAACTTATATATATATATATATATATAAGTTTGAAAATTTGTAATCCAGGTATTTAATATATAAAAGATAAAAGTTTCTCCGGATTTTAAGTGATTTTTATTGAGCTTTCGACTCGTTGCTTCGAGCCTTCATCAGATTGAGGATATTTATTTACACGTGCTTTTAGCTTGGGGACGTTTAGAGCGTCTAATTGGATTAGTGAGTAGATTAATGTGATTGGATGGGGTGAAATGCGTTGCCATGGGTTTTGTTGTACTGTTAACATGATTGATGTTATTAATATTAGAGTGTAGTGTTTTGGTTTTGGTGTTGTTTTTAGGTTTTTGTCCTTTTCAATAGTTGTGAGTATATGATGGGTATGTCGATATGTCTGTTTATTGTGTCGTTGTCTTTACTGTACTAAGCTTCTTTAAATTCGCGTGCGTATTTAGTCTGTGCGCGTCCGAGTACTTTAGTTTCTGTCCAGTCGAATGTGTGGTTGTTTCCGTGGGTATGTTCTGCCAGTAGTTAGTTCGGGTCTCGTTGTTCTATGGCGTTTTTGTGTTCTGTAAGTCTTGTTTTGATTTTCTTTGATGTTTGTCCTATGTAATAATTTGAACAGTCTTTACATGGTATCATGTAGATCGCACCGATTGTATCATGGATTGGTATTTTTGTCTTTATTTGTGGTGAAATATGAGTTGAGTTATCGTGTAGGTTTGTAAACGACGTCAATATTGAATGGTTGAAGAAGTCTGGCAGTTATTTCTGATGTTCAGTTTCATATGGTAATGTGATGGTATTTACTGTTTCTTCGGGTTTTTTGTTACTTTTGTCGGTTTGTGTTTTGTTTTCTATTTTGTTAAGAGTTCTGTTTTTGAAGTTTCTAGGGTAATTGTTTTTAAGAAATGTGGGAGATAATTAGTTGCGTTCTGTTTTCTTGGCTTCTTCGGTGTTACAATGGGTGTTGCTTCTGTTAAAAAATGTTCGTGTGCAGCTTATTTTGTGTTGTGTTGGGTGATTTCTGTTGAAATCAACTATCTGGTCTTCGTGAGTAGTTTTACGGTAAACTTGTGTGTTTAGTATACCGTCATGTGTTTTGGTCAGTAGGGTGTTGAAGAAAGTAAGTTGTTGGTCGTGCTCTTTGTCTGTAATGAAGGTTATGTTTTTTGTGGTACTGTTTATGGTGGGTAGGATTTGTTCAGTTTTGTCTTTCTTGACTATGGCAAAGATGTCGTCGACATATCTTTTCCATAGTCCAATGTGTGTGTTGCTTGTGACAGATTGTGTTTCGAGGTGTTGCATGACCGGCTTCTACGAGAAAGGTGGACAGTGATGACCCCATTGATGTGTCTGAAATTTGTCTATAGAATGAGTTTTGGAAGGAGAATCCAGTAGAGAGGCAAAGGTTGAGTAAGTCTAGCTTGTCATTTTTGTCTAGTTGTGTTGTAGCTTGCCAAGTTTTGTCGTTTGTTAGTAGTTTGTTTTTAATTTGTTTGGCTATGTCTAGTGCCATGGATGTAAAGAGTGATGTAACGTGTTTGGGTATCATGGTTTCGTCTGGTCTTTGTTTAATGGCGTCAATAGAGAGCTTTAGCATGAGTTTGACTACGAGAACGAGTACGAAATTGTGCCGTGTAAGGGAATGCCACGAGGAAGATTGTTTTCATTTTCGTCAAAATTTAGTTTTAGTTATAAACAGAACAAGCCTTTTTATTGTGTAATACTCCGATGTTTATGCAGCAGCTACGGCTTCATTCGTCATTAATAGTATCAACTAATCAGTAATACAGTTTTTGCGAGAATATATGACTCTTTAGACAGAATGCTCGAAAATAGTACTTTAAACTAATTTCTTACACAATAAAAGAATATACTATATCTCTGCTTAAAAAGACATCGTAGTCGCGAACTTTTTAAAAAAACATCGTACTGACATTAATGACGGCTAAGTGTTTTTGTTGTCGCAGCAATGTTTTTGCGCAAAAATGACGTAATTCGTACTCGTAGTCGTACTCGTAGTCTTTGCTAAAGTCACTAATGATGGCGAGGAAGGTGGTGGCGTTTTTGATGGTGTGAGGGGAATTTTGGTCTAATGGATAAAGAATGTTAGAAAGATATTTCGATTGTTCATGCTTCAATAACACGTCCACGCTTGCTGATAAAATTATAAAAGGGTAAAATTAAACGATAAACTTGCAATCCCGGTGTCTACAAGACCATGTGCTCACTAAATTATTTGTTAATTTACATATATCAATGACGCATAAGCTGACGCAAATCCCTTCTTGCAAACTATCATAATTCCAACAGTCTTCAGTCTGTTAAATATTTCCCAAATGAAGTTAATGTTTGAGTCATCGGTCTAAGAACTTTGCGAAACTTTTTATTACTTATAAAGAATATGACAATCACAAAATTCCATTGAAAATGTGTAGAAATATGAGTTAGCCGTCAAGTTTGATCTCACTTTATCTACCGCAAATAACATCAAAGAATTCTTTACCACAGCCTTCCGTGCATGACGTCAAAAACAAAGCTAAAGCCTGTATCTCTGCCGTTACAAAATACGACGTCCGTGGGTCATCAAATACTAAATAGAAATCGCGAAAAAAGTTGAACGATTTGACCAAATAGTAGTATAGAGACTACCGGTTCTAGCACACTTCAGATTTTGAGTAGGAGTATGCACTAATATAAGCGACCCAGCCTTAGTTTGCACACATAGTAAGCACATATTAAGCACATATATTGGCACAAAAATCACAAGACAGCGAAGGCCAAGCCCCTGACAACGGCGGGAGCCAAACACGGCCGTTCCACCCACCGCACCCAGCCGTCGGGGGTCTAATATTTAGAGAGATATACTCTCATAGAGTATATCCAAACGTTTAACAGGCATGAGGCAGGGAAAGAAGAGCTGTGCGTGGTTTTTACCCGGAAAGCTCACCACATGTGGGCGAAGCTCCATAGGTAAAAACTGCTGACTTCATATGAGGCGATTAATGGAGTGCGGGCGAATTCCACAACCATGTCTTAAGTGTGGCGTCCGAACACGGGCAGAAACTTACCTTTGCCAAGCCTGCAGTGAGGATAGGGTGCATCATAAGCTCGTTATAAACAGAAATAAGCACGAAAGAGATTTGCTATGGTACTCGCCGAATTAACTTCCACATTTTGAATTAATTTCGATTTAGAGATTTATCTCGCGTAGAACATAGCACTAAAATTTGGAACACTTGAGATGGATGTTCTTGTTAAGGATCTTATACAATTATATAAACAAGGTGCGATCAGCGGAGACGCGCTGCACGACTCTCTTGAGGCTCTTCAAATGCCCACGCCACAAAATGTCACTCCGCCTATCCCCAAACCGCGAAGGCGCAGGCTTATCTCCAACCGCGAAAACGCAGGCCTATCCCAAAACCGCAGAAATATCACATCAGAATAATCATCACATCAGACTAAACTATTTATTATGTTCATTTTACCGTTAATCACATTGAGCCGAAAGAAACGCTCGCTAAGCACGTAGCAGTGTACCACATGAACGCCTGTTTGCCACCAGCATTAATAGCACTATTAAAAGGTCCAACGAACATCAATGTTTGCATGAGCGTTTTTCAAAGCTTCAGGATGAGGACTAACGTCGAAGTCTTTAATAGGAAAGAGGTTTGCGAAGTCTCCTAAGTTTAGTTGAGAGCCTGTATCCGGGTCGCTGTATTTCATCGCAGCGTCTTGGAACATCATGTAAGCCATGCAGTAATTTCTTTAGCAAATGTGTAATTGACTTGAAGCTCTTCTTCAGGATACTTGTGATTGTTATTAATCCGCACATTAATCTGACGCAAATTAGCATTATTTAACACATGTATAGTTTGTTCTTGATTGTCTATGCGCTCTGCGTCTTTTCACGCTACGAAGATGTGTGTTGGTAGCTCTTCAATTCCGTTTGTCGTCACACGCCACGAGATTTGGGTTTGACGTCTGGTGAATCTCTCTCGGTAAATACTAACTTTCTCAAAGTATAGCATGCGTGTGTAACCAGCAACCCACTTGCTTTCTATCATGGTTTGAACTTCGATCGAAAGACTGATGAAAGGAACGCAGAGCGAAAGATGTTTTATCTTACATTTTCAGGCATCTACCCCATTTGCTCTATGAAGCTATTTTTCACCAGAAGTGCGAGTGAGATTCAGATTGAACTTTATACCTATGAAAGCTGAATCAATGTCTTTGGCAAAGCCTAGGATTTCAGCGAGGGGAAGCATCATGGTAACGTCTTTGGCACCCGCGCAGAGCTGGCGGCGACTGGCGAAACCAATGTTGAAGTTATGGTTCTCTGTTGCGTTGAGGTTTAAGTTAAAGTGAGTCCGGAAGTTGCCGCAATTTAAAGCAATACAGTCACCTACATTAGCAGCAGGAAGCAACTGAGCGGTAGGTCTGTTCACAAACTTATTCGGATTAGGTGCACCAGTTCCAGTCTTGCGGTACCAGAAAGCACTCGTGGGGTGCTCCTGGACGAATCATCCAATATCAGTTACATACCGCATGATCGTGTTGTCAGTTGAAGCATACTGACTTATTTCTTCAACGGTCTTGTTGTTAACCTGGATCTGGACCGTCTCAAACAGGCCCCAGCCACCAGTTGCCAGAGCGACATTGTCGAAGGCATCATAATTAGTGCCATCGTTCTTTATTTTGCAACCTCGAACTTCAAGAAGGGCTCTGTGAAGCCATATAAGCTGGTTAACATTCTCAGTGTCGATATTGATATTCTTATTATCGAAGTTTGGATCGAGGGGAAGAACTCTTTCGAACTGCAGATGCTCAACAGAGCGGTCAACGATGGGCTCGTCAAAGAGTCGAAGTGCTGGGAATATCATGTCCGTA
Organism: Xenia sp. Carnegie-2017; assembly: GCF_021976095.1. Classification (NCBI taxonomy): domain Eukaryota; kingdom Metazoa; phylum Cnidaria; class Anthozoa; order Malacalcyonacea; family Xeniidae; genus Xenia; species Xenia sp. Carnegie-2017. Next base: position 9,366,481 of record NW_025813526.1, read on the forward strand.
GCCATTGTTATGACAGTTTGTACTTCGTACAGTATATATATTTTATAAAACATTTGCGTCTTCCGATCATCAGACCGATGTGATATTTAGGCATACATCATGCCGTTACCTGACACGAGGTTGCTTACAATACCTAAGTCTCGAGAAGTCAGCTGTTGCTTAGCAAGGCTTTCAGCGCGCGATACTAGAGCATTTCTAGCTCCACAAGTCCCAACCAGCTCATTAAAGGGGAAATCCACCCAAAAATAATGTTGGTCTTAAAAGTTCCATTTTTATGCAAAGGTCACTATATTTTGAAATTTTTACATCAGCTATTTTATTATTGACAAAATCGCGTCTTCAAGTGCGCTATTTGAGCTTTTTTGAGGCTTAGCAGCGTGGGCACAGAAAGTGTCAGCGGAAATTATTTTGACGTCATATTGTCAAACCGATTTGGAGTTGAGTTTACAACAAAGTAAAATAATAACGCACAGCTTAGCACAAAAACAAAACAATCGCTTATAATGGCTTTTTTGGAAGAACCTCCGCCTAATTCACCAATCGATAGTGAAATGGAAGACAATCCAACAAACAATATTGGGCCATATCAGTTTGAGCCCGAATGGCCGGCTGATGAACACCAAGAAGCTCACCAGTTTGAGGATAACGAAGAACAGGAATTTTTGTATATTGACGATGAATCTCGGCGCGACAATCTTGTATGGTGGGTAGTAAAATGTTATATTATTCGAGACCATTGTTTCTATCTCAAAAGTACGTTTTCAGTTTTTGAAGTTGACCACGTCCACACACACATAATACTTTAGATTTCAAAGTTTTTATTTTAAGATACAATTTGTATTGAAGTTTCGACATTTACTTTTCAAGATCCTTTCTTTTAACATTTTCAGGTGTCAATGTGGTAACTGCCAAATAATGGATAATAACGAGGAATGTTTATGCTGCAAAGAGATTTCCAATATTTGTGACAAAAATTTAGAGGCAGTAGAAACGAATGAGACCACCGAAGTCCCGTTGTGCATTACACAACATCCTGGTTTTGAGCCTGTTTGTCTTAACAGGTGGGTTTTACAAACAGCTTGGTACCAGTACAAGCAGCAATATGAGGTAGCATATGATGGGCCCGAAGACAAACTGTACCGCCATATTGCATATACACAGTTGGCAAGATGGTGCTGGGGTGTCTTGGGTAGAGAAGTGAGAGTCATCTTGCCATCATGTGCAGTTACTCGCTTTAGAGAAACATTTCCTCCACCTGGCCTTGCAGAGGAATTTCAATTTGAAGGCTTTCACTATGTTGATGAATGAAGTATTTTATTATGATATAGGTATACCCATTACAATTACTTTGTATGTCAATATTAAAGTGGCATAGCCAGCTCATTTATAGGTCATGCTATGCACATTTATTATTATTAATTTATTACAAAAAAAAAACAGAAATGATTTCAAAGAAATGATTATAAATGTGGCTTGGCTATTACACTGGTTATAATATAATTGTGTAATGCAGTGGTTAAACTAACTATAGCAAAAGGTTTTGTTTTGTTAATATTTAAGAATGAACATTTTTTAAGTAGTACAAAAGTTGTCTTCACTGATTCAACGTCATATTATATGGGTATGGCAAAACCTATTGCCATAGCTAACATCACCACTGACATTTTATGCAAATCTACACTGATGTTCCTTTACAAGTACTTCTTTCCTGGGTGGACTTGATTTAGAAATGTTCTTTGGAAGATTCTCGCCATGATGTACAAGTTCAATCTCCTCAGTTTTGCATGCATTCACAACCTCCGCAAGTAATTTATCAATGTACAGGTACTCTTTCCTTTCTTTCATTGCTTTTACAACCCATTGCTTCTGTGTTTTAGCAAAAATCATTTTGTAACGGTCTTGCCCTTTGTTTGTCCCTGACTTAATGACTGCTTTATCACGTTTAATATTGTTGTTGTGATCTAATGCTGCTAACTGAGTGCGGGCTACCATCCCAGGAAATAAAAATGCTCTCGCTTTGGGCAATATTTCAGTAAAAGGGAATGGTAAACCTCCAACTCTCCTGTGTGACAAAACTCAGATAGCTTCCGCAGGTCTTTTAGAAGCCTCTTGTCACATATCACCTTCTCTGCAGCAATATATGCTTGTGAAGTAGGAGATAACCACTTCTTCTGCTTTGTTTCTTTTTCTGTTAATTGTTGGTGGCAACATTGATGAAAATATGTGTTCCCCTTCCAGAAATGCTTGTTGGAAATGTGGTTAAGGACAGACTTCCATTTTTCCAACAATTCTTCTGCATTCTTGTTACAACTTGCAGAGCACCACCAAATATGATTAGAAATGGACTTAATCCAATGGGTCAAGTCATCATTTCCCTTAATGTTAGCCTTCATTTTTAGTTTTTTTGTGACAGATTTGGACAAAGGCCACACATCATATTGGTGATCAATATGAGGGTGTTTGTTTTTCATAGCACTGGCTATTTTTACAATGGTTTTATGTAGGATTATTTTCTAACCGTAATGAGTTACACAACCATGTTTATTATTATTCAATGTTTATTAAGGGCAATAGATTGGTTTCACATCAGTGGAAACTGTTGTTAAGGTTGAATTCGGAGGACAAGCAAACGGCATTACGCACAGTTTCCACACAAAGAAACCTTCGTATTTTTGAAAAAATAATATTAATCGACATTCAAGTTCTATATGTAGTACGGAAACTGTGCGATAATGGCCTTTATGGATGTGAAACCGTTCTATTAAAACAGAATACAAATAACCAGCTCAATACTTGCATGTAAGCTATAAAAGTTGCTTGTGTATATACCTACGAATAAAAAATTCTGACGTTTCGAAAAGAAACATTTTGTGATTAGGAGAAGCATTTTGACGCAAGTTTATTATGACTGTGCAATGAATTTACATAAAGCTTTGAGGAGCAATTGACGATATGACGTCAATACAAGCCGCTGACATATTTCTGCTCGCACGCACCGGAGGCCCTAGCTGCAGCATTTCAACTCATTTTTTGTGAAAATATTGAATCAAACAAACAAAAAAATTGCCGCATATTTACTTTCACCGGACAGACAAAGTTTTAAGACCAACATTATTTTTCGATGGAGTTCCCCTTTAAGTTTAGCTCTAGCTTCTTTCGTTAAAGCAGTGCGAGCATTTTCTGCGCACGTTTTTGCAGTACTAATACCAGCTTCAGCCCCAGCACGAGCCACTGCAGATGCACGTGATTTAGCTTTGTTGCCACTCCTTTAACGTCTCCTCGGGCGAGATCAGCAACGAGACTGCTTACGTTTTCAGGCGAAAACAGCTCTTTTGCAGTCGATATAGCAGCCTCTTTGGCTGCTGTAGTCGTGTCACTCACGCTTTTTTACCAGCCGCCACGGCCACATTCTTGATTTTTGGAGCAAACTTGCCTACGCGAGATCTAATTTTTTCACTAACTATACAACGTCTAATCATAAGAACTAACATTTTGACTAGTATATTATATATATGGAAAAATAAGCCATTATGGCAACATCTTCTGAATCGAAATGCGCTTATGAGCGTGTATAATCACATTTAAGGACGGATGTTTAAAGTGTAAGTTACTTGCTCACCATTTAAATCAATTTTTTTTCCTGACTGATCAGTGATTTCCATTCTCACTTTAGTAATAAGGCTAGTTTTTAGGGGCAGTAAGTAGGTCGGTGGACTAGGACTTATTTCCAACAAACGACCTGGTCCTTGCTTGGAGTAAGCGATTTAATAACATCACTAGGATTTCCGTTTACTACACTTGAATTAACAAGCGAGCAGTGAATATGGATCTTCTGTACATCTGTAATGTTAATTCGATTCTGGCTTAAAGTCTTTCCTCTAGTAATATTACCTCCACCCACAGCAAACCCAAGAATAGGGCCTATGCTGTTATCTGTGTCAAACGAAACTACAAGGTCACCTTTAATAGTAATCGCAGATTTTGATGTAGGAATATTTACTGAAAGCGCAAATGGTGGATCACGTCTCGCGATCTCATCTTCATGTTCGAACTTTACCCCCAATTATTCCATAGCATCTTCAATAGCTTGATCGATGTCGGGAATGTTGTAAGCGCCTGGGTGTATTGCGATTTTTTTCCTCTCTGTGCACCATCAGTATCACCATAGTTTCCTCTTCTAATCTCAATCACTAGTTGATTGTTTTTCGTAGTGACATTTTCCCACGAATTCCACAAACCAGCTTCAGTAAGAGCCACTTGATATTTTTTGTTAGCCTCTAAAGGTATAGGTGGCCTAAAGCCAATTTGAAAGTCATTCGCTTCTCCACCGTCCGCCGCAATGGCTCTTGTTGAGTCTATCTCAATGCTGATTTCGTCTTCTAATACTCCAGCCATTATGGTTATATTGATAACACTAAGCAATAGCTCTGTATAATATACAAAGAGAAATTTTAACGCATGTATTTATTTCTGATTTTTCGGTAATAACTTTTCGATATTGCACTTTCGTCTAGCAGTTTTGTTAGGATTGCTTTAATATCGTTTTTCAACACACGAGAGTCATTACCAGCCTCTACAGGCTTGCAGGAAAGGAGAAGGCGGTCGATAAGCTCTGATGGGCTATTATAATAGTGCACTCCAGTTCCTGTTATTTTAAAGAGTTGTTTGGGGCGACTTGTTTTTTCTTTTAGAACCTTGTAACGTTCGAAGTTTTTTTTTACCTTGCTCTCGGTTAGCTGGAGAAGCGGTTCTTCTTATAGACGAGCCGATAGATTTTCCAAGATTTTCAAAATCTACGTCGTTCATATACTCACCAGCCTCCAACCGATCAAGCGTCGTTGAATTCTCTATAACCTTTCAAAATGGTTTGTCTTTTGTTAACAGGACTAGATTATTTAGCCGTTGGACAAGCTGCTCTTGAGTGTTCTCAACCGCTTGAGTGACTTCTTGCAACCCTTCAATTTCTTGGTCTTGTTTTTTTGTTAATAGCTTCTGCTGCACATTTTTCACCATTAACAATTCGTTAAGACGCCCTTTCAAAGAATTCTCCTTCGTGCTGTCGAGAGACTTTGAAATCGACTTGGTTCCGCTTGAGTTCCGCGCGGTTTTTTACAAACTCTTGGACTAATTTTTCGAGCTCTTCCATAGATGCAACCTACCTGAACATACTTGAACTTTAATCTCAAGATGGATGAAGATAGATACCATTTTTTTATCTTACTATATAATTGGACAAAAATATAGACTATATAATCTCAAGATGGATGAAGATAGATACCATTTTTTTATCTTACTATATAATAGGACAAAGTCCGATGTAGGTCTCAGTTTTGTTAGTGTCCAAACGTTTAACAGTTGCTTGGTAGATGACAGATGATTGTAGGCAGTTTCCGTTAAGTGGGCAGTTTTTTTTTGTCGGCAGTTGCATGTTTTAGTTTGTGCGTTTTTGTCATTGGTGGTGTCATTAGTATTGTCAGGTTCTCTCAATATGCGTTTGTTATGGTTATTAATAATATGTTCCATATTGTTAATGCAGCTGTAACTTAATTTAATTGTGTTGCGGTTAAATAGTTTTCTGAGTTTGTGGTCTATGCGAAAGTGCTTGTCAATTAGTGAAATGAATTTGTAGCCGATGTTTGTGTTGACGTTTTTGCTGTATGGTGGGTTGTAACTGTAATAAGTCTTGTATTTTAATCCTAAAACTTACATAAGTATAGGTTCTTATATACATTACTCATGCATATTAAATAAGGAATTACCTACCTCATTACAGCATATAAATATAATTAGGCATGCAATGTCACATCTCTTTTTCTTCGGTTTTTTTAAATAATTTCACACTATAAATGTTTTTTAAGTTATTTTTATCTAATAAAAATATGTAGTAGGTTTTTTGATTGGACGTCCATACCGAGTTCGTATATTACTGTTGTTAGTACTTTCATTACAATTTTTATAAGATCTATTGTTCTCACTATGAGACTTATCTGTATCTTGACTTCTCGATTCTTCATTAATCTTTAATAAATGATTTCTATTCTTTCTATAGCAGGTACCATCAGACGTAACCAAATAAGATCTTGGCTCAAGTAACGATTTTTCCACGATTCCTTTCTTTTGGAAGCCTTTTTCTGTTTTTATACGTACCGTATCTCCTTCTTTTAATGGCGGAAGTGTTTTTGCATTGCGGTCGTAAATCTCTTTTTGTTTCTTGTGATACATTTTTAATTTTTTTTGAACATTAACAGGGTTTAATGGTTGAAATTCAAGTAACTTCTCTGATATTGGTAGTAATGTCCTAGTTCTTCGTCCCATTAGTCCTTGAGCTGGACTGCCAACAATTTCATCTTTAGGTGTATTTCTGTAATTAAGGAGTCCTAAATAAGGATCGGTGTTATCATATTTTGCTTTCTTTATGATTGCTTTTGCTGTATGTACAGCACGTTCTGACATGCCGTTACTTTTTGGATATCCTGGTGAACTTGTTGTATGTCTAAATCCATACTGTAACGAGAAGGCACGAAATTCTTTACTCCTGAATTGTGGACCATTATCTGTTATAAGATCTTCGAAAATTCCGTATCTCGCAATTTGAGATTTCATCTTTGTGATAACTGTCTTTGATGTTGTATTTAACAAGTAATCAATTTCAAAGAATCCACTGTAGTAATCTACCATAAGAAGATAGCCTCTACCATACAATTCAAACAGGTCTGCTCCAACTTTACTCCACGGTCGATGTGGTACAGTATGTGATTGTAGAGGATCCTTTTGTTGATGACTCTTATGGGCATTGCAGATTTCACACTTTCTAACTTCTGCTTCTATTTCTAAGCTCATCTTTGGCCAATATAAACACTCTCGAGCCCTACGTTTGCATGATTCAGATCCAAATGTCCTTGATGTATAGCTTTCAACATATCAGTTCTTAATGACTCCGGAATTATTACTCGATCTCCTTTAAACAGTAGGTCATCTTGTACTGAAAGAGTTTCTCTAAACTCCCAGTAATTGAAAACATCAAAATCGACTTTACTGCGTAGATCTGGCCATCCATTTTTTACGTACTGTCGTAACATTTTCATTACTTTATCTTTCTTTGTCTCTTCCTTCAATTGGTTCATTTTCTCTTCACTTACTGGCAAGAAAACATTTATCTCAAAATCTTCTAAGTGATCATCTGATTCTTCTTGGATATACGCTCGACTTAATTGGTACGCGAGATAAAGTTCTGCTCCTTTCTTAAACGAGACTTTCAAACTGTACTTTTGAAGTTTCAGCAACATTTTCTGGAGTCTCAATGGAGATTGATGAAGGGGTTTCTTGAAAATCTGCTCTAAGGGCTTATGATCTGTTTCAACATTGACATCTCTGCCATAGATGTAATCATGAAATTTTTCACATCCAAATACAATTGCAATTAACTCTTTTTCAATTTGTGCATATTTCTTTTGGCATTCAGTTAAAGCTCTCGACGCATAAGCAACTCGTTTGCCATTTTGAAGACAAACTGCTCCTAAACCTGACATACTTGCATCTACGGACAATGTCACATCTTTTGATACATCGTAGAATTGCAATACTGGATGCTCTCCACAGGATTTCTTGATTCTGTCATACACTATTTGTTGTTAATCTAACCAGCACCAATCATTTTCCTTCTTTAACATATCTCTAAGGGACTTGCCATTTCTGAAAGATAAGGAAAAAACTTGGCCAAATATTGAACCATTCCAAGAGATCTTTGAAGATCTTTCTTATCTTTAGGAATTGGCATGTTTAATATTGCTTTAATCTTTTCAGGATCGGATTGAAGACTATCTGACGTTATTTTGTGTCCCATGTAATCTACACTTGTTACATTAACTTTTGTTTTTTCTTTCTTTAATTTGAGATTGATTTCACGAGCTCTATTCAGCACATTGACAATTCTTTCATCATGCTTTTCTCTGTTGTTCCCCATATTAAGATATCGTCCATTATAATTTCACAACCGTCTATTCTGTCAAACAGCTGGTGCATAGCTTTTTGGAACACTTCAGGTGCTGGGGATATACCAAATGGGAGACGATTGAATTTGTATCTGACAAAAGGCGTATTGAATGTTGTATGATAACTGGAATCTTCATCTAGAGGTATCTGCCAAAATCCAGAGGCTGCATCGAATGCGGAGAAAGTTTTAGCTCCAGGTAGTCTTGATACGACTTCTTCTATTGTTAAGAGAGGGTAATGTTCTCGCTGAATGGCTTCATTAAGATGTCTAGGATCAATACATATTCGTAACTTGTTTGGTTTTTCCACTGTTACCATTGACGAAACCCATTCCGTTGGTTTTTCTACAGGATCGATGACACCCATCTGTTGCATTCGTTCTAACTCTTCTTTAATTTTCGTTCTCATAGCTACTGGAACGCGTCGAGGAATATGAATTGTAGGTTTTACATTTGGATTGACACAAATATGATGCTTAATGGGTAAACATCCTAGTTTGCCATCGAAGAGATCTGCACATTCATTGAAAATATCGTCGCAAGTGAAAATAGGTTTGACATCTATAATTATTTTCACCATACCCAAACGCTCGCAATCAGGTAAACCAAGAATGGGCTTTACATCCTGTGTCCTATATAGAAAAGAAGATTGTATGGTTTGTCTTTGTAAGAACACGTCATCACTGCTTGTCCCAAGGTTTGAACTGAATCTCCACTATACGACATTAGCTTTGTATTTGTTTTGGTAACTTGTTGCTCAGCTTCTGTGACTTTGTCGAACAATTTTTTAGAAATTACATTACATTTTGCACCTGTATCCACCTTCACGTTCACCAAATGTCTGCCAAACTTGAGTTCAGAATACCACTCGTCATTGCTTTTTTCTACAGCTCCAATATTCATTCGATAATCGACTTTGCAGCTTATGCGTTGTTGCGTTGTTGTGATTGCATTAACAGCACCAATAAACAATTTTTCACCACTAACTTCATGAACTGTTCTTTGTGACTTTTGTGTAGACATTATACACACACGAGCAAAGTGGTTTTTGTTATGACATTTGTGCCCAAAATTTCCAAAAGCTGGGCATTGCTTTGGAAGATGTTTTCCTCCACAGTTTCTGCAATTGTTCTTTAATACGAATCTTTGTCCTAGATGTTTATCTTCTTTTGTTTGACTTAAGTTTGTGTAACTTCCTCTTGAGGTTTTCGAATTCTTCCTAGCCTTCAGTTCACCGACATCTTGATAATTAGTAAGATCTTTTACTTGTTGTTCCGACAATTCGTTTGCACAGCATATGTTTAGAGCCTTGTCTAATGTTAAACTTGTTTCGCGAAGGAGAATCTTTCTTAATGCATCACTGTTAATCCCACACACAATACGATCTTTAATAAGTTCGCTCTCGAGGTCACCAAAGTCGCACTTTCGAGCAATGTTTTTCAAATCTGTAATAAAGGAACTAATCGACTCTGACGGACTTTGCTAACTTGTAAGAAATAAAAGTCTTTCGAATGTTAAATTATTAAGCGGCATACAAATTTCTTCAAATTTCTTCACTAGAATTTCTGGATCGTCTTTGTCTTCCTCTTCGTTGTAGGTAAAAGAATTATATCTTTCAACCACATCTTTGCCAGCTAGATTTAAGAGGATGCATGACTTTTCTTTCTTTGATTTCCGACTATGTCCTGCAGCAACAATGTATATTTCATAGTTCTGTTTGATGCGGCGCCAATTCTCAGCAACGTTGCCTTCAAAGGAGAGTCGTGTTGGCCTGGAAAATCCTTCTGCCATTCGATAAGAACCAACTTTTCCTAATCACTGCCACCATGTAATAAGTGTTGTATTTTAATCCTCCAACTTACATAAGTACAGGTTGTTATATACATTACTAATGCATATTAAATAAGGAATTACCTACGTCATTACAGCATATAAATATAATTAGGCATGCAATGTCACAGTACCAAAGTATGTTATTTCTAAGTCTGTTTTTCCGTTTCGTAGTAGCGTTCGGGTCATATTTAGTGTGTAATGATATCCTTTTCGTCAAGTGCTTTTTGTTATGGAGGAATTGCTTGGTCGAATGATGCTCCGTCGGATGATAAAGATGAAATGCGTTTGTTAATGGTATCGGGTATGTTATTTGTAATGCTTGGAGGAGGGTTGCTTTCGTGGTGTATGTATTGCAAAGAGGTGTTGGGCTTAGTGTAAGGTCGATGGGAAGAACTCTTTAGATTGAACGTGATGTCACGAAGTTGATGACTTTTTTGTTAGCTTCGATAGTGGTACGCAATCCGTTGTTGTTAAATACGCGGCATATCTCTTTTTTAATTTTTTCTGTTTCTTTAGGTGTTGCTTTAGTAATGGCTAGTCCGTCGTCGCGATAGAGTCCTATGTTAGTGATGATGTGTTGTAGTTGTGAGAGGAGATAGCTTCCTACAAGTTCGCATGTCTCAGCGCCGTCGAAGCTGCCCATTGTTGCGTCGAATGTGGAGTTGTATTTCTTTGCCAGGGTTGTTCGTTGTGAATGAGATATGAATTCTTTGCATGTATGATAATGTTTCTTTCTTGGTTTGTGATGTTGTCGTGGGTTGAGGCGAAATCAAGTGCTTTGTTGAAGAGGTCTTGGTTGATAAACGGGTAGAAGTCTACAATGTCGAAAGATATGAAGTTGAGATTTTGTTTGTGTTTGATGGAGTTGAACCACTTGATGACAGATGACGAGTTTTTCCATTGGTTCAGCGAAGTGGCTTTTATGATATCGTTGTTTATTCTGTCAATTATTTTTTTGCTAATTTTTCCAATTTTAGATTTCTTCGGGCTTATTAGTCGGCAGGTGGGTTTATTTGCAAAGTTCGGTTTGTAATCTTTGAGTGTTATGCATGCGTCTTTGTTAGCGGTGGAGTCTACTCTGTCAGGTATAACCAGTTGTGATGTGATATTTTTGTCTTCGGTGTGAATGGCTTGTATTGCGTCGACGTTTATTTTCTTGTATGATTTCGTGATATTTTGTTGTAGGAGGTCGTTGTATGCTCGCTTGTTTAGTTTTTAGAAGTTTTTTGTTTTGTCGGCAGCGATAAGTATCTGTGGTGCTGTCTTTTATTTCGTTGAGAAATGCGTTGTGTACTTTTTTAATTTTACTAGCATATTCATTTATATACATTGAATATTTAGAGTTAATACCAACTCTTGGTTTGTATTGACTATAATGAAAATTACAACTATGACCACCAATATGTCCACACGACAAAAAATATAACCATCAAGTCCTATATTAGCACATGAGTTTTGATATAGTGTTTTTCCATTAATTAATTTCAAAAAAATTACTAAAAAAAAGTCATTAATTTATTTCAATTGGCTTCATAGGTTTTGGTGAGATAATAATTTTCGTTTCTGACCTTTCTTTTTATTAAAATAAATTATATCATTGTCATATTCTCCTTCATCTTCATCACTGTCATCATTACCATCTTTTTTTAAATGCGTATAAACTTTATCCAGCAATCCGTCGGGGTTTAATAAAGTAAAATCCATATTTCCTTTTTGCAATATTTGTAATAGAAATTTGTTTTTAATTTGAAAATAATCTTTTCTTTGTATCTTTCCACGAATAAAATGAAAAAAATCAGTTACGATATAATCAAGTATTAATTTTGCTAAGGTCAAATTGAGCCTTACACAATAATTGCACATTTGGCAGTTCTGAAAATTACTTTCGCAGTGTTCTTTAAATATGTTCATAACTCTATTTTTTTCGAAATAGATCATGATTTTTTCCTACTAAAAAAATTAACATAAAAATATCTTATACTTTTTTAAAACCCATACTCTGATTTTTTGGATTATGCAAATAAAAATATTTAGCACTTTTTTAAGATCTTTAATATCACAGAAATTCTTTTCATATTGTCTAACTTTTATAATAAATTGTTTTTGCTTCCATATTAAAAATTCTGCGGGTAATTGATATACGTCTTTACAAGAAAATTTTATAATAAATTCCCAACCTCCAAAAAAATTTTCATCGGTATGATACAAATACTCTTTCAAATGAACCATTAATCGTTTGCTATACCGTGTGATCATATATAATTATTCCCATGAAATAATTTGCAATCAATTTTCTAACATATTTAAAAACATACTTCGTAAATAAAATACAAATTTTATTAAATTCTTACCTGTATACGTTTTTCCTTAAAGTGGTTATATCACGAATTTTAGCCCCGCTTTTTTATTAGCTAAATCGAAAGACCTTGTTTCAGTGATTTTAAATCTGCAATTATAATTGAAATTGGATTGGTGAAAGTGATTTTACGGACGTTCAAAGTCACGATTTTCAGCATTTTTTTTGCGAACTTTTTGATTGGTATGCTAATGACTTGTGACGTAGAAAGTTGAACACATATATCAACATGGCGTATTCTACTAGTAATCTTAATAAGAAACGCGGAGGAAAACTCTGTGTTGCTGGCGGACCTAATCAAATTAATTGCGCCAATGATTCAAAAACAGAAGGAATGTCGATGCATCTGTTTCCTAAAAAAGAAACAGAGCCGCAAAGACATAGAAAACGGGTAAATTTTGTGCGTAAACATAGACCGGGTTTTGAGGCTTGCTTTACCTCGTGTCTGTGTTCTGCGCATTTTGAAGATTCTTGTTTTGACCTTAATTTGAGCGTGCAAGTCAAGCACAAAAGAAGGTTGAAGAAAGATGCTATCCCAACCATTGACGTGGCTGGGATTCCTGAACCATTACAGGACGAAATAACCGATCGAAAGCGCAGACAAGTAAGTTTACGTTTGTTTATGTTAATTTTTCTTTTGTCATATAAATTCGATATAAGTTTTGTAGATTATTCGACATGCTCTCCATAAGCCATCGCTGAAGGAAACATGTTCTCTCGTTCGGGAAGTACCATCTACTAGTGATGGAGCCGAGCATGTTGAAGTATGCACTGGGGAAGCAAACGATTCGCCATTTGAAGAAGAACTACATGCAGTTGGTGAAGATATTTGTGAATCCCAGTCTCCATGTAAATCGTGCCATCGTCTTAAGAAAAAACTTACATCTTTACAAAAGACTATAAGCTGGTATAAAAATGTACTAAATGCAAAGCTCCAATGAAAGGACATCCTCGAGGTCAATGCTCCACTGAAAAAGAATAAATTGAAGTTGGTAGATGATAGGGCAGTGGTCAGACATTGCTTGGAGCCTGTCTGGAATGGAGAAGTAAGGCACCTCCTTCCCACCACCAGCCTGAGGGTTCACCTTAGGCAAGTGATAGTACCCTCTAGCCTCCCTATCTGGGCACTGATATACACACCTTTCCTGATGATTACAGTATTAATATAACATTGAATGGTATGTATACTTGTCAGATTGAAGATGACTATCTCACTCGATTGTGCAACTAATTAATTTTGACAAATAATTTTTTTTTATTGTAGTTTAATGCTCAACATGCCCTTTGCGGATGCAGTGCACTCAAGTGTGAAGACCTTATTAGATAAGTTCATGTGGCTTGCTATTTTCCATTTTTACATTTATGCTATGATTTAATTCCATATAATTTTTCTTTTGTCTTTTTTCCCAGACTGACATTGAAGAAAAGATTTTCTTTACCATATAGTGCATCCATATATCTCCTATTTGGTTTTCATCTAGGCATATTTCCCAACCATTCTAAACTCAGCAAAGAAGGCCAACAGTCTCTACAGTGCACAAGTTAAAAGACCTTTCCATCATCGCCCTCTGATGGTATGTAACCTTTAGTGTTACCACTTGGATATGCTTTCCGAATAAAGTGGTAAACACAAGCAGGTAAAGGCCGAGTATTCTCCCATCCCATAGACCCACAAAACCATCGCATCAACCATCTGTATGCCACAGCTCTCAAGTACCTGAAGTAAACAAAAAGGTTGGACTAATTATTATTGATGAAACAATGTTGATGATAACATTGTTTCTCATACAATTTACAATCTTACATATTTAATGATTGTGATGCTTGGCGGCGATAAGCACGTCCATTCCTATCTCTCAATAGTGGCCGGACGTTTTCAAGGACAGCCTCATGAACTAAAGGCCCAAATTTGGCATGCTGTGTTATGCATGATATTTTCTCAATGCTGCCATCGAATGTCATTTTCTGCAAAGCTGGTCCTATTTCCTTACAGCATCTGTACTCTAATGCGCCTTCTAACAAATCGGTATGACAGCATTGACAATTACACCTGAAACGTGGGAGCATTGTGGTTTATAAAGTAACTTTATGTATATTACAAACAGGAGAAAACAACAACTTACCATTCACCGAGTGGAATTACGCCATCACTTCGTTGTTCTAAGGTCACAGGGAGAATTCCATCGCGATCATCTGGAGTATGCACTTCATCACCATCTCCTGCGAGCGGTTCATCGTCATAAGCGAAGACGTTTAAATGCTCGACATAACACACGGATTCCGAGCTCGAATCTCATACGCATTCAGACATCGAATTCGACTTATCTGAGCATTGATTTGAGGCCATACTTTCCGGACAACTTGTTTTTTAATATTTTATTGAAAATACTGTCATTATTTGTTTTTAAGACAAGAAAAACGAGAACAAAATCACCTCCTATAATATAATATTATATTGACGGAAACAGACGTGTTCAACTATCTACGTCACAAGTATCAATATGGCGTCGTAAAAAATTTGCAAATAGTACCCGACTTTGGAGGCAAAAATAAGCAACTTATACTTATCTGTTTAAGTCCAGCGACATGTCATAGTTCTTCAAAAAATCCAAATTTTTAATTAAGCTCATAAAAAAGGGGGGCTAAAATTCGTGATATAACCACTTTAATATTCTTCGGAATAGTCTTTGGAAACAAACAAACACCCTTTAGCGTAACTAGAGAAACGTTAACGCAGTGGTGATAGTAAAAAATTTACCTCGTGAATAAAAAACGAATAGTAATAAATTCTTACCTGTATACGTTTTTCCTAACTAATATTTGGAAACAAATAGCAAGTGGTCAACGATTTCTTAAATACTCTTGTTACAACAAAATACAATGTGTTTCCGTTTCACCTTGAACGTTCGTATCTACATCTCAATATACTGTGTCTCTGTTTGCTAGTTGCCCTTGAACATTCGAGAACACTAAGAATAACTCAAACGAAACCCATTTGCTGTCATCGTATCAATTAAATATCAGTTAAATATCTGTGAGTGGTACAACCTGACACTGACTTCAACAGAATGGAAAATCTTCGTTTTGTATTAAAGTAAGATACAAAAATTGTTTTCACCTCTTTAATGTATTTAGTAATCAACGCGGTTTGTGTGACGACAAAAACCGCAAGTTTTAATATATAAAGTCATACTTAAATTCAAAACAGAACTGTGTAAATTCGAGAGAATACTAATAATATGTCAAACAAAATCCGTTTGCTGTCATCACATATGTTAAACAATTGTCTTCCATTGCTGTCATAACATTTATTAAATGATTATCTTCAACAAAATCGAAATATAAGATTTGTATTAAATTTAGTAAAATTCCAACATTTACTGTATTAACTTTTTCAGTTTTTCGCATTTGTTTCGCAATTCTTTGATTTGTTTGATATAACCTTTACACATACGAAAATATTGATGAACTTGAACTTGATCGTAATTTTTGTTTTTTAGTTCAGCGCGTGCCAGCTTTAATATGTCTTTTAATAATTCCTTGCGGATAGCGATGTCATGTTCACATTTTGCCATCTTATCATCTATTATATTATAGAAAAAATTCCCTTCGTGTATCGAGGTCATTGTGATACACCACGTTAAACAAACCACATCTCAAACCCTCAGCTACCATATTGTAATGTGCTATAACTCAAAAAAACACTTTTTCGATTAAACATCAATGCGATTTGTATTAAGACAAAATTTGCAAGTTTTATTGTATAGAATCACACTTTAATTCAAAACAGAATTGTGTAACTCAATCAAAATCCGTTTGCTGTCATCAAATCTATTAAGCAATTATCTTCAATACTTATGGATGATAATGGAATCTGATACTATTAACTTCAAAAAAATCGACAATATAAATTTTGTAATAAAATTTAGATTGAAAAATTTTTTTTCATCACTTTAATGTATTTAATACTCATTTCTGTTATGACAAAAAATGGCATTTGTGTGATGGTTTGTGTTATGACAAAAATCGCGAGTTTTAATGATTGTGAAACAAGTAAACACAAAAACAGCATGTTTGTAGGGTCACAAGGTTATATTTGCACAAAAAAATTGATCTATAAAGTTGAAGCATTTATTTCATCTACTTCACTTGCAAACACACACTTATCGCGAAAGCAGTAAGAAACAAACAGTGAAAGCAAACAAAGAAAAATGGGAAAATTTCAAAAGGAAAAAATATTGCGATACAGAAGACGTCAAGCAAAACTTAAACAACAGAATAGAAAAAAAAAGAATATACAACCACATAACGAGAGAAGTTTGTGATGAAATGATAGACTTGATTGATAAAGAAACAATTACATTTGAAGAAGTCAGCAAATCAAGACAAAGACAATTGGAACACGACATGAAATTAAATGAACTAAAGAAAAAACAAAAACAAGAAAAAAAAAAGAAAAAAGGAAAACGTAATTATAAATGTAAATATTACTTAGATTTTATTTTTTTAGATGTTGATATAACCAAAAATGAAGAACAACTACATTTTATCGTTTAAACAAAATACTTCACAAACTATATTAAATTTATTCAGAATAATATTTCACTTTGTCTCAGTACCCTTTAATTCGTCTGTCATCGTTTTTTGATATCACACTCACTTCAATTTTGAAGTTCTTCGTCCAACTTAGCTTGTGCTAATATTAGCTTTACTTGAGGATATTCTTTTATTTTTTCATAATCAGTTAACGAATTGTTTAAACAATCGCATTCATCTTGCAAAACTTGAATATCTTTTAAATATTCAATATGACTTGTTTCATTTTGCGCTAGCTTCTCTTTCAATTCATCATTCAAACCTTGAATATCTGTTGAATATTTAAGCAAAAATAGTATCAGATTGTACCAAACACAACCAAGGGTATGTAGCAAGTTCAACCATGGGTTAATCATAACATAAATGGATGAAATGAAAGGAAATACAATTTTTTATATTAAATTCGAGTTGTATGCGTGCTCGTTAAAAATTTCTTTATTATCAAGAAAAATGGAATCAAACGATTTATACAAAAAAATTTTACTTTCTCTTATAAGAAACAAAAAACGTTTTAGAAATGTTTATAAAGAGAAATAAATATAAAGAAAAAATATGAAAAGAAAATCAAAAAGAAATCAAGTTCAAGACGAAAATCATTTTCAAGAAGAAAATCAATTTCAAGAGAATGATGAATATGTTTCTCTACAAACACCAATACTGAATTGGATAAGTACTGAGAAAAACACTGAGACAAATTCTGAGAGAACCTGCATCGAAAATCAAAATCGTGCATCACCATCACCAGATTCTCCACAACCCATGGATGAAGATACAGAAAAAAGTGATGGTAAAACTCGATTGAATACTTATCATCATGATATTCAAAAATAACTGCCTTTACCCATAATAATAATGTATATTCATAAAAAAATTCTCCTACAAAAAAAAAATACAACTGTTATGAATATCAAGTCTCCAATCTCAATTACACGTATTATGTCACCAAGTACATATTTTTTTAATACTCAATATCCCCGGACCGCGCACTATACTAAGAGAACTTGAAGACGTTGAATTTAATCAAGATAAAGGAATTACTACTTCTCCTAATAATAATACTGTGAATCAAGATCAAGGATTTGCTCATCCCGATCAAGTATTTACAAACCCTCCTCATAATACTAATGAATGGCTAGGAAAAAAAGACAGCTAATGGATGTTACTGAAAGTGTAAAAAAATGGAGGACGTCCAACCAAAAAATTAAACTTG
Source organism: Xenia sp. Carnegie-2017 (assembly GCF_021976095.1). Lineage (NCBI taxonomy): Eukaryota > Metazoa > Cnidaria > Anthozoa > Malacalcyonacea > Xeniidae > Xenia > Xenia sp. Carnegie-2017. The sequence goes on from NW_025813526.1 coordinate 9,384,467, forward strand.
AAGAATACAACAACGAAATCGGTCAATATCCTGAATACTCTTGCTATATGTTATATTTAAACGCCGAACAAATTTGTGTTAGTAGACAGTTTTATTCACTTATAAAAGGAAATATCATATGTAAAAATGAGGAAGAAGTAAATTTTTTAATTGATCTATTTGAGAGAAGAAAAAAGTTACTTGATCAATTAAAAGAACACAACCAAGAAATTAATTTAAACAACACAATGGAGTATTTTTTTTGAAAAATGTCTTAAAATTCTCTTATATATATCAATTTGTATATACTTCATATAATACTTCTTATAATACTTCATATAACAAAAATTAATGTTTTTGTATTTTAATGAGGATAGTATCAGATTGTACCAGACACGGTTCTTAAAGATGCTCGTTTAATTGATGGGATGAGAGTTGGTGTTAATAACTCACCTCTACATATCGGACAGTTAGAAAACACATTTAATGAAAATTGTCTCAAACAATCAAGATGTATTTGTGACCACATTTTAATAGTCCAAATGCAGTTAATGTATCTTCCAAACATATCATACATTTATCGTGTACAGTATCTTTTTGCATATATGATATTGATTTTTTCCTTTTTTCTTTTTGAAACACAATCCACATGTATCACAATGCAATAATCTATGTAAGTTAATTCTATAAATACCACATTTTACACCATGATAAGGATTTCTCGAATAATAATCGTAAACCTTACATTCGTTACAAAAATATTCAGCCCACTTTTTCTTACAGTTGATACAATACTGTCGAAATCCTTGCTCAAATCCACAATAATTACACATTATCCAGGAAATATCTTTTGGATTGACTATTTTATTGCAAAAATGATCTTTATTATGACAATGATGACATGTGTAAAATCTTTCATAACATTTAAAATAAAAAGGGCAATTTTTTTAGAGTGTATACAATTATTAAACATATATTGATGCTTCAGTATACTAAACATTTTTCCATCAATCTGATTTTTGGAAAGGGTAAGTTATATATACACACATGTTGAAGCTAGTCAGCTAAATAAAAAAATATTTTTTCATCATTACTGTTCATAAGTAGTTTCATTTGTTCAAAATGTTGATGATTATCATCATTTTCATCCAAATATTTTTTTAATACTTTAATAAATGCTTCAATAAAAGATCTTTGTTCCAAGACATATGTTATATTATTGTTTTATTGGTATTGGTCTCCTGTGCCACTATCTGCGGTACTTCAGATCAGCGGTACTCATTCTTATATATAATCCGCCATATTATTGTTTTGTAGTATTTTAAGTTGTGTTTTAAAGTTAAATAAAGCCAGAGAATGGTAAATTACAACAATTTATTTAACTTTATTTTAATTCCTCAATATGGAAACGATATTGAAACCGCAACGTCTCGACTTGGACCCAAATTCGTCGTCAGCCGCGAAAGAGTGGAAACATTGTCTTCGAACGTTTAACAATTTCATTCAAGAATGCGGCGATAAAGCCTCAAACAAACACCGTACTCTCATCAATTATGTCTCTCACAGCGTTTACGATTACATCGAAGATTGTCAGGACTTCGACTCGTCTATTGAAGCACTAAATAATCTCTATATCAAGCCTCCGAATGAAATATTTGCGCACCATCTACTTGCTACAAGGCGCCAAAAGCCTGGTGATTCGCTTACAGAGCTCTTACAGGAACTTAAAAGGTTAAGCAAGGATTGTAACGTCAGAAGTGTGACTGCAAAACAGTATAGGGAGGAATTAGTCCGTGACTCATTTATTAATGATCTTCTATCGCCACTAATCCGCCAACGACTTCTGGAGAACAGGCAACTCGACTTGAAGACGGCGTTTGGTCAGGCCAACGCGTTAGACTTAGCCCAGAAAAAGTCTGAAGCCTATGCTCCAACCGAAAACTCGGCAGCTTCTATTTCTACTGAAAGTGGTGGTGAGGATCCTTTACTAAGTGATAACCATGTGTCAGCAGCAGTCAAACCCCAAAGAAAGTGTTATTTCTGTGGCGGCCCTATTCACAATAGAAAGGAGTGCCCTGCACGCAGTTGTGTCTGCACCAATTGTGGTAAAACTGGCCATTACGCTAAAGTTTGCCAGTCTCAGGCTGTAAAAGGGACTAACACTACAGCATCAATAAGATCTGCCTCACTCTGCTCCATAAGTGCCGCCTGTCCAAAGAGCCTTATGCAAGCATCCACCAAAGTCAGTGTGAACAGTACTGTTCTTACTGCCCTTGCTGACTCTGGGAGTTCAGATAGCTACATCAACGACAAGGTAGCTAACCAGCTCAACCTCAAATTACTCAAGTCAGATGACAGTTTGTCTATGGTTCTCACATCACTTAAAGCCAAAGTTCTTGGCCATTGCTTTGTTGACATCGAACTAGGCCACCAGTGTTATTCATCTGTACGTCTAGGGGTACTGAAGGATCTCTGTAGTGATATCATTCTTGGCCAGGACTTTCAAAGGGAACATAAAAGTGTTGTCATTGAGTTCGGTGGGGAAAAGCCCGAACATAAAGTACCCAACGGGTACCTGTATGTGCTCTTGCAGCAGCATCTATTGAGGAACCATCCCTCTTCGCGAACCTCCTCCCCGAATGTAAGCCTATCGCAAGCAAGTCGCGGCAATTCAGCAGGGAGGACCAGGAATTTATCAAACAAGAAATTAACCACCTACTCGTTGAAGGCATAATCGAACCTAGCACCTCGCCCTGGAGGGCTCAAGTCGTCGTATCAAAGGACCCACTACAACGACACAAGAAGCGGCTTTGCATTGATTATTCTCAAACCGTCAACCTCTACACGGAACTCGATGCATACCCGTTACCCCGTATCGACAACATGGTCAACAACCTAGCTTCATATAGAGTGTTCTCAAAGTTCGACTTAAGGAGTGCCTATCACCAGGTACCGATCAAGAAAGCCGACGGAAAATTTACCGGTTTCGAGGCCAATGGTAAGCTTTACCAGTTCTGTCGCATCCCCTTTGGAGTAACCAACGGCGTCGCAGTTTTCCAAAGAGCGATGGACAAGTTCGTAGAAGAGGAGGGCCTGAAAATACATTTCCTTACCTCGATAATATAACTGTTGCAGGCTACGATCAGTTCGGGCATGACGAAAATGTGAGGAAATTCAGAGAGGCTGTAAAGCGCCGAAACCTCACTCTGAATGAAAACAAGACAGTAGAGTCCAAGTCTGCTTTCAATCTACTTAGTAACTGTATAGCGAATGGTGTCATCTCCCCATACCAGGAAAGGCTTCGTCCACTTAAAAGCTTCCCTCCTCCAGAAAATTCCAAATCCTTGAAAAGAGTTATCGGTATGTTTGCATACTACGCAAAATGGATACCAAACTATTCTGACAAAGTACAACCGCTACTACAAGCAACCTCATTTCCACTTGATGGCGATGCCCTGAATGCATTCACAATGCTGAAGGAGGAGCTGCAGAAAGCGTCTTTACACTCTATTGACGAGAGCCTTCCCTTCGTTGTAGAGACTGATGCGTCAGAAACTGCCCTGTCTGCTACAATAAATCAAGGAGGCAGACCTGTCGCGTTTATGTCCAAGACCCTCCAAGGGAGTCAGCTCCACTATCCTGCGGTAGAGAAGGAAGCAATGGCCATAATTGAAGCTGTCAGGAAGTGGCAACATTTTCTTGCAAATAGACATTTTACACTCAAAACCGATCAGCAGTCAGTCGCCTTCATGTTTGACAACCGAAGATGCACCAAAGTAAAGAGCAATAAAATCCAGGACTGGAGGCTAGAACTGGCCTCTTTTAGCTACACCATAAAATACCGGCCCGGTAAGGATAACGCTGCTCCCGACTCATTTACCCGGGCTTTCTCAGCTTCCATACCTGCAGCTAGCCTTACTGAGATACACGCTGCTCTACGCCACCCAGGTGTCACTCGAATGTTACATTTCATAAGGTCGAAAAACCTCCCTTACTCTACAGAAGAAGTTAAGAGGGTGTGTTCTAGTTGTAGGGTCTGTGCTGAGCTCTAGCCCCAATTTTACAAACCACAGCCAGGAGTCCTCATCAAGGCTACCCGACCTATGGAGCGACTCAGCGTGGACTTTAAAGGTCCACTACCTACGACTATTAATTATCCCTATATGCTAACAGTCGTGGATGAGTATTCACGCTTCCCTTTTGCTTTCGCCTGCCCAAACATGAGTTCATCAACCGTTATCAGATGCTTGGATCAGTTATTCACTCTGTGTGGGACGCCAGGCTTTATCCATTCAGACCGAGGTGCCTCATTCATGTCCCAGGAACTTAAAGAATACCTCTCTCAGAGAGGCATCGCCACGAGCCGAACTACACCCTACCACCCGATAGGCAATGGCCAAGTAGAATGCTACAACGGTATAGTGTGGAATGCTATTCGATTATCTCTCAAGTCAGCAAGCCTGCCGGACAGTAAATGGGAAATGGTACTCCCTGACGCGCTTCATTCAGCAAGGTCTCTCCTCTCCACTGCCACCAACTCAACTCCACATGAGAGGTTTTTTGGCTTCCAACGCCGTTCGACACATGGTACTTCACTTCCCACCTGGTTACAGTCCCCCGGACCGGTTCTGCTCCGCCGGTATGTGAGAACAAGCAAGAATGATCCACTTGTTGACCAGGTAGAGTTGAAGGAAGCTAACCCTACTTATGCCAATATTAAATATTTGGACGGCAGATAATCAACGGTATCACTGAGAGATCTGGCGCCATGGCCCCCAGATCACAATCACACCACCCCTGCCACCGTGCCCCCATTGCAGAGGGAAAGGACCATGCACATGTTCCGGCTGAGCATCAAGCAGTTGAGAAGGAGAGTATTTGAAATGAATTGGGACAGCAACATACCCCTCTGAGACGCTCAGTGCGTGTCGTAAAACCACCAACCCGTTATGGTTTTGAAGACGAATAGACTCTAAACTTTGAACTCATAAGTGTTATTATCAGTTCTGTTTAAGGGAGGGAGAATGTTATATTATTGTTTTATTGGTATTGGTCCCCTGTGCCACTATCTGCGGTACTTCAGACCAGCGGTACTCATTCTTATATATAATCCGCCATATTATTGTTTTGTAGTATTTTAAGTTGTGTTTTAAAGTTAAATAAAGCCAGAGAATGGTAAATTACAACAACATATTTATTTTCATATGCGTCAAAAATTATGCTTAAAGTAATTTTTGACATTCATCAATAACTTCAAAAACCCCACACTGCTTTTTCCAACTCAAAATGACATCTGAAGACAGAAACACTTTATTCGAAGTTTCATCATTCGAAGTTTCATCATGCAAATATACAAGGGAACAAAGCAGTTGATGGCAAAGGGTGGATTCAACTTGGCAAAAGGAACTCAAATTCCAGTAACGTAGTAAAGTCTATTGAAGCGTTAGAAGGTAACAAGAATTTTAGCTTGATTAGTGACAAGTCAAGTGTTACTCAAGATGATCAGTCCTTTACAAAGTCGACAATTGCAAAAGAGTCCCGGCTCACGGAACCCACTCAAGTCAAGGTACTAGGAATGGTGTGGGATATGGTGGAGGACACATTTCTATTCAATTTGACTGAAATAATCGAGTACGCCAATTCTTTACCTGTCACAAAGCGATCGTTGTTGAAATGGTCATCTAAAATCTTCGATCCCCTTGGATTCTTGTGTCCTTTTACGATAAGGCTCAAGATTCTGTTTCAAATCATGTACTTGGATAGACTGGGATGGGACTTTGAACTGCATGGCAATCTACGTGAACAGTGGACCATTTTAATGTCAGAGTTAAAGTTTCTAAATGATGTTCGTGTATCGAGGTGCTATTATATACCCCAAACGAAATACTTTACCACACAAGTTCATGGATTCAGTGATGCATCTAAAAGTGCAATTAGTGTTGTTGTCTATGTAAGAACAGTCTATGAGAATGGTGCCATCGACGTGAAATTAATCACTTCAATAACAAAGGTCGCACCAGTGAAAAAGCAAACGATTCCCCGTTTAGAGCTGGTGGCAGCGACTGTACTAGCGAAGTTAGTAGAGTCTTTGTTAAAGGCACTCAAGTGGAGTCTGGAAGTTTTTTTATCGAGTTGATTCGATGACAGCACTTCACTGGATACGAAACGATCAGGCATGGAAGCCATTCGTGCAGCATCGAGTGAACAAGATTCGAAGTATTTCGTTGACAGAATCTTGGAACTTTTGTCCTGGATCACTTAATCCTGCAGATTTACCCTCACGAGATATTTCTGGGCAACTACTTTCGAATACTTCCTTATGGTTCAATGGACCCAAATTCTTGGCAAGGGGCGAAGAATAGTGGCCAAAACGTCCAGTTGGCAACCTCTCACAAAGTGACGAATTCTGAGGGAAATTGTGAAAGAGCATCCGAATGTCGTAAGATCACTAGTTTCGAATGAAATCAAACAACGAGCCATGCCAGATCTTAACAAAGCAATCGACATTACTCGTTATAGCTCCATGAAGAAACTTCTTCGAACAACTGCTTATGTAATGAGATTCATCAACATGTTAAAGAAGATGCCACGGTGCGAGCGAACAACAAACAAACTCACAACCTCAGAAGAACTAAGCTCAGACGAAATAAGGAAGGTGCAGCTGCTATGGATAAGGTCTATTCAACAACTATCCTTTGAAAAGGAAATATTATTCCTTCTGTCAAAGAATGTGAATTCTTCAATACCCATTTATGTTAAGCAATTTGGGCTATTTCTTGACGGTGATCACGTGCTGCGGTGCCATGGGAGACTGAAGAATTCATCGCTGGATCTGGAGAGCAGAACTCCTGTATTGCTTCCAAAGGAATCAAGATTTGTGCAGTTATTAATATGCGAGTTTCAGCACAATGTGAAGCACAGCGGGATTTGTGATACACTAACAACCATTAGAGAGCATTTTTGGATAATCCGTGGTCGAGAAGCAGTAAAGAACATAGTCAGGAAATGTTTCGTTTTTTGTAAAGCCGAAGGTCTTCCTTATGGGGGAACGCTACCTCCAGATCTTCCTGTTAGCAGAGTGTCGGATGATCCCCCTTTCACAAACGTAGGTTTGGACTTTGCCAGACCGTTGTTCATACGAGAGAGTAGCGAAAGGAATAATTTGTCGGATAATCCAACAAAGTTGTATATTCTATTGTTTACTTGTGCGTCTACTAGAGCCATTAATCTGGAGCTCACTCCTTCCTTAAGCGTTCCAGCCTTTCTCCGCGCGTTCCGCAGATACGCTAGTCGACGAGCACTGCCATATCTTCTCATATCCGATAATGCTAAGACTTTCCAAGGTGCATTTTTAGAAATTTGCAAGTTATGTCGTTCTGAGGAGTTGTTACGCTATCTTGCAAACCATCATATTACATGGCAATTTATCGTCGAAAAGGCCCCTTGGTGGGGAGGCTTCTGGGAACGTTTGATTCGAAGCGTGAAACATCCGCAGCGAAAGGTAGTTGGTAGAACCAATCTAACCTACGACGAGTTGCATACTATTGTGGTTGAAATCGAGGACGTAATAAAAGCATGACCCCTAACCTACGTGTACGACGATGAAGAAGCTGTATCTCTTCCGCTAAGCCCGTCGCACTTGGTGTATGGAAGACAAATAACGACCTTGCCAAACAGTGAGCACTTTGAAATTCAGAGCACCTATCATTCTTTGACGAGAAAGGCGAAACATCACAAAAATTTGCTGCAACGTTTTACTCTTCAATGGAGAAACGGGTATGTTTTAGCCTTACGAGAGCAATACACTTCAAAATCAAGAGGTAATAAAAATTTCGAAATAGCAGTTAGAAATATCGTCATTATTCGCAACGATCAAACAAAACGTATCTTTTGGAAGGTGGAGAAAGTTGAACAATTGTTACAAGGTGGCGACGGAATTACACGAGCTGCACAAGTCAGAGTCCTTCATGGAGACTCTAGTCATTCACACTTGTTGCGACGTTCTATCAGGCAACTTATTCCAATTGAGATTCATCGGGAAGAAGACAGTAACGAAAGAGTAGAGAGCGATAAGAATGGCGAAGGAGAACTAGTGCTCCGTCCAACTGATCGACCACAACGCAGCGCGGGAATAACAGGAAAATTGCGAAGATTGCAGAATACAAACAAGTTCTAAGCAACTGTACATTCTTAGCTAAAAATAGTTTTGTTTTTTTTTTGTTTTGTTTGTTGACAACATTTTATTATGTCAACCCTGGGGAGTGTAAGAAACATTAGACTAATAATTATAAATGCACAGTAGAAAAGAAAAACATGTCAATCATACTTCAGTAAAATATACATATCGAAGGCGAAGACATCTTGTTTATTCGTTCAAAAAAGATTTGTGAGAGTATATTTTGAACGATCATTAGAGCTCGAGTTGGGATGAGAAGGCAGAATTAGTAAGTCGGTTTCCAGTGAAAAAAAGTTAAGGCGGTTTCTCCAATATTTGTACTAAAAATGGGTACCAACTCTAAATTGGCCAGTCCGGAACAACTAAAATTCCCCTGGCCTTCTCTTCAATTATCTTGCGGATGGCTTGCAGTATAAAGCTTAATGTGGGAATACAATAGAAATCTCTATTTTTCCAGTTTATAGTAAAGGAATCAATAGCATCGGCGTAGGGATGTCGTCTATAAGAAACGTAGCGAGCAACTTGAAGATGAAATCAGTGTCAGGAAAGAAAGCAAGTTGCGTCAGAGTTGTTGACCAACACGTAGGATTAAGCATCCATTCAGTGTCAATATTTTTATTTTGTGATTCTTTATCGACTTACTTATGTCTGCGTCCATGGTATATACGCTGCCGTTAACAACATATTATTGTGTTCACAAAATATCGAATGCTACGGGCAGCATCATTACAGGATCCACTATGACTTGTGCTTTATTGTTAATAACGGAGACAGCAATGGTGTTATCAATATTAATTTTAACATGTTTGTCAGCAAGAAAACAATGAAAATATTTGAAAACAAAATAGGCAGCTAGAAGTCCTAGATAGTTGATATGCTTTGACCTTTCCGAATTAGTCCAAAATCCACAAATTTTCTGGTTCCACAATACACCACCCCAACCGGAAAGTGAGGCATCTGAGTGAACTACTACATCTATCGCCAGAGTATGAACGAAATACTTTGCATTTGGTAGTGATGATCGCCACCAATTTAATTCGCCAATTGATTCAGAGGATAAAGCCATGCACATATCAAGATTCCTTTGAGATTGTTTCAGAGCTTGTATTTTGTCATTCTCAATTGATCTGTAATGGCACTCGCCATATCTTACTGCAGGAGAGCAAGAAACTAGCAAGCCAATTACTTGAGCAACTTTGCGTATGGTATATTTTGAGTTTAAAAGAACACTAATTCGAGAAGTTATTTTGGAAGTTCTTCTAAGCATTTGACCAAATGCACTCGCATTTTCTCCTGCAGCTTGGTAACAGAGCTAGGGTTCACATCATTAGCCAATGCAACAGCATTTCCCACAGCAAAAAGATCACAATCTTATGATCGTTTTAATGTTGTTGGAGAATTACTTTGACATTTAAAGAACCATCCTATTCTTGAAAGTTTTTGTAAACATTCTGAAATTGCCTTTTTAATGATGAATTCAGGTTGGTACTCATAGATTCAAAGACTACTATTTCACCAGTTATAGATTTAGAAACCACCCAGTCGTGACCAATATTGTGACATTGAATTGCATGGTGATATTTTCAGGAATATTTATGAATTTGTCGCTGTATGTGACTGCTACAACTGTGTTCAGGATGATTTTTCTTGTGACCTCCCACATCGGCACCAAGATCACCTATTCATTTTTTGTAATGCAGCAAAATGTTCATCTGAAAGCCATCCATTAAATTTAGAAGCACGTCTTTCTGAGCATATGAAAACTTTCTTCCTTGAATATCTACCTAACACTCCTCAGAATTTTTAATTTCCTCAATGTTGTTCAGTTTCATCTTTTTTACTAGTTGCTCATTAATTACTTGTACTTTGCGTTTCTCATGCTTCTCTTGTTTTCCAAGCTTCTCTTCATATACTTCAATCTTAACTTTTTCAATAAGCTGCTCTTCCCACTAGTTAACTGGACACCTCTTGTATTTTCGTATTAGCAAAGCAGATTGTGACCTACACTTTGAAATTTGTTTCTTTTTGAGGATAAAGAAATGTTTTTCAATGAAATTCCATTTTCTTCAGGATGATTTTTCTTGTGTATTGTATTACCTCTTCTAACATCTCCAGGGTTTTGTCCAAAACTTTCTCATTATCCAAAATCTAAAGCTTATAATGAATTTGTTTGACTTTTTGAACACACTTTATTTCTAACATTTTGGATTGAGTTGGAGCAATAATCCGTTGTTGTAAGAAAACAGTTAGAAGAATGAGCTTTTTCATAATTAGGACATTACGCAAAGTTTCCTGGCAGTGATTAATATTTGATAAAAGTCTGAGTTGGGCTTATATTGGCTTTTGGTCGAATTATATGGGGATCTAAAGTAAATAGCAGATGATTGGAAAAATTTACATCAATTGATTCCCACCCAACATTTTGTTGTTGAACAACAGCACAGATGTTTTTACAAGGCATCTTCCGACTCCTGTAATGAAGACCTTGGCAAGAAATCTTTTGGTCGTTTGATCTCAGAAAAACTTGATATGTGGATGATGAGCTTTTTACAGTAAAATGATTTGGCGTTTCCATCTTGATGTTTTTACTTGGAATGTCGTATTCTTTATGAAATGATGAGATGGTCAAAGTGGAGGACAGAGCACCACAACTTGACAAAGCCGATTTTTAGTTTATAAAATTGATAAACAATCTTATTCATGTTAAGTGGTAATATTGTTTGCAAACATAATGACATCATACAATGATTTTACAATTACATGTCACTATTTGAGAGATGTGCATGTAAGGCAAGTTATGTTCCACAGCTTTGGGTCTATGCCACAACCATAACAAAAGCAGGTGGAGGCTTTTAAACTGTTCAAAAAGCCTTTGACAATGGAAGGAATCATATGCTCAGAGATTTTTCTGAAAAATCTGTTTTTCCATAATAGAATATTTTTTAGTGCTTAGAGATTCAATGTGAAAATTTTTGCCAGAGATGAATGTAAAGAACACCCAGTGTTACATGTTAAGAAATATTGTTACCTTTTCTTATTGTAAAGTATTTTCAGGAACATATATAAATTAGCTACTGTGACTGACACCACAACTCAACATTCAATCAGGCTGCACCTTACTATGATCATCTATCTATTTTTCGTGATAAATGAATATGCTCAATTGACAAACATCCATTTCATTTAATGAGCACTTACGTTAGACTGCAGTTCACTGTGTGGATGGCACTGCTGGAGATAATGGCTTTTCAAAATTTCCAGGCAATAATTTTAACAAAGTTATAAAAGTTACCACACATATGCATTAAATCAAATCAGAAAATTACAAGCATGTACGGACAAGTGGTGAAACACATTAAACACACAAACTTGGTTTTATAATGCAGGAAGTTTGGGAAAAAAATTGAAAATACGAATCTAGATGGGTGCGTTTATCATGTATGTTGTATCTATGATAATTTATTTTAGTACTACAAGTAACAGGAAAATATTTAATATTATATCTATAATACAAATGCAGTCCATTTAAACTATATATCATTGCATTGTTCTCCTTAGGTCGAGTGATTCTGCAAGTCGCGTTTCTCATATTATCAAGTGCGGTTATTATATTGTAAAGTACTGTCAAACCATTATTTCTGCAAGGCAGACATTTCAAAAAAAGTATATCTGACCAAAAATGAATTGAGACATTTATAATCTTTTCTCGCTTTCTCTATTGCCAATTTGCCTTATTGCCATAGCAAGCGCAATATGTAGTGCGGTAAAAGTCATTCGTTTAAGGAAAACATGAATATTCGTCAATTGTTACTTACCGCTGACATAATAAGAATAATATGTGGGCGCGTGTGTAAGTTAACCATGATCTAGTGCCGACCATCGAGTTCTATAATAACTGGAGCGGCTATCTCAAGCGCGGCCGTAGATGTGTGATAACGCCAAAAAATGGCGGATTTTATCTTTTGACGCTGAGATTTACCGAAATTGACCACTTTTCCAAAAATTTACAATTTCCCACTCCCTCCTGAGGAAAGAGTAAGGAAAATGGATATGTATGTTTGGGATTCGGCAAGCAATTTTTTCATGAAAATCAAGGTAAAAAATTATATACATCGAATTCATAACATCGAGTCAACTGTGGTTGTCAGTTATCTGCTCCTATTGGGTGCATTTATAACTATTGACGAAAGAGTTATATGTCGGCTACACATATTTGAATGCAGATGTGCGTCGTTTTCTTACCAGCGTCAAACTTGTTTGATTGATAAAAGTCTTTAGTCTATACAAAAAAGTATAACATAATTCATCTCCACGGTTGATGAGAGAGAAGTAAGCTTATTTGCTATCATTGCTATTTTGCTTCTTTTCTTGCAATGGGCAATATCTTCTTTCACAACAATTGTAGGGTTCTTACATGCTTCTTTAAAGAATTAAATATTAAGACTCAGGATATTTACGGATTTTCTGTAATTGAGTTTCATATTAAATTTCAAAAAGACTCAAGTCTGCATAGGTTTGGTAAATAAAACAAACAAATTTGTATAGAAATTACATCAAGCAACCTTTTTGTGATGTTCTGAAGTGCAACTACATCAAATACTTGTAAAGTTGTAGAACGTTTTGATTTTGTTGTATTGATATATGAATTGGGAAAAATGCAAATAATCATCAAAACATTTATGCTTCCAATGGTGTTTACAATTCAATTGTAGTTTTAATACTTCTACCCTTCTTTTTGACTTTGTTTTGTTTTTCCTATATTTGCAATATAAGTGCAAAATTTGAATGATTAACAGTTTTCACCTCAATAATAAATTTCATAAGCTGTTGGTGGTGCATTTTGTTCTCTGAGTATTCACATCTGGTATTTTCTTCATACAAGAATGATGAAGTGCAAGTAGATGTGTTATACCAAGGCAATAAAACCAAGTAAAGATACTACTAACATTCAAACAACACTTAACTAAAATATTTTGATAAAGATATGACATGTTTTAATTATTAAATTATATAAAACCCAATGGCTTATGCAGTTGGAACTTCACATCTGCATCGAGTAATCATTAATCTCAGTACAAATGTTTACATAGACACAAACTTTATGACCGTCCCATTAAACATGTTCGAAAATTGACATTTTATTAAGCATAAAAAAAAACGTTCTTGCCATCTTTCTTTGGTTCATGAACTTTAACTTCAAAGCAATCAAGGCATCATTAGTGAATCTGATGTCTCCATTCATAGAATTTGACCACGATCAAATTAAATAACTCTGGATAGGGAAGATCATAAATCAATTACCTTTGGAGCATTATTATTTTTTTAGGACTTTGCCTGGTCATTAACATCTTCCAGTCATCTTTACTCCTTGATCTTCCCTACATGTTGTCAGCAAACAGAACATAACAATCTCTGCCTCAAATCTTGGGTAATGTTTGGGCTTATCGTTTCTTTTTCATACTTACTCACAGAGCAAAATGTGTGCAGGGTCTTTTTTGCTTTAGGGAAACTATTTTGCAAATAGATGGGTATATTCACGATTTCATGCATTAACAAATGACAGAAGAATATGCTCAGTTTTATCAACAAAAACAAGAAAACATCAGTATATTTGGCATTCAAGTTAGTCTTAAAAAATACGATCTTAAGTATGTATTTTAAGGCTTTTCAAATGCATGTATGATTGCTTTTCAATCGTTGACGGACTAGCAAAACAAGCAAATATCTCTCCTGTGAGAAGCGATTTGTTCCTTTTTGTGGAAACTACAATATGCAACAACTGAACGATTGAAGTGTTGGCATTATAAAAGAAATGCTCAAAAAGATATCGTCAGAGAATAGGGAACTAATGATATCTATATTCCGTGAAATCGTGTTTGTTTTTGAAATATTCTTTATAATTTACTATAAACACCAGGTGGAGGTCGAGAATATTATTTTTTTGCAAAACGATCATTTCAGCGGAAATACGTCCGTTAGCCGCCATTTTTTGGCGTCCTCGCCCCAGTACAGTTAGCCGCTCCAGTTATTATAGAACTCAATGGTGCCGACCTAATTTCACAATATTTAACCGACAGCTGGGAAGGATTATTAAAATAATAGATGCCCGGCAGCCGCGGATATCGGAAATATAAGCTACCTTCGATACCCGGCAGTCAAAGTTCTAAATATACGTTCCGTACCTTATGATACAAATACAAAAAAACAGGATGGTTGGCGACTTGCTTCTTGGGATCTTGTGCTTTCACGGTTATCGTTCCGACATCTCTATTTACGAATTAAAAATCAGGTGTTAGGCTGAAATGTTATTTGTTATGTTTGGTTACTCAAGCAAAGCTGAAAGACACCAATGAAACATCATAACGAGTAAGCTTGATGATGGAATTACAGTATAATACTGCACGGTGATTTGACTAAGTTTATCAAAAACTTTTGTTATCTTCATCCCATATAGCGCATTATTATTCTTTAAGTCGTTAGTGCTTGATTTTTGCGTAATTTCTCTTAGAGCCTGGATCCTTTGTTCAAAAACATTTTTCAATAGTTATTAGAGTAAGGCTTATTTGTGAGCAAACACACATGGTACGTATATTAGTGGTACTTTTTGATGCTTTAATATAATTGAATACAATTTGGTATTTTTACATCAATGATGAACACAACATAAATTCAACAAAGTATGCCATAACCCTTGGTATGTAATTTTTAAGCTGGCCTATAAGACACTTTTTTGTTTGTAAAATGTACCTGGAAAACAACTGTTATGTTTCACTCCTACATGAGCGTAAGAAAATTAATAGTTGAGAGAGAGGCTCATGTTCATACATGCATGATACTCCACCATAATGTTATTTGAAATGCATTGTTCTCTATAGATTATATAACATGCATATATGAATACATGAGCTCCCCAAAATATTGTCTTTTCCATGCCTGTATTTCTATAGTTGCGGCAACGTTTTGTGAAGTGGTAGGGCGTACTTTACATCTGGTCTAATACGCAGGACCTTAAAATTATTAAATAGAAGAAGCTGCTTTTCTTATAAAGTTTCCAAGTTAAAAAACCAACTTAGTCTCAATTGAAAAACTCTCAATTGAAACATACATAAATGGTTGTAATTCAAAGTAGCTATTTTTAAGAGTATAGTTAAAGATGTTTTTAAACATTCTTATGCTGGTTTGCTGTACAATTAAGTTGTACTTTGCTTTGAAACCATAACAAAACCAATTCCATGCTTTTTTTTGTTTGTGAGTGATATACAAGAAAAGGATACCATAAAAGGCACCGATAGCATGCGATACTTTCTTGTGCCTGAGTTATAGCTTTCTCACATAATTTGTAAAAGATTTATTTGTTGTTTTTTTTTCCAGAATAGAAAGAACTGTTAACCATCCCTTCTGTTTGAAGTATTCTTGAACGCAATTAATGTCAACGTTTTCAGTGTCCCTAATTGTATCAGATATTAGATGGACATTATGCGAATATCATGACTGCTCGATAATCATTTAACCTCAAACATTCAGCAGTGGTAAATTTGCTTGTTAAACAGTCCAGGTTAAGTCGTGTTATGTCAACAGGCGGCAACTTAAAGAATGGTAACATTATATCAGTTTCAGATTTATGTTTCTTACTTCTTGGAATGCCAATAACAGTAAGCCCACATCCCTTTGGGCGACCTCTTTTCATCGTTTTAAGAGGCATCTTAATGTGACCATATTTAATTTCCCCCTCTAATTTGCTATGGGCGTGTGATTGCTGTTTGATTAGATTATCGTTCTAAAAAAATCAGTGCCTCATTGAGTTTTGTCTCTGGCGGCGAAATATCATGATGATCATTTTCACGAATACTAGAAAGTTGGCTCTCACTGTTGAAGTCGCTCTCCTCCTGCAAATCATTCTTTCCCATTTCTAAAGCGAAAGACAGACGCCAAGTCCATTAATGAAGCCATCAAAAAAGCAACATCCACATATATTATAAAACAATACCACGAACTTTCATCGAAAATAACACGAATCGAGATCATACAAACAACTCTAACCCAACAAAAAATGAATGGATCACGAACATCCCAAGCAAACACTAACTGAACAGCAAACTAAAATTCTGAACAAGGGATTAAATTACAACTTCATATACGCGAACAAACTTGACCAAGTTGCTGACCTGGAATCATCTGTAAAGTACACCAATTTAGCAGACCAATTGAAAGAAGACATTCGCCACAAAATCACTAATAACCTCTGCAACAAACCACCAGTTACTCTAAACAACGAAGAACTAAGAGCAATTAAAAACCTACAAAATGACGACTAAGTATTATATTACGAGCAATCTGCTTATTTGTGCATTGAAAACATAATTTTTCGAAGAATTAACGGACAAATTACAGATATTTAAAGCTTTGAAGACGTTTGAATATAATGAAGAATAGACCATCTTGAAACTGTACAAGTTCCTAAAGGCTAAAATCAATTTTGTTGAAGACTGTAAGTATCGACATTGCAACAATATCAATACTAAAGTAAATGGTTTGAACTAAGAGTATCGCTACTCATTTGAGTCTGAAGATGACCACGGCTAAGGTTATCGCAATGTCAGTCAACATCGAGACAACAGTTCTTCTCAGAACTTAGCTTTTTTTCAATATCCAACTCTATGTCATTGTGAATGTAAAGCAACGCCAAACCATTTAAACGAGTTTCAACCATCATACTTCGAATATACTCTTTAAGTCTCCTTAAAGTTAAAAACGATCTCACACAATCACAAGAGGTTACGGGAATGATTCCTAAAATTCTCAACAAAACTTTGATATTCTCACAACCCGGAAAGTTAATGGCCTTTAGGGTTGAACTAATATTATCAGGAAGACCAACTTGCTCCTTAGATTTCCAATATGTTTCTCACAATTCAAGCTCACCATCCAAAGTAATAGGATTTAGAAGATAATCAGTAAACATGGTAGCAAATAAAGTGAACTTATCCTGCCAGGTTGTGGAAATCCTTATACAAAGCATCCATGCAATAATGTAGCCCCGATACTGCTTTTTCATGGCGTTTGAAAGCTGCCTTAGTATGAGGCCAATAACTAAGTGGTTCAATAAAAAGCTTTTTGATCTTACCAAGCTTTTTTGGAAATCTGTGTCCAAACAAAACACAAGGAAGTCAGATTGCACTATCTAATTCGGGTGAGTAACACAACCAGGAAAACACAAGGAAGGCAAATTGCACCATCTAATTTGGATAAGTAACATGACCAGGAATAATCTTGAATCCAGTCAAATTGAAATCGACAACCATTAGCAAATAGAGCGAATTTATAATGAATATCTCGAATAAAATCATTTTTAATAAGCTTATCAGTTTCAGAATTGTCATGCCTTTTACTCTTTCCCTAAAAGAAGAAACATCAAATTCATGATCACAGGTGGAATTATATGCCAGAGGGGCACTTCTAGAAAAAGAGGAGTGAGATTTATCAATAGCATCACTTTTTAATGATGACAGGGACGATATTTTTGTTTTAATGGACCCATCAAATATGGTTACTTTTGAAGAGCTTTGAGGATTAAGAGATTTGGAGCAAGAAGTTTAAAATTACAATTTGGACTGAGTTGTACTTTTCTTTTGTTTAGAAGAAGGAAAATTGCATTTTCTCTTAAGCCCTTTTGCTAATGTTACTAATAGAACATAATGATTGTACTTAAATGATGAAAAGGAATCTAGTAAACCTTCATAAGGAAATACAATTCTTATATGAGCAAAATTTGTGAGTTCTGATTTCAGAGATCTGGGATCAATCCTTTGATTAAACAAAAGCTTGCATTTTTCTGAGCAGGAATCAAAATCTGGATAGTAGGAGTATATAGTTCTGGATGTTACAGAAGCTAAAGTCATTAAACAAATTGAAACCGCAGCACCTATTATCTGCACAGTTAAGCAAAGCCTCTTTCCACAGCAAATTAGAAGATGCTATATTACCTGTGAAAAATAGAAATGTGACATGGATGTATACAGTAATAATCAGCATTTGAAAACAGCTCAATGGAGGTCATTAGTCTGAGAGTGGTAATGAGAGAGTTGTCCCCAACAAGCACCATAGAAATAGAACTATACAAACAATTGTCACTTACATTAGATCTAAATGGTAACAACAAGAATTAAAACATATTTTATCAAGCTCAAGAGGTTGGTGTGGTCATAAATTGCTTAAAGGCACTAAAAATAATTTCTAAATTTCATGAGTATAGCTTTTAAACTACAAAATAACCAATTGTATCCATAATGAGAATCCATGAATGTGAACTGTGAACATAATAAACTAACGAAGCCCACATATTTTGCAGTATAATACATTTTCTGGCAAAAAAGCAAGGTTGACTGCTTTGCACAACTTTAATAGTAATAACAAATTAGCAATAAACTGAATGAAGCAACAATGATTAAATTCATTTATGGTGCACTTTCTGCCAAAACGTGTAAACAAAGTTTACTGCTTTAATAACGTCGATAAAGACATCATCAACACACAATCCATACATACAACAACATGTTCGCAAACCTTATTGCAATTAAATCCGGATTATTGTCCTTGGCAGCAACAGGGATGAAATTTTCTACGTTGATTTTACCATAGATATCCACCCCGATACGTTGCGAAAAGTTCTCCTCCGTGTAAATTTGGCAAGATTGCAGACGATAATAATTTCTCGTAAATCAACACCAAAGTTTCTAGATCTTTGCTAAATAAAACGCTGTTAACACGATGTTGAAACACCGCATTCTGAAATAAGATCGGGATCTAGCTACAAAAAATTCGACTGATCAACGTACAAGTCACTGATATGTATATACATTGGATAAGGCACTATGTATAAAATATAGTAAAATAATTGAAGGCAGATGTTGGCTCATCTGATTATGACCTTCGTGGGGGGTATCTGTCCCACTTTTGTATAAAAAAATTACAAATTTTGCGGTTTTATTCGTTCTACAAACTTTTCATTGAAGCAAAATTTTTGTGAAAGTGCAGAACAACCGGCAAAGATGTTTAATCCTAAAAAGTTTGTCTTCTTGGCTTTGTAATGGCAGAAAATTGAGATGGTACAAGGTCGACCTGTATTTTTTAGAAACAAACTGGAGATTATATGATGCTGCTGCTTCTTAAAAATGTAAAAATATTGCAGAATCATATTTCATCTGCAATGACGTTTATGGAAGATTGCTACAAACTTACTTATTTAAGAACACTTTGTTATTCACATCGCTAATATCATAAAAATTTCAAATTATTTCAGTAAAGAAACGAAACAAATCGACATAGATACATAATTAGAAAGACATTTTAATGAAAAATAGTAAGTTGAAAATGGCATCATCAAACTCTACGAGATGTACATCATCAAATCATGCGAATTAAATTACTTCTTTTGTCATTAAGCGAAGCAAAGTTTTTTACCAGTTCCTATTTGAACAACTTCAATATCGATAAATATGTTGAAGATATGAATACCTTTGTTCTTACTTTGTTGTAAATTTGTAATTTAAGTATTCATCTTCTAGAAATGCCTCGCACGGCTGAAACTGTCTTCGTCACTTTCAACTTTCAAATTTCAAAACAACTTGCCATCTTATTTTTCGGTCGTTACAAAGCAAAAAAACAGAGCTTCAGGGTTAAAACTCTCTACCGACTTTCCTCTACATGTCATAAAAATTTTGCCTTGATCAGATGTTTTTAAAAGGAATAAAAACGCGAAAACTGTGATTTTGTAATACAAAAGTATTGTAAAGTGGGACCAATACCCCCCATGAATCTAGTAGGAAATGATCGATCTTCAGACTTCAATTTTCGCAAGAGATGCGTTAGCCGGTCTGATATACATATCAGTGGTACTAGTGCATGAGGATTTTTTGTTCTGCTGAATTTTCACATAAAACCGCGCCGAATTTTGGTAAAAACGAAGGCTCGATAATAGACAAAATGACGTATTTCATGATTTTGCCCAATCAGATGTTGAGTTTAAACTTACCCATGCCTTGATCTTAGTCAAAACTTGCAGGCAACGACGTAGTTAAGTAAAGATTCATCATTCATGTTATATATAGAATATTATAGCTTTGGATTTTTAGATAAATACTTCATGTAGTTTACTTATAGAAATAGACATGGCGGAGACAGGCAATTTGTGCGATAAATATAACACACTTCGATCTTGTTAAATTTGTCTAACAATTTTCGATTTATTATGGGTCATTAACAAAGAATATTAAATTAAGAAGTTGAAGGTCGTGATGGATCTATGAAAAAGGGAAGTAAATTTACTATTACAAAAATTTTTCAACCACATCATGCGACAAATTTGACGTAGTATGGATCCGCCCCCGTCCTCATACATATTTTATGCGTTAAAAAAGGTTTTGATAGCCATATATAGGTAAATTAGAAATCAAGTCTACCCACACTTGTAATTGTTCACTATGGCTTGTATGAAAAAGCCCTTAACCCAGTAAAAGCATTTAACAAGACTGTAAAGAAGTAAAAGACAATAAATAAATTGAATTTTTGACCCACGAACAGAAACGTTAAAGTCCATATAAAACAGGGTTACTAAGTATTATTCGAACAACAAATGTCGATCTTACTTGGTTTGAGGGGGAAGGAAGTACAGATTTTAAATACAACCGAAAGCCCCTACGATTCTGATTTGCATGGATCCGCGATGATATAAGTATATTGCAACATTGTACAACCTCAAGTTGTTGGAGATGACGATGTGAAATTAATAAAGGCAATTGCTATTCAAGGATAATATGGAGATGTTGTTTTAAGAACATCTACTAATATTAAATATTTACCTATGTAAACAAAACCTCCGAGGACATCGAAATTCCCTTAAGGGACGAGTTAGGAAATCCGATCTCATTTGAACGAGGGAAGACATTAGTTACAGTTCAATT
This sequence comes from Xenia sp. Carnegie-2017, assembly GCF_021976095.1. Classification (NCBI taxonomy): domain Eukaryota; kingdom Metazoa; phylum Cnidaria; class Anthozoa; order Malacalcyonacea; family Xeniidae; genus Xenia; species Xenia sp. Carnegie-2017. Next base: position 9,405,581 of record NW_025813526.1, read on the forward strand.
CAGAAAACAAGCTTCCTCTTATTTTATATAAAAAATATGGCTAGAACAAACCGTTTTGTTCAATATTACCTCAATCATATACAATTATATGGGTCAAAACCTGTTTACAGAAGAGCATCCTGGCAAAAGGATTCTGGGAAGATGTGTTACGGTCATGGCGGTTTATTTCGTAGATTAGCTAGAGCTGAAATACCTTTGGCATAAACCGGTGCAAAAGCTCTTTGCAAAATTTCCGTTTATAGAGGGGCAAATGTTTTGGGTGATGCTATCTCAGGAAAAAGTTTTAAAAATGCTGCAAAACATCGAGTTAATCAAGCAGAAAAGGAAACATTGAGAAAAGCTGTAAACCATATGCAGCAGTTTGCTCAAACAGAAAGACGTAAACCCAGAAGAAACAGGTAAGAAAAAACAGCTAAAATGAGAAAAGCACCGTCTTCCCTTCTCATTTAACGTTTAGCCAAGAGACGTAAAGCAGCTAAAGAAGCAGAAGATATTTTCATTTGAAAATGGAGGTCATCGATCCAAAATATGCAGAATGTACAAAAAGTGAACTAGCTATATATTTTTGACCCCCAACGCAAACGAGTTTAAAAAATGGGCGATGGAAAGACCATCCACCGATCTCTAATGTATCTATATGTTGTCAGTTTCATTATCAATGAGCTATGATAAACTGTTTCGTTTTCTTCACGAAGTGAAGTTTCAATTTGAGCTTCCTTCCATCTTATATCGTTCCCAACCAAATCACGAGGAATCTTTATTTTTGATAAAACACGAAAGACTTCTTTCGAACTTTTAGGATTGATTTTTCCTTCCTCTCACAATGTCGCTAATTAGAACTGCTATGTTTGACAGCGGAATGGCGAACCCTTCATGTTTGACTTGTCCATAACCGTCCCATAATATTTTAATTGGGTGTGTTTCAGGACGCTGGAATAGTGCTTTCGCTCTTTCACGCATAGTTTTTGGTATACTTTGTACAATGACAGAGTTAGCTAATGTTTACATTTTATTGATGCTTATCGAGTTTCTTTAAGTCCTATCAACAGTGTCTACCACGCGTATCATGAGTATCAGATTATCTTTTTGTTGCTTCAATTTAAGTAATTGTTCAAAGTTTGCGTTAAAAAGTCTTTGTCTTTGATCGTCATCACGTTGTCTTGTTGAACAATATGTGAGAGCTGTGAATCTTTTTTCATCATATTCGTCATGCTCGGACTATTTTCAAGTTTTTGTTGTTTTTCGTGTCTAATAAACACATCTTCAGGAACAAGAATCATACGCTTGACATGTTTCATTTTGTGAACAAACTTCCCATTACATTTAATACAGGCAGCAATCAAGCAGTCAGCATGTGTCGTCCCTTTTGATTAACAAATTTTTTATTCTTTGCTCGTGCGATTTTTTGTTAGCTACTGCTCTCAAGTGTATCTTGTAATTTGACAATCTTCGCAGTAATCGTTCATCGTACAAAGTTTGTTTGATTTCGTTTGTAAAGTTTATTATAGTGTGTTCAGACTGAGTACCCTGGCACTGTGATCAGGCACGAGCACCAATATAAACACAACATTTTCATGGTTCCCCCTTATATAAGTGCCAAGGCCTGGGCACCAGGGAAAGAAGTGGTATGAAAGTACGGAGCTCGGGCAAGGATACCAATGTGCAAGACGACACCTGAGTAACGTGTACAGAGAGGCACGTATTCAGCACATAGTTTCAAAACTTGTTTACAAAGAAAAATATGAAATTATAAATAGATTAAGCTAGTGGGTACTACGTAGTGTCTGCGGATTTTTGCCCAAACCAAGGTGCTGTACTCCGGCAATCAGTCTAACGTGCTATAATTGAACAATCTAATGTCGACTGAAAGATGAAAGTGGAAGATCAGTGAGACATGATATAATAATGAACGAAGCCTCCAAAAAACATTTTCTAAACAAGTTTACACTACACAACATTTATACAAATAATCTCTAGATGTCTTTAATGTTTACGAAACCCTGACTCATCTTATAATATGAAGATATCCCAGAACTCGTGTATAGTACAGTGGACATCAAAAGTAAAGTGCTATAAATATATCATTATTTTAGGATTGTCAATAACACTATTTTCCACCACTGTTCTGGTAAAAAGACTGGGTAAAGCAACTCATTATTTTTTTGTAAACAAATTTTGAAGCCACATTGAGTTCTATAATAACTGGAGCGGCTAACTTTACTGGGCGAGGTCACCATAAAAATGGCGGCCAACGGACGTATTTCCGCTGAAATGATCGCTTTGCAGAAAAATAATATTCTCGACCTCCCCCTGGTGTCTATAGTAAATTATAAAGAATTTTTCAAAAACAAACACGATATCACAGAATATGGATATCGTTAGTTCCATATTCTGTGACGATATCTTTTTTGGCATTTCTTTTATAATGCCAACACTTCAATCGTTCAATTGTTGGATGTCGTAGTTTCCACAAAAAGGAACATATCGCTTCTCACAGGTGAGGTAGTTCTTTGTTTTGTTAGTCCGTCAACGATTGAAAACCAATTATACATGCACTTGAAAAGCCATAAAAATACATATTAAAGATCGTATTTTTTAAGACTGACTTGAACGCCAAATATACTGATGTTTTCCTGTTTTTGTTTATAAAATTCTGCATACTTTTCTGTCATTTGTTAATGCATGAAATCGTAAATTTACCTTTCTATTTGCAAAATAGTTTCCCTAAAGCAAAAAAGACCCTACACACATTTTGCTATGTGAAAAGTATGAAAAAGAAATGATCAGCCCCAACAGTACCCATGATTTGGAGCAGTGCTTGTTATGTTCTATTTGCTGACAACCTGCAGGGAAGACCAAGGAGTAAAGATAAATGTAAGATGTTAATGACCAGGCAGAGTCTTAAAAAAATGATAATGCTGTAAAGATAATTGATTTATTGTCTGCCTTATCCAGATTTATTTAATTTGATCATGGTTAAATTCTATGGATGGAGACAATGGATTCACTAATGATGCCTTGAATGCTTTGAAGTTAAAGTTCATGAACCAAAAAAAGATGGCAAGAAGGTTGTGTGTGTTTTGATGCTTAATTAAATGTCAATTCACAACATATAAAAGGGAAAGGCCATAAAGTTTGTGTCTATGTAAACATTTGTACTGAGATTGATGATGACTTGATGCAGATGTGAAGCATCAAACTGTATAAGCCATTGGGTTTTATATAACTTAATGTCATATCTTTATCAAAATATTTTAGTTGAGTGTTGTTTAAATGTTACTAATATCTAATGCACTATACTGAAGCATTAAAGATTCAATGATGAAACCTTTAAAATTACTGTACTGTATATTTCTTATATATTTCTTATATTTCTTTAAGAAACAGTTTGAGCTTATTTACCTATTAGAGTACAGAATGGAGATTTATCATATGCATCATTGCTGCTTTTTTAAATAAATGTTTTTCACTTTTCAAAGCTTTTCTACAAATATTTTGCTTCTTATTTCTTTTCATGAGATTTATGACATAGAGGTAATATAATCCAATAACTTTATAATTTCTAGAAAGCTTTTAAGCTTCTAGCATAAAAGTACATTATAGGTATTTAATTCATTTGGTTTTATTGCCTTGCTATGACATATCCATATGTATCATTCATGTATGAAGAAAACACCAAATGTGGATACTCAGAGAACAAAATGCACTACCAACTGCTTATGAAATTTATTATTGAGGTGAAAACTGTTAATCATTCAAATTTTGCACTTATATTGCAAATATAGAAAAAACAAAGTGAAAAAGAAGGGTAGAAGTATTAAAACTACAAATGAATTCTAAACACCATTGGAAGCATAAGTGTTTTGATGATTATTTGCATTTTGCCCAATTTATATATCAATACAACAAAATCAAAATGTGCAACAACTTTACAAGTATTTGATAAAGTTGCACTTCAGAACATCACAAAAAGGTTATTTAAAGTAATTTCTATACAATAATGTTTGTTTTCATTTACCAAACCTATGCAGACTTGAGTCTTTTTGAAATTTAATATGAAACTCAATTACAGAAAATCCGTAAATATCCAGAGATTTAATATTTACTTTTTAAAGAAACAAGTAAAAACCCTATAATTGTGGCAAAAAAAGCCACTGCCTTTCCACGAAAAGAAGCAAAATAGCAATGATAACAAATAAGCTTACAAATCTCCCGTGAACCACTGTGGACATGAGGTATGATATACTTTTTTGTATAGACTAAAGAGTTTAATCGATCAAACAAGTTTGACGCTGGTAAGAAAACGACGCACATCTGCATTCATAGATGTGTAGCCGACATATAGCTCTTTCGTCAAGAGTTATAAATACATCCTCGTAGGAGCCGATAACTGGAAAGCTAGGATGACTCGCTGTTACGAATTGTAGGTTTTTATTGTGATTTTCATCAAAAATTGCTTGCCGAATCCCAAATACACATGTACATTTTTTTCACTCTTTCCTCAGTAGGGAGTGGGAAATTGGGAAATTTTCGGAAAAGCGGTCAATTTCGGTAAATCTCAGCGGCAGCGAACGAAATCCGGCATTTTTTGGCGTCATCAGATATCTAAGGCTGCGCTTGAGATAGCCGCTCCAGTTATTATAGAACTCAATGTGAAGCCACCGCCGCCATTACTAAGACACCAACACATCGAAAGATTTTTAAAATAACTTTTTAAAAAGACATAGCAACACATGGCCAAATTATTCTTTAAGAAAACGCAGAGATGAAAAACAACCTTTGTGGCGATAGTAAAGTGAATCAGAAAGAATAATCGACCGTGTAAAACAAAACGCATACAGGTTTCACTCCTAATCACTCGTAAAAAAGGCTTGTAATTTTAAAGGATTGATCCGTCACAGATCGTAAGTGAGATCATTTAATGAGTTTGTACTTTTGAACTACGATTACAACAATTCTAGGTAATTCCATGCAGCACTACGCCATACAATAAGAACTGAGAGTTTCTTGGACATCAGTTTAATCCACGTTGTAAACGTGCTACTAACAGTAGCAGATGATATTTGAAACCAGGAAGCCAGGTCATCAATAAGTAATGCCAAACGCAACATCGTCAAACACAAAAGGAACTCCTGCTGTAATGATAGTTTGTGAGCTGTACCAGACCTATATCCTCTACCAGTACACAGTTGAAATGGTGTTTTTGGAGTCGCAGGTGTTTCACTTTGTGTCTCGCCAGTAATCTAACTATTCTACTAGTAATCTTAATAAGAAACGCGAAGGAAAACACTGTGTTGCTGGCGGACCTAATCAAATTAGTTGCGCCAATGATTCAAAAACCGAAGGAATGTCGATGCATCTGTTTCCTAAAAAAGAAACAGAGCCGCAAAGACATATAAATGGGTAAATTTTGTGCGTAAACATAGACCGGGCGTTGAGGCTTCCTCTACCTCGTGTCTGTGTTCTGCGCATTTTGAAGATTCTTGTTTTGACCTTAATTTGAGCGTGCAAGTGAAGCTCAAAAGTAGGTTGAAGAAACCATTGACGTGGCTGGGATTCCTGAACCATTACAGGACGAAATAACCGATCGAAAGCGAAGACAAGTAAGTTTACGCTTGTTCATGTTAATTTTTCTTTTGTCATATATAAATTCGATATAAGTTTTGTAGACTATTCGACATACTCTCCATAAGCCATCGCTGAAGGAAACATGTTCTCTCGATAAGAAAGTACTATCTACTAGTGATGGAGCTGAGCATGTTGAAGTATGCACTGGGGAAGCAAACGATTCGCCATTTGAAGATGAACACTACCGTGAAATTGGCACCACGTTGGGACCACAATCATCACAACATTCATCACAACACTCATCACCACATTCAACTAAAATTTATCATTCAAAATGATAAATCGAAAAATCATCTTTAAAACACGTTTCCCATCAAATACAACAGTAAAAAACAATTCTTAACTGTTTATTACTATTTTACTGTCCTTAACCATCACAAAGAAAGTATAAAAGTCAAAAAATTGAACAAACACTAAACTTTAGGTTACAGTGTACTTTTCATTTCCCTTAATTAGCCTATAATTTAAAAACTGCACGGTAGAATTTTTTTAAACTTGGCCAGAATATAGATAATTATGTTGTCTAAAATATATCCCAAATCTGGAGAGTGCATGAAAAATAAGTTGTAGAAAATCATCTACAAAGTCGGATGACAAGAATACGCGTAATATAATATTATATAATTAAATTCCTATATCCAGGTAACTTTGCAAACAAAAGCCTATAAATAAAAAAACTTCATGGTAGAATTTTTTTAAACTCGGCCATATTTTAGATATTTTTATTGCCTAAAGTTTATCCAAAATCTGGAGAGTGCACAAAAAAATAAGTTGTAGAAAATCTTCGGCAAAGTCGGATGACAAGATTACGCGTAATATAATCTTAATTAATGAAGTTAAGAATTTCAAGTCACTGATAAACAAAGGCCTATTAATATAAAACTACAAGGTAGAATTTTTTTAAACTTGGCCATATTTTAGATATTTTTATTGCCTAAAATATGTCCAAAATCTGGAGAGTGCACAAAAAAATAAGTGATAGAAAATCATCTACAAAGTCGGATGACACGAATACGCGTAATATAATATTATATAATTAACTTCCTATATCAATGTATCTTTGCAAACAAAGGCCTATAAATATAAAACTACACGTAAGAATTTTTTTAAACTTTGCCATATTGTAGATATTTTTATTCTCTAAAATATATCCAAAATCTGGAGAGCTCACAAAAAAATAAGTTATAGAAAATCATCGACATATGTACATAGTTACAAGACACGAATGCGCGTAATATGATCTTATATAATTAAGTTGAGAATTCAAGTCATTGCTAAACAAAGGCCTTTAAATAAAAAACTACACAGTAGAATTTTTTTAAACTTGGCCATATCGTAGATATTCTTATTGTATATAGCATATCCAAAATCTGGAGCGTGCACAAAAATACAAAAGGAATAATATTCCTTGAGAATGTACTCTGGTATAAACTGTGAAAATGGCACCACATTCGACGAACAGCTCTATAGCTAAAAAACTACACAGTAGAATTTTTTTAAACTCAACTATACTATAGAATTTTATATTTTCTAAAATATATCCAAAATTTGGAAAGTGCACAAAAATATAAATGATCGAAAAACATCGACAAATTTGGATGACTCAAATGCGCGTAATATGGTCTTATATAATTAAGTTGAAAATTCCGGTTGTTTAACAAACAAAGCCTAATAAATAAAAAACTACACCGTAGAATTTTTTTAAACTTTTCCATATTGTAGAGAGTGTTATTGCCTAAAATACATCCAAAATCTGGAGAGTGCACAAAAAAAAAGTTGTAGAAAATCATTGACTAGTGATATAGCTGAGCATGTTGAAGTATGCACTGGGGAAGCAAACGATTCGCTATTTGAAAAAGAACTACATGCAGTTGGTGAAGATATTTGTGAGTCCCAGTCTCCATGTAAACCGTGCCATTGTCTTAAGAAAAAACTTACATCTTTACAAAAGACTTTAAGCTGGTATAAAAAGACAAAAGCATCTTTGAAGGAAAAAGCCCAGAAGTTGCAAAATGAATATCGAAGCGAAGTCAGGAAAAATCGTAATACATCCTTATATAGACAATGAAATGCAGGGGAGTGCTGAAGAGCTTTTCGAAGGAGAATTATACATGGAATACATCTCTTTCGAAGAGTCTATTCAGAGTGAAGATTTAGATGAAGATACCGCAAGTAATACAGTCAGGTATTTTATCTTAAAAAAAATTAGATCCCTGTTGTATTTCATAATAATGAAATTTCTTAATCGTGTTACAGAATTGACGAAGGAGCAAGCTCGCATAAACAACCTATGTTCATGGTATTTTACATCTCATTTGTTGAGTTATTTGAAAAATTTTGCTTTAACTGCAAGGCTAAAAATCCAAAAGTACACATTAAAAAGTACACATTACCCAGCAAAATTGTGGTAAATGTGTTGAAAAGAACTTTATGCGGAGAAGCCTCCCTATGGTTTTGCGAAGATATCCAGCTGAAAACGTTATGACTACTTTTGGTATATTGATGTCTGGTGTCAGTATAAGTCAGGCCATGCTGATGTTCAAGCACATGAATCTCTCAGCAAATAGTGTGTCCACTTATCATGTGCATCAATGCACCTTCTTGTTTCCAGCTATTCTGAAGCATTGGGAAAGCTATCAGTCAAAGTTAATTGAAGATGTGAAAAAAAGTTATGCGGATTTTCAGACATGGTCAGGAGATGAACGCTTTGATTCTATGGGGCACAGTGCGAAATATGGAGTCTACACAATTTGAAGCAACACAACATCAAAGCTGGTTCATTTTGAATTGCTTGAGGTATTATCGAATGATGAATATCCTTTTTTTTAGTGTTTTTACTTTCAATGATGGAAGCATTTTGATTTTTAAACAGGCCAATGAAGTTGGTAGCAGTAATGCCATGGATCTGGAGGGAGCAAAAAGATCTTTTCAGTTTTAGAACTCTGGGCTTACCATGGATGTTTTCATCAGTGACAGGCACAAAGGGATTGCAAAGTGGATCCGAAACGAACAAAAAAAGAAACAAAGCACTTTAATGTTATCTGGCATGTAAATAAAAGTATTTCTAAACAACTTAAGATGGCAGGCAAAGAGAAAAGGTGTTAAATAATCAATGAATTGTTGGGTGGTATTCGCCAACATTTTTATTGGACTGGTCAAACTACTATCCTTGGCTTTGAAGAGCTTATCGTAGCTAAATGGAAATCTACTGTGAGACACATGGCTAACAAGCATGATAACCACCCCGATGCATTATTCCCATCCTGTGTTCATAGTGAGATCCCAGAGTGGAAATGGATACCAACAGGTAACTTAAAATACCCAGCTAATTTAGAAATTGAATAGTACAAGGTTTTATGTCATACTATAGTCACAACTCTATACATCAAACGCACTTTCACAACCTTTTATGAACTATTGCATATGTTAAGATATGCTCTATCCTACTCAAGCCAAGCATTTTGAAAGACATAGGCAAACTTACACCAGATGGCCAGAATAGTTGTCTTCAATGCGTTCATTCCACCATGAACCATTGCATCCAAAAATGACTCATTTTTCATGGCTTGGAACATTTTGCAGGTAAGAATTTTAATGCCTTGAAATATATTTTCTCATCTGCTGCGGTAATGTTTTAATTTTTTCATGATAGATTTAATGCCTTGAAATGTATTTTCTCATCTGCTGCGGTATTTTTTAAATTTTTTCACGAACATTTATGATAATGTTCATCATCAGTCGAAAAAATCAAAGGATGGACAAGTGGTGTATAACATAAATTTCCCTAAGTATAAGTTGGGTGAGGAAGTAGTGCGGGAAGTGTCTGTGAAGCCATCTTATGGTATGCTAATTTTTAGAATGTTTTGTAGATTATAAGATTTGAAGCATCAGTAACAAATTATTTTTAAAATCAATTTGTAAAATATGTTGAACAGGTAAAGAATGTTCTTTTCATGTCTAATAAACAAGAACTTTCAACTATAATGGAAAGATATAGAGGAAGAGCACCCGAACCTTTGTGCAGCCAGTTTCCCACCAAACGATCCAAGGCTGAGGCAATAAAGAAATATGTTGCGAGGAGCAAGCATGTTAGTCATGCACTTTATCCGTGCTGTAAGTATGGGATAATGGTATTGTTTACAATTATTTTAGGATGTAATGATATGCATTTTTTCCTTAGTGGAACAGAAAAGACAGAAGTTACAAGACCTAACAGATGATGCGGATCAAATTTTAAAAAGCGCTGGGAATAAAAGTACTCGCAAATGTACTAAATGCAAAGCCCCCAAAAAAGGACATCCTCGAGGTCAATGCTCCACAGAAAAAGAATAAATTGAAGTTGGTAGATTATAGTATGTCCACCAGCCTGAGGGTTCACCTTAGGCAACTGATAGTACCCTCTAGCCTCCCTATCTGGGCACTGATATACACACCTTTCCTGATTACAGTATTAATATAACATTGAATGTTATGTATACTTGTCAGATTGAAGATGGCTATCTCACTCGATTGTGCAACTCATTAATTTTATGAATAATTTTTTTATTGTAGTTTAATGCTCAACATGCCCTTTGATGATGCAGTGCACTCAAGTGCGAAGGCCTTATAAGATAAGTTCATGCGGCTTGCTATTTTCCATTTTTACATTTGTGCTATGATTTAATTCCATATATTTTTCCTTTTGTCTTTTTTCCCAGACTGACATTGAAGAAAAGATTTTCTTTCATTTAATTCTTTCAGCTTAACCTCTCAGTAGTTGCACCAGTTTGTTTTTATTGTGTTCTCTTGTTTCAAACCATTAAACCACATGTCAAATTATATAGTGCATCCATGTATCTCCTATTTGGTTTCATCTAGGCATATTTCCTGACCATTCTAAACTCAGCAAAGAAGGTCAACAGTCTCTGCAGTACACAAGTTAAAAGACTATTCCATCATCGCCCCTCTGATGGTATGTAACCTTTTGTGTTACCACTTGGATATGCTTTCCGAATAAAGTGGTAAACACAAGCAGGTAAAGGCTGAGTATTCTCCCATCCCATAGACCCACAAAACCATCGCATCAAACATCTGTATGCCACAGCTCTCAAGTACCTGAAGTAAATAAAAAGGTTGGACTAATTATTGTTGATGAAACAATGTTGATGATAACATTGTTTCTCATACAATATACAATCTTACATATTTAATGATTGTGATTCTTGGCGGCGATAAGCACGTCCATTACTATCTCTTAATTGTGGCCCGACGTTTTCAAGGACAGCTTCATGAACTAAAGGCCCAAATTTGGCATGCTGTGTTATGCATGATATTTTCTCAATGCTGCCATCAAATGTCATTTTCTGCAATGCTGGTCCTATTTCCTTACAGCATCTGTACTCTAATGCGCCTTCTAACAAATCGGTATGAGAGCATTGGCAATTACACCTCCAACGTGGGAGCATTGTGGTTTAAAAAGTAACTTTATGTATATTACAAACAGGAGAAAATAACAACTTACCATTCACTGAGTGGAATTATGCCATCACTTCGTTGTTGTAATGTCGCAGGGAGAATTCCATCCGGATCATCTGGTGTATGCACTTCATCACCATCTCCTGCGAGTGGTTCATCGTCATATGTGAAGTCGTTTAAATGCTTGACATAACCAACGGATTCCGAGCTCAAATTAGATACGCATTCAGACATCGAATTCGAATTATCTGAGCACTGATTTGAGGCCATACTTTCCGGAAAACTTGTTTTTTAATACTTTATTGAAAATTCTGTCATTATTTGTTTTTAAGACTAGAAAAACGACAACAAACTCACCTCCTATAATATAATATTTTATTGATGGAAACAGACTTGTTCAACTATCTACGTCACAAGTATCAATATGGCGTCGTAAAATTTTTGCAAATAGTACCCGACTTTGGAGGCAAAATTAAAGAATTTATATTTATCTGTTTAAGTCCAACGACATGTCATAGTTCTTCAATTAATCCAAATTTTCAATTAAGCTCATAAAAAAGGGGGGGGGGGCTAAAATTCATAATATAGGCACTTTAACATTATCGGCTCTGTTGTTTGCAAGTTGTTTTCGCCAAATTTCATCAAGGGCTTGGTCTTTGGGCCACTTGCATGAAAAACTAACTTTTCTACGTGGACCTCTTAACTTGGTAATCAGTATATAGTTTACCATTAATCTCTATCCAACTGCACAACGTGCATTATTTACCTTTGCTTACGGCTACTCGGGTAGTTTACCTGTTAACTCGTTTGACTTGGCTTATGAGTTCCGTATATTTGCGAACTTAAAACAGTCATGACGGTCACGTTGTTGAATGAAAACAAATACTTTCTTAAATTTTCCACTATTTGACAACCACAAAATTGGACTCGAACGTATAAAAATCGCAAATAATAATTTGAATATTAAAATCGACTTGTTTAGAAATATTTTTAAAAGAAATGCCCAGTGTGTATAAGGGTAATTTTTGCCCATTTATTAGTAATTTATATGGACGCAATGGGTGATAGTGCGCTCGGCCCAATATTTTTTGAACCCCCTACAATATGACTGCGCTAACCTTGAAAAGGTCTTTTACCTCGTTATTTATCGGTTGTTTTACCTTAAAATGAAAAAAGGAAATTGAACTATAAAGTTACTTCACCAATAGCATGCATCTTTCAACTTTGACGTCTTTCTGATTAACTGTGTTATCCAGCGACAAGTCCCATTCATTTACCTTGTTTCCGGTTTAAAACTGCGCCTCCGATTAACTTCGGAAGTCTGGAAACTAACTGACATTTTTAAGAGCTCCGTGACAAAGTTTGACAAGGCTGCACGTTATGTGCTGATGACTTAATGTTAGTCAAGACTTGTTTATAACAATAAAAAAAATTTTTCGTTTATTTTCAATGCACAATTCAAACAAATTTCTTTAGAGCAAACATGTTTCCAGGGGCGGATCTAGGCCATGGCGAAAGTTGCCTGAGCCACGGTCAGAATTCTGCCACTTAAGTTTTTATAGGGTTGACTTTTTCATGATTAAAAATTTTGCTCAAATACAGCAAAATTCGGTCAAAAGCAAAAATTGAATGAATATTGTAATTTTTTATCAAAAATTTGTGTTAACAGAACAAAAACTTCAAATTAAATTTCTTGTTAAAATAGTATTATCATCCAGTTAAACTCTGAACTGTAAAATCAACGAAAGCGTCTCGAATCTTGCCCAATACGCCATGAATATGCTCGGAATATGTGGAATATAATCATAAATTCGAACCTGCAATCTCAGAATGAAATTCCACGGTTAGCGTTCAAAAAATTTCGCAATATTTGTTAATATAGTAACCTTCAGCCACGGTGCAGCGTTGCAAGCCAATCACAGGGAACGTTTTGGTCATGTGCGCCACGGTGAGCCACAGTGAATGTATTTTGATCGCGCAATAAATACAAGTTATATGCAATAGCTCGATTCTTGTCGACTTGAAAAAACACTACTTCTTGTTCTACTCAGCTATTAGGATCAACGGAAACTTCTAAAAAGATCGATGTTTTTGAAAAGCTCGTCCAAATCTTTCAGCAAGAGAACGCTCGCGAAATTATTTCTGGTGAATTGTCTAACTTGAGACAACACTGTGTTAAAATAATCAACAATGAAAGGCTTCGTCGTATAAATTCTACTGGCGATATTATGCTACGAACTTGTTCATTTTCAAAACTGCTGCTCCCTGAAAGCCAGATTGAAAGATCAGGACCCAATGTCCCTGTTAGGTAAGAATTTACATGTATTGGGGTATTAATTTATATTTTTATTTACGTTTGACATCTTGGCCTGAAATATATGATCAATCCGTTTATTTGTATTTAGTGTATTATGTAAAATATATGTCTAAAGCTGTCATTATTTTGCATGCTCAGTCTTTCTATTGTATGGCCTAAGTAATTTTAATTGTTACTGTCTGTTAAAAAAAATGTTTTACTTCAGTATTAGTCAAAGCTAGTCCTTTTTAAAATTTAACCTAATGAATAATGTATTACCCTTGTATTCCTGGCATCTTATGTCTGAATATGTGTGAGTCCGTGGTTCTATTTTCTTTAATGTGTGTGGAAAGGTGGGAGACCACTCGCTCACACTCCTTTCCATCTTAAACTCAAAGAAGACCCTTACATCAAGAAACTTAAACCTAACCTCAACAAACAAATGCAACATTTTAACGTTGTCTTCGACTGGTAAATAGCATTTATTACTTTATAATTTATTATCCATTTTCTTTGAAGTTTTTTCTTTTCTGTTATAAAGCCTAACACAAACATTTTATAACACTCGACTCTATGGCGCGCCAAGATGGACAATATTACCAAAATCGAAAATGTTTATAACGAAACACATTATCGTATGTCGAAAATAATATACTGGCAACTTTTTCAATATTTGTAAAACGAAACGCAAAATATAAAGAACAAAATTCGTTTACCATAATTTATATATACACAACGAAATTTATTTTTCAAGTTATGAAAGTTATTTTTATAAAACAAAACTCATTTATATAAAACGAAATTGACATTCATAAAACGACATTTTCTTCGAACAAACAACATTTTTTACCGTTTTTTTGCGGCCATTATTTTGTAGCCTGCAAAGAGCCATACACTACAAAATTTTGAGGATGTCTTCGCGAAGGAACTTACATAATTTGACAAACCTTGTTGCAGCAATCACTCAGCTCTCTGAAAGTGATTGCTCCAACAATTGTGAAAGAACTTTTGAAGGAGATAACGATGCTAACGCTAGCAATATTGAAAGTACGATACGCACTCTGTTCCCTTCTGCAAATGGTCGTTCATCCACAACCACTACAGTCGCAGGAGCAGCGACTACAGCAGCTAATACTTCAATGCACCACACGTCTCCACTGTTCAACCCAAGTGTAAATTATGGAGGAGGAAAAAAGTCAAAACGCCGTTTTTTCTTTGATGTCGGTGGCAGGGCGCGGTAAAAAATGTCGTTTGTTCGAAGAAAATATCGTTTTATGAATGTCAATTTCGTTTTATATAAATGAGTTTCGTGTTATAAAAATAATTTTCATAACTTGAAAAATAAATTTCGTTGTGTATATATAAATTATGGTAAACGAATTTTTGTTTTCTTTTATATTTTTGCGTTTCGTTTTAGAAATATTGAAAGAGTTGCCAGTGTATTATTTTCGACATACGATAATGTGTTTCGTTATAAATATTTTCAATTTTGGTAATATTGTCCATCTTGGCGCGCCATACTACTCAATTGTAAATAATTATAGATAACTATTCAATACTTCCTCTTTATTACTATATATATTATCATGTAAACTTCCTATACTGATTCACTTCGCACTTAAGATGGCATAAAGTATGCCGAAATATTTTTGTTCTTAAGAAATTTGTCATGTAATTTAAATGTTTTATGACTATTTTGCTCTTACAAAATCATAATGCAATCATTATATTTTTAACACAAAAATGTTTGCGTTTTGAATATTTAAGAAACTACTCTTTTTGCACTGGTTATTTTGTATTAATCAAAAAGATATGTGCACTTGCACGGTATCAATTGATACATTTTAATAAGCACTAGTTTAAGTTGTAAGATAGAACATGTATAAATGTAAGAAAAATACGTTTGATTGTCTGTACTTGTGAGCAAGTCTTATTCAATGCACACCCTTCTTGGTCGATAATCCAAACCAGCAATCAAAAAAAGCTCTAAATCTCTTCCCAACGACTCAAACACACTGTTATTGTAATGAGAAGAATCAAATGGTCCAGGTAAATATGATGCACTTAGTGGAAACACGTCAGCTACGTAGAAACCAGCTTTACACATTTCTGACATGGCGTACGCGTCGAACAGCGTTAATCTCTAAAAAAGAAACCAAATTTACAATTTGTATAAAAAGCTCAAGGACGGATTATTGTTAATTAAACAACTAACTTAAAAAAAGCATAAATTTATATATTAATTTATGCAGAGTCATAGCTTAGTTTTACATTAAGACCATTAATAGTAGTACTGCAGACTTTACTACTAAGCATAAAGTATAAAGTCGCAACTTGATTAGTAATTGCAAAAGCTTATTTAGGATCTTTGTAATTTATGTTATAAACGAGATCAATTTTAGGTTTCAGGTTTACGAGTTGAAAAAACCTTGTATCTTTTATTGCAGCAGCAGTGTTCAATCAGATTGCATCAGTTATGGAACGCTTGAGGGGTTCATCTTGTAAAAGGGTACTAAGACTCCCCAGAAAAATTTTAATTTTTCGATGCTTCAGAAATGCACTTTTAGCTTTTTAGAGGAATGGCAATTGTATATTTTTATCATCACTTTTGTGTGAAATCAATGCATTTTACTAACATGTTTTTTAGAAAAACAACAAAGTGTACAGTGCTTGACTTTTTTGCCCAAATATCAACCACAAATGTTTATTGTTAAATCGCACGTGTCTGTGCGACACAGCGACGGTTGGATGCCCTTAGACTTCTTGACTATTTCGACGAAGTTTTCAAGTGTGGAAATAATCACTTGGTTAATAGCATGTAACGAAGAAGAAATCGTTTCTCGTTTCTCTATTCGAAAGGTTACATAAATGGTCTCATTAATGTTGGTCCCTGAAGCCTACAGACAAAAATTTCGTGCTAATAGCAAAAATATATATATTACTCACTTAGAATTTGCCGAACAAAAAGCTCAACTTTTCGATCGATGGTTAGCATTGGAAAAAGTTCAAGATTTTAAAACTTTACAGCAGTTAATTTTAATGGAAGAATTCAAAAATTGTATCCACTCTGAAACGCGAATTTTCTTTAACGAGCAAAATCCTAAGACACTTAGTGAAGCGGCCCGTCTCGCTGATAATTTTTCGCTTACTCATAAATTTGCAGTTAAAACTAACCCACATCCGTTTTCACAAACAAACACTCAAAACACACTTGATGGAAAACAAACACATTCGTCACGATTTTCATCGCGGTTTCCGAACAATTACGCACAAGGCAGACAAAACTTACAAGGCAACGGAAGTCAAACAAAACAAAATTTCAAAAGCATGCAATACCAAGGAAAGCAATATTCACCAGGTAATTCCCCATTTCGACAAGTAATTTGCCATTATTGCAAACGAAAAGGGCACACAAAATCTGAATGTTATTTGTTGAAATCGAACAGACCACCAAGACCGACGGGAATTCTTTCAAGATCCGATTAAAATATAAACAACAAAAATAAATCTCTACACAAAACCACTCGTAAAAATGCACAGGAGAATCCGAACAAAGGATTACCGCATGAAACACTACACCATAATATCACAACAACCAAGCACAAAGATTTCAGTGACAGTGATATAGAAACTTTTAAACCTTTTATTCATGATGGTAATGTCACAATCATCTCCAACCGTCAACCAGTTTATGTTCCAATTAAAATACTCCGAGATACAGGAGCTTCACAATCAGTAATATTGGGCAATACTTTGCCATTTTCCGAACAGTCATACTCAGGAAGGAATGTGTTAATTCGTGTCATAAGTTCCACTGAATACGAATCAATCCCCTTACACAATATTAAATTGCAATCTGATCTTATAAAAGGTGATGTTGTGATAGGTGTTATCGACACCTTGCCCTTTTCTGGAATTCATCTATTACTAGGCAACGATTTGGCAGGAGAAAAGGTACAAGCAGGTCCCGTTTTAAGCAACAAACCAGTTTTCACATAACAATCCAACCTCACTGAGCAAGTAATCCCTGATTTATATCCTTCATGTGCAATAATAAGAGCTTTAAAAAAACGACAAGACGAAAGTCTTAAAAACACGGAAACTAATAACATGCAAATAGAAAACACGTTTCTTCACGATATTTTTGAAAACCAAAAACCTTCGAAATTTAGCTTCATAGAGCAAGGCAGTATATCTAAGTCAGATCTTATTAAAAAACAACAAAATGACCCCAACATTTCAACACTTTATCACAAGGCTTCGGAAGAAGCAGATGTCAAAAGCGATCCCGTTTGTTATTATATAAGGAATGGTGTATTAATGAGGAAATGGCAACCACCACACACTTCGGTAAACGATGAATAAGCGTATCGATATCAGATAGTTGCACCTCTAGCATATCATCATGATATTCTAAGTCTAGCGCATGAAACCCCACTTTCATGACATTTAGGGATTAATAAGACTTATAATAAAATCATTACACATTTTTATTGGCCAAGACTAAGGAAGGATGTTGCAGAGTTTTCTAAGACTTGCAATGTCTGTCAAGTAGTGGGTAAACCAAATCAAACTATTCCAAAAGCACCTCTACAACCAATTCCAGCATTTGAAGAACCGTTTAGTCGAGTTCTCATTGATTGCGTAGGACCACTACCAAAAACTAAAAAGGGAAACGAATATCTATTAACTATTATGTGCGCTTCAACTAGATTTCCAGAAGCGATTCCCTTGCGAAATATTCGAGCTAAAACTATTGTAAAAGCTTTGACCAAATTTTTTACGCTTGTTGGACTTCTAAAATCAATTCAGTCAGATCAAGGCTCAAATTTCAAGTCTGGCTTATTCCAACAAGTTATGCATGAATTAAATATAACGCAATTCAAATATAGTGCCTATCATCCGGAAAGTCAAGGAGCGTTAGAACGTTTTCATCAAACACTTAAAAATATGATTCGCATGTATTGCCAAGATAAAGAAAAAGATTGGGATGAAGGTGTTCATTTCCTTCTGTTTGCGGCTCGTGATTCTGTCCAAGAATCGTTAGGTTTCACCCCATTTGAACTTGTTTTTGGAAACACGGTTAGAGGACCACTCAAACTTCTCAAGGAGAAACTCTTAACTGAGGAAAATAGTCCAACGAATTTATTAACTTATGTTTCAGATTTCCGAAATAAGTTGACCACTGCATGCGAAATTGCTCGAACAAACCTTGAATCAGCTCAAAATTGCATGAAAGAAAAATACGATAAAAATTCAATTACGCGGAATTTCATGGTTGGCGACAAAGTACTTGCGTTACTGAACATACCAGGAACACCTCTTCAGGCTAGATATTATGGTCCGTATGTTATTGAGAAGAAAGTGAGTGATTTGAATTATGTCATCATAACTCCAGATAGGCGTAAGAAAAATCAACTATGCCATGTAAATATGTTAAAGCCTTATTTCGATAGAAAAAGAGAAAGGAAAGAGAATGTAGCAAGTGTAGTAAGTAATGTATCTGAGGAAGAAATTCCATCTTTAACTGACACTGCGAGTAAGCTGAGCAACTCTGAAATCTTGAAGAATATTCCTTCCAAACTCACTCATCTTAATCCAACACAGAAAGCTGATATAGAAAATCTCCTCAACCAACATCTCGAGTTATTTCCTGATGTGCCTTCCCGAAGTCACCTTATTGTACATGATGTGGATGTAGGCGATGCAGTACCTATAAAACAGCACCCATACCGTCTTAATCCTACAAAAGAAAACTACCCCAATAAAGAAATCGACTATCTACTCGAGCACGATCTAATTGAACCCAGCCACAGCAGTTGATGATCACCATGTATTTTGGTTCCCAAACCTGATGGAACTTATAGAATGTGCACGGATTATAGAAAAGTAAACACTGTTATAAAACCGACACCTTTTCCTTTCCACGTATGGATGATTGTGTTGACAAAATTGGTAATGCAAAGTTTGTCTCCAAATTCGATCTTGTAAAAGGATTTTGGCAGATACCATTGAGCGACAGAGCAAAAGAAATATCTGCATTCGTTACACCCAAGGGAGTTTTTCAGTATAAAGTTATGCCATTTGGTATGAAAAACTCTCCAGCAACATTCCAACGTTTGATTAATCACATAAAAATGGACATCAAAGGATGTGAAGCGTATATCGATGATGTTATTATCTATAGTGATACATGGGAAGAACATCTGAAAATAATACAGCAGTTTTTTCGAAGGTTATGCGAGGCTCGTCTCACCATCAATCTTGCGAAAAGCGAATTTGGATGTGGTCACGTGACATATCTTGGACATGTAGTCGGACAAGGTCAAGTAAAACCAGTAAATTCTAAGGTCGAAGCGATCTCCAAATTTCCTCAGCCTACTTCAAAGAAACACTTAATGCGTTTTCTCGGTATGGCTGGATATTATAGAAAATTTTGCCCAAACTTTTCAACAATAACCGAGCCGTTGACCAATTTGCTACGGAAAAATATCAATTTTACTCGGACAACCTCATGCCAGAACGCTTTTGACCAGCTAAAAGCCCTATTACAACATTCCCCGGTTTTGTCCGCTCCAGATTTTCAACGCCCCTTCAAACTTGCTGTCGATGCAAGTGATGTTGCAGCAGGAGCAGTTTTGTTACAGGAAGACAAGAATGGTGTCGATCACACGATATGTTATTTTTCAAGAAAATTTAATACTCATCAACAAAATTACTCCACTATTGAAAAGGAATGTTTAGGCCTGAATGTCTTGGCCCTATAACCCCTTTATGTCTATGTTTCTTCATGTGGAAATCCTCTCGAAGTTCTTAGCGATCACAACCCTCTCGTTTTCATCAGTAAAATGAAGAACAAGAATCATCGTTTGCTCCGTTGAAGTCTATTATTATCCGAATTTAACCTTGTTATCAAACACATTAAAGGTAGAGACAACCTCATCGCCGACTGTCTCTCAGGACCTTAGAACATTGTTATCTTAAAGAAAGCTTTACAATCTTTCTTTTTTTTAAGGGGAAGGGTGTTACATGATAATACATAATCATGTAAATTATACTTATTATTGTTATATACTTAAATATATTTTTAGTGCTCTTTGTAAAATGCCTCACTCATACATGCATGTTTATGTTAACCACAATAACCGGAAAAGCTTACGTGTAGGACGTGGTCAACCTACTAATCACAAACAACGTACAGGATACATGGTTAATCAACTGACCACAGTTTACGCACAAGCGGTTAATTGTACGTCATTGTGCAATCACATATAAGCCGACAATCGAAAGTTGTAGTTATGTTGGTGCTTAGTAGAAGTCCACATCAGAAGAAAGCCTCATGTAAAAGAAAACGAACTATTTACGAAGATAACCAAAGAATCCAGATTTATATCCTATCCATCAACGAAAGAGTCACTGAAAGTCTGAAAGCAGTTGTCTTAGATAACTTTGAACATTTATACATTTATAGTATAACGTTTATATCAAAATCATTAGTATATTAAATAAATATCTTAAGAATTGACAACAACTTCTCCATAAGGTTTTACTTCTTTTGTTACGAGCAATTGAACCAAAAGCGGCCATTTTATTATTAGTCGGTACGTTCGTAACAGTATTGATTGCGTTAATGAAATTCGAGTGTTTTATTTTAGTCGTTATGTTATTAGTTTGTTGTTTTGGTTTTGTCTTTAGTTGTGAATAGATGATGGGGATGTCAATATGTCTGTTTATTGTGTTGTTGTCTTTGCTGTACCATGCCTCTTTGAATTCTCGTGCGTGTTTTGTCCGTGCGCGTCCAAAAAGTTGTGTTTTTCTCCAGTCAAATGTGTGATTGGTATCGTAGGTATTTTCTGCTGTTATGCAACACCTTGAAAAGCAGTCAGTCACCAACAACACGCACATCACACTATGGAGAAGATTTGTTGACGACATCTTTGCTATCGTCGAAAAAAGACAAAACAGAACTCATTCTACACACAATAAACAACACCACCCAGAACATAACCTTCACCATGGACAAAGAACAGAACAAACAACTTACCTTCCTAGATATTCTACTTACCAGATCACATGACGGCACATTAAACACACAAGTATTCCGCAAAAATACACACACAGACCAAATACTCAACTTTAATAGAAATCACCCAACGCAACACAAAATTAGTTGAATACGAACTCTCTTTAACAGGATTAAAACACACTGCATTACAGAAGAAGCCAAGAAGAATGAACGCAACTACTTATACTCTACATTCATAAACAACAATTACCCACGAAATAAACAAAACACACAACAAACTACAAACTGAAAAACCTAACGAAGAAAAGAAGAACCAGTAAAAATAGTGACATTACCATATATAAACTGAACATCAGAACAGACATGAAGACTACTCCGACCACTCAAAATAAACATCGCACATAAACCAACACACAAACTCAAATCATACTTCACTAAACATAAAGACCGAACAACGACATTTGACACAACCAATGCGATCTACATGATACCATGTAAAGATCGCCCCCAACAGTACATAGGACAATCATCCAAGAAAATTGAAACATGACTCACTGAACTCAAGAATGCCATCAAACGACGCGAGCGAAAATAACTACCAGCAGAACATACCTACGATACCAACCACAAATTTGACTGGACTAAAACACAACTTCTTGGACGCGCACAGGCAAAACACGCACGAGAATTCAAAGAGGCATGGTACAGCAAAGACAACAACACAATACACAGACATATTGACATCCCCATCATCTATTCACAACTAAAGACAACACCAAAACAACAAACTAATAACATAACGACTAAAATAAAACACTCGAATTTCACTAACGCCATCCATACACCATAAACCATGACAACGAATCTTATATCATCCAATAATATCCATTCAACTACTAACCAACCAATCAGACGCTATAGACGCCTACAAAATCTTTGTAAATAATATATTCTTACATTCTGAAGAAGGCTCGGAGCACCGAGTTGAAAGCTTAATGAAAAAAATTTCAAAATAAAAAATCCAGAGAATCCTTAATATTATCATATATATATATTTATTTATAGGAAATTTTAATGTGATGATTCGCCATGAAAAACAT
Source organism: Xenia sp. Carnegie-2017 (assembly GCF_021976095.1). Taxonomy (NCBI): domain Eukaryota; kingdom Metazoa; phylum Cnidaria; class Anthozoa; order Malacalcyonacea; family Xeniidae; genus Xenia; species Xenia sp. Carnegie-2017. Next base: position 9,428,085 of record NW_025813526.1, read on the forward strand.
TGCTCGATGCCGGAGAACGGAGGGTAAATGTATGTAGTGATGTTGAAAAAAATCCCGACACATTACCCTACATATCAGGAAACATATCACTACATATATGTATATAATAAGAATCGTGTGTCTCAAGTGCAGGAGTCACCATTTTACTATGGCGATAGCCGGGAGGGCACATTGTATACAGACTTTGTATATATACTTATATATACATAAAAGATAAAAGTTTCTCCGGATTTTAAATGATTTTTATTGAGCTTTCGACTCGTTGCTTCAACGGCTTTTAGTAGGATAAGAGACATCACCTTATTTTATTAAACATCTCGTTCCAGTTTTACTTTATCAATAAAACAGTCAAACGATATCTCCATGACAACAATAATATCAAGTTCAAAGCTAAAATAAAAACATCCCATTTAACGACCATCACAAAAAATTACAAACATCATTCGCGACACACACAACACAGACTTACAAACATTATCGAACATTTCTGCAATGACATTAACATTCTACTAATTTTTACTTCATTCAAAATAGAAAATTACCTTTCATCAAAAGATCCTACTCCACATTCTGTTAAATCTATAGTGGTATACTTATTCGATCGTGCGAACGATGATGTAATTCACGCGAACGGAAAACAACACCAAAACTGACAAAAACTCACGTGTTTATCGACACCCTTTTAACATAACCTTTATTCCGTAATTATCCTCTTATTTTCAAATTATTGGCACTGCCGATACTGCTTTCTCGACGAAGCACTCCACATGCATAAACAAAACTGACTGTAATCTCAAACATTAATTTTTTCGTTTAAGCACTCTATTTCTTTTGTAAATAAAGTCATCGTTTGTTCCAAACAATATTTCATTGGAATATTTATACAGAAACTACTGACATTGGTAGAAACTATCATACTATATATATTTATTATATGCATAATACTCGCTACTAGACTGGAAAAAACGCGTATTGATACAGAAATAGACAAGATTCAAGCACCGTCTCAAGCATGGCATAAAAAGTGATGCTTGTATAGTTTTCTGAATTTTGTTATTTTTATAATCACTAAGCTAGTTCGTTTTAATAGTCTTCCTTATAAACGAGGGTGTTTCTATTTGAAATTAGAAGAAAATAAACATTTCGCAGTATTTACTTTTCATGGCATAAAAAACAGTACACGTTGTAGCTGCAACAATTAATTTTTTAAAATCTATCTATTTATGGTAATATTTTTTGTATGTAAACACTTTTTTAATTGAGAGAAATATTATGAGACTCTAAAGTTTTACCTGTTGTGTGTAAAACCTCCAGGCAGTGTTGTGTCCACGTCCTTGACGGATTGCTGTTGTAGTCTTCCAAACAAATGTTACATTGGTTTTGAACTCTTTTGTACGGTTCTGCAACACAACTATTACATCATCAACAAGCTTTTTAAATGTCGTAAAATTAACACTTCGTACGTAATGAAGTCCAAAGTTTAACATAAACACGTTTTCCTTTCCTTTTATTAGTTCACTTCCTAGAGCCTTTTTTATGTAATATATGACAATCTTGGGACGAAAGTCGTAATCATCCATTTTTAAAAACTCAGTGTTTTCAATAGGATATATCCATTGGTAAAAAAATTTGCAAGCTTTGAATGAAAACCTACACATATCTTTTCGTTTAATAGAACGCCAAAATCGCATAGAAACAGAATCTCCATATATAAACAGGTATCCTTTGCTGACTTTTTTTGGTCGTGTTTTAGAAACTTCCAAATTGATATTCCATTCATCTTAAAATAAACAAAGTTCATTAGAATCAAAGCAAAATTATTGTATTGAGGTAAATGCAAGTGTTAAGAGATTTTTCTCCTTTGTGCCAAAATACTATATGCTGGCACATGCAAAAATAATAGATTACTTCATTGTTAGTGAGTTAGTACGATTTTTATTCACGGGTTGAGAAGTATTGAAAACAAACTAATGAGCGCAGTGAATGAGTGCACTTCTCACGAGTGTACTTCCAAACAAGTGGATGTCAAAAATTATAAAAAACAAACCAACCATGAAGCAATCTTTTTATCATAGGAGTATTTCATTCTTAGTTATAGTGACATTCCTCTTTGAAGTGTTAGACACAAATTAAAACGCTTCAAAACAATCATCTAGTTTGCACAAAAAAAGATACAATAACAGAAAAAAGTGTCCATGGTGACAAACTAGATTTTCCACTGTTTCTGTATTAACATTATCAAAGGAATTTCGTCTCCTACAAATGGACTACGTTCTTATTTTAATTAGTCTTTTCTTTCTGTAAAATGGAAGGATAAGAAACTTGCTTATTATTATTAAATTGTTTCATGGGAATATTTCCCATGTTTTGAAAGTCATGTTTTGACAATGAAAATTACTCAAGAAATCAAATGTCCTGCATTTTATATTTCTTGTTCTCTTTATATTTATAGTGAATTTACTAACGTAGAGTGTCTCGCAAAATTGCAAAGTCCTTAATAAGTGAAATCTAAAAGGATTGTATAGCCAATTAGCCTATTAACCAAAAAAATTCAAGTTTCCTCAACGTAGATTTGGATCACAGAATCGCTCTTTTTATCCATCCTGGTGCAAAAATTATAATGGCTTCATTATGACGAGCTAAAAGACTGTGTCAGATGTTTTACTTGCTCAAGTGAATATGCTAAGGGTAGTTTGAGAACAGCTGTCAAAAAAGAGATGACGTCTATGACGCAGGTTTTTTCTAATTGAAAAAAAAAGCAACCAAGAGGTTCAAGGATTACGAGATTTCTCAGTGCCACAAAACTGTAGTCAATTTTTGGGCAAATTATATTTTAAAATATGTGGAAATGTTGTTGAAATTAAAAAAACGGACAATAAAACCGTATTACAATCAAATCGTAAGTGACTGCTAAAGATTATTGAAAGCTTGCAATTTTCCTGTCGACAAAGAATTTCTGCTGAAGTGATATTCTGATCAGATTATTCTGATATTTGATAACCTGCCTTAGTCAAGGGAAAAGGATGTGGATAAAAAAGGCGACCTTAGGTATGACATTCAAAATGAGCTGATATCTATTATGGTGCTGCAACTGCAGCGCGGCTTAGCAACTCACAGAATGCGTGGTTATTACTCCATAACTGCAGATGAGTATTGCAATATATCAAACGAAGAAAATCTTACTATCTGCCTTCGATGAGTATACATGGATGACATGGAAGCAGACAAAGACATTTTGGGGTTTAAAAAAATGTTTAATAAAATGTTTAACAAAGTTTAGTACAACAAGATGGACTGTGAGAGCAGACTGTTGTAAAGCATTTTAGATAATTATGTTGCTCGTTTGAAGCTTTGACGAAAATGTCTTGTCTCTTGAGACAAATCGCATGGTCCAAGATGTACAAGGACGTATTAAAGGTGCTCAAGCCAAATTGAAAACATTTCATTTCTTTTTTGGTCTCCACTTGGGCAAAGACTTTTTGCTGATTCTGATCATTTGCTATTAGCATTGCAGTCAACATCTCTATCCGCATCTAATTCAAAACATCATGCTGGTCTAACAGTTTAGGTTCTGGACAAGATGAGAACCTACGAGTCTTTACGGCATTATAAGAGGCAGTCCTAGGAAAAAACATCCAGATCTTAGCTCTCCCGTGACATCAAGAAGACGAAAAATACCAGCAATGTTTGAAACTGGTTCCAGCCGAACACCGTTTCCCTGAGAATTCGGATGACATGTACAGACAAATTTACTTCGAGGTATTTGACATGATTATAGCTAGCATAAAATTACGATTTCAAAAACCAAGTTTTAATTCAGACATGAATCTTGAAAGTGTTCTTTTATAAGAGACATTGCTACGCAAACTAATTTCTGAGAGTAATCCTTTGTGTACTGATAAATGTTAACCTCGTAACAAGTGCAACTTGAGAGAGAGTGTTTTCCATGGCCAGAAGATTTAAGACTTGCTAAAAGTCAACTATGACCCGAAAGCGGTTTAATAGCGTCGCCCTCCTCCATTTTACAGAACAGACAAAATTTCGCTAATAGAGACCACAAACAAGTTCTTTAAACGCATTGAAAATAGAAAGTGCAATTTCGAAATATTTACTGATCTTAATTGCAAATAAAGGAACACCGTCATATGGTAAAAAATATGAAAGGTTGCATTCTATTTCCACGAGTTGCTGCATTATTTCTGTAAATTTGTATAAAGTAATTTCTCTCGAACGATTTCATGACGATGCTAAAATTCGGACTTCCTTAGCTGCTCTTATTATTGACCTTTGCTAGCCTACCCCAATAAAAAGTAGGGGTCCAGGGATACTGCAAAATTTCTTTGAAAGTGTTCCTAATTATGGCGAATAAAATTAGTTTCAAGATTGCTTAGTATCGAACCTCGGCGTTCAAAAAAATGCTGAACTGCAAGTCATTTCGAGAAGTGCTTATCAAAGGCTAAGCAGTTTGCTTTTGGACCAATAGCTACACAACTTGCCTCAAGATTGTGTAAACAAAGTTAATTTCATATGCGCACTTACGTGGCAGATAAATAATAAGGACATTTGTCACGCCACAATCATACATTCGTTATTTATGTATTACATTCTATTATCATTACTATGCAGTATACAACTTATAAATTAAGAAATCGTGCACTCATGTTTCACTTTCTTAGTTTCGGTTGCACTGTATTTTGTTTTATTCTTCTGATATATATGTGAAGCTCCTGTGTTCAGAAGAACAAAATTCTTTGTTTGCCATATATTTTAGCGCACAGTTCCACCTAGTTAAATTCTAGGATTGTAACGAAACTCCAAATAATTATCAAAAAATTTGGCTCGCAAACAACGGCTGGTGTCAAAATAGGATTAAAAAAATGTACTTTGTATATGACTATCAACACGGCGGCCATGACGTACATGCAATCCATCTACAATATAGCAACGAGTAGTAAAATGCAACGATATGTTGGATAAATATTTACGTAGTGCAATTTGCATGAGTTGATGAACAAGTTCAGTTTTGGGCAAAGCCGGCTTATGACTTATACCGACAAGGTAGTATATGCAGTCATATTTGAATTTACATTTACATAGACATGACTCCGATAGTAAATGGGCTAGAACTTATCAAGTACACTTGTAATGATTGGAGAAAAATATTTTTGACAGAAAAAAAGAACAAATTAGAACATGAGACGTTGATATTCTTAAATAAATTTTATTGAAATAAACATTTTATTGAAAGAAACTAGCAACGATCACTCTGAAATAAAAAGAAATCAATCTTACTGACTGCTCTACTGTATCACTTTTCAAAAGATAAAGAATTATAAAAATTCATACTCAAAAAAATCTTCTAAGAAGCGATCAACATCTTCGTCAAAACATCTAGAGTATAAAGCAATGGACATTACATAAAAAAAACACGACTGCAACATTCAGCAAGCATATTAATTATTTGACTTTAAAGCATATCCGACATTTGAATGGCAAGCATTCTACTAGCCTCTCTTCAAACCAAAGATAGATGTACTTTATGCCCACAGCTCGGTAGACAGATCACACATAGGTGGCAGTGTTCACACTGGCCTAAAACAATGAACAAAATCACAACTTAAATTTTCTAAAGTCATATGTAACATTTAAATTGTATTCCAATTCAACTTACTTAAAATCGGTCTAATGGTGTTTTGTGTAGCCATTCTAGCTGTTGTTTTTCTTTGCTGATGCCTTCGCCGTTTACTTGCCTGAGACTTTGTGAGTGCTTTTACATGCACATTATTGACATAGGCTCTTTTGTTAGCAGTAATTTTCCAATGGATCGATTTTTTCTTTGGCATGCGTGCGTTTCAGATTGAATGAAGGCATTAAAGTATTAAAACAGTAAATTAACTTGTATGTCTGCAGGCCTAATGTATTTTAAACACCGCCAATTAAAATTGTGAAATAACGTGCAAGGTCATTGTCAGTTTTGGTTTGGAAAAAACATTATGTATCATAACTGTCTTAAAAATTATAGCTATGAGTCTTAACAATTATTATCTCTGCAATTTTTAACTTGTCATTATACTATGAAAACAAGCAAGCAGAAATTTTTCATCATTCGTGTGGAGAAAGAATTTTGATGGAAATATGATTAAAAGAAGCCTTAATCAAACAATTAAAAAATGCAGACAAAACTTAATCCTTGAGGTAATTAGCATAATAATAAAATAATTAGACCACGAGTAGCGACAACACTGATAAGCCGAAAGTTTTCCAGAGAGCAGACATCGTAATAGGATAGATTAACCATTGCATTGAGGCCCTGCTCACACGATACCGGATTCGTCTTGTACCGGATTCGCTGAGCAATCCGATACGAAAAATGCACTCTGTTCACACGATGCCGGATTCGTAAGACGCAACATAAGTTTTTATATCGCCCCAGTACTTGTGCGTGAAACCGATAACGACGATGGTTGCTAATTCAAATATTTCGTAAGAAAATGAGAATTTTTTTTGATAGATAACTAAGTAGAGTTTTTTCTTGGGCGTATTAAGGTTTTTTACGGATGGGCACAAGGACTGGAAGAGTGTAAAGTCTAAATACGACCGAATATATGTTGCCATTACAATAATACTAGAAAGAAGCTTTTCACACTGCGATAATACATGGTTAAAAGTTTAAACATGCCATGTTGAAGATATATTATATTTGCTGGCGGATCATTCATTTAAAACATAGTTTGTATCGCTATGTTTGCTTTCATTTTTGAAAAATCGCACAGACTTCTTAGTTGTCAAAGTGGAACGTATCAGATTCGAGCGTTCACACGACAACGGAACGTATCGGATTTGTTTTTATACCACTTCCACTGCGGAGTCAAATCGCTCCGGAAAACGATATAAAGCGTATCGAATTTCAGCGGAGCCGTATGAACGCAAGGCCTATCTGGTACGAAAAGTAATCCGGTGTCTAACCAAGCCGGTATCGTGTGAACAGGGCCTGAGAAAGACTTATTCTTTTATGTTATCAAGAATACTATATTGAAAGCGTTCAACCCGAGCTAATTCCCTCGCGGCGCACAGATCCTGCTTAATATATCGTACAAAAAAGGCCGTGTAATTTTTTTTGGCATTCTCCATTTATTTTTACAATATCATACCTAAAAATTGCTTTAATCTGCAGTAGTACTTTGATCAAAGGTTGTTGAAGTTCTCTTGCGCTTATTAATTTAGGGAAGAGTACATTCATTTGTTGACTTTTCTAGGGGGTATGACCTAGAGTCTCAATTGACCATAGCTTATTTTTGATGACATTCAGAAACAAACAGATCATATTTCAGAAATGCAAGATTTTGAATATCTCGTTCTAGGACAGCATTCAGGCAACTGGTATTTTCTACTGTCGTAAATTGTCATGTCAAATTATGTAGAGTGTGACTGTGTCATATTATAGATTATAAGATATAACGGATATTAAATTGATGTAAAATACTATAGTCATGTTAAGAGAACACTTCCACACTGCAATGCGTCATTGCGGTAGGATGTAGGTAGAAACGGAATGGCAAAGTTGCGCGTCATATGTAAACGCCCAAAATCCACTTCGGAATAGTTATACATAAATATAGCTTGCAAGCGTTGGCTCGGGAGTTCGGAAAAGTTGTAGTTATTGGTGTATGAACTGGTCATACAAATTTGATGAATTAGAGTTGTATTGCAGAAGGCAATAAATTTCGAAAACGCAGTTCTAGGATTGACGTTTGTCCGTAATCTTAACGAGATCAAATTTAATTATTCCGTATCGCGAAGAACCAACGCTTGGAACGTAAAATCGTGCAAAACACTGTAAATATCTTATTGAAGTGTTAAAATTATATATTCAAAAATACAGTCCCATCGTTAGTGTGAAGTTTTAGAACAGTGAACCAGCACTTCGCGCAGATTGTGCGAAACGTGGTCCTTCGAGCCAGAAATAGTAGCAGAATTCAAGAAGAACACAAAAATAGAATACAGGGTTGTTCACGATGTCAGAGCTGACCAGAAAACGACAGTCAAGGAGTGGGCACAAATCGTACGCCACAAAAGTTGTGAACAAAATAAGAAGTATGGTAAACGATAATGCGCCGTTAAGGAAAGTCGAACTGGAACAAATGCGACTTGTACTAGTACAGAAATTAGATACCATTTTGAAGTTGGACGATGAGACTCAGAGCTTGTTAGAAAAAGATAAAGATGTTGCGGCAGATATTGACGGCTCATCGGATTACGGCTGCGAAGTATTATGCGCTTGGCCGAAATTAACGTTGCGCTGAGCACGATAGAGACAAACAAGCGAAATGAGAAGCTCGCCAACACATTGGCAAGTACGGTATCCAGTGGAGCATGCTGTAGAGTAGAGCTACCTAAACTGGAGGTGAAAAATTTTTCGGGCAAGTTACAAGATTGGCGGGAATTCTGGGACTCTTTTGAAAGTTCAATTCACAACAACGACAGATTGTCTGAGGTCAACAAATTCACCTATCTGAGAGAACTGGTGGAGGAGCCGTCGATGTCAGCAATTTCGAGATTTGCTCTGACTTCGATCAACTATGCAGAAGCCCTGAAGGTGTTACAACGGAGATACGGGAACAAAGTGATGGTGCAAAGGGCACATGTTAATGATATGATGAATCTAAAGCCCGTGTACAACGAGAATGATACGACGAGGCTGCGCAAGTTCTTTGACACCGTGGAAACAAATTATCGAGGAGACGAGGCGCTCGGTGTAAAGGAGGAGACGTACTGCGAGATACTCGTGCCCAATCTTCTAAAAAAAAAACACCGGACTCATTAAAACTGACGATTGCAAGGGGAAGAGACTACTTAGAGTGGGGAATGAAAGATTTTGTCGACGCGTTGCAAGTTGAAGTGGAGCTGCGAGAATGCCACAAGTTAGCAGTTGCGGAGAAGGATGAAGATCAACGAAGAAGACGTCGTGAATCAGGAACAGCTAGGAGATTGTTTGCCAGCCACAACAACCGATTGTTTTGTGCTTTCTGCTGTGGGGAGCACAAAAACGAAGAGTGCAAGAAGATAACAGGGCGGACAGAACGTATGCAACTTCTTCGTAAGTTTAAGAGATGTTTTATTTGTCTAAATAAAGGTCATTTAGCTAAAGATTGTCGTGCACGTACTAAATGTTTTGTATGTGGGGAGGGTCATCATGTATCTATATGTGACAAAGGAAAGAAGGATGAAAAACAGAGTGGTAGCGCAGAGAAAACAGAGCAGGTAAATGTGAGTAACGTGCATGTGAGTACAAAGACTAGGGTAGCCTTGCAGACTTCGCAAGAATTCTTGTAGGTCAGAATAGGAAGAGAGTACGAGAGCTTTTTGACTCGGGAAGTGAGAAGTCTTTCGTGACAAACAGGGCAAAACAAGATGCGAAGCTTAATATAGCAAGGCGGGAATGGATAGAGGACAACAAATTTGGTGGTGGAACAAATGAAGGTAACATGACAGAGGTCGTCAATTGCGAAGTCGCATCAGTTAGGAGTAATTGCAAAATTCGTTTTAAGGCATTAGTGGTTCCACGTATTTGTACGGTAAAAAATGAGCATATTGAGGTTGATAAGGAGCAGTATTCTCATTTGAAAAATTTGTTTATGTCAGATGTAAGTTTGAAGCAAGAGATTTTGAAGTGGATGTTTTGATAGGAGCAGATAACCTTTGGGCTTTTCAGAAAGGAGAAATATTTAGGGGCAATAAGGATGAGCCAGTTGAAATTGACACTTGTTTAGGATGGGTTGTAAGCGGTCCACTGAAAGGGAGCTTGAAAATCAAAAATGCCCATGTTAATTTAGATTCGCAGACTGCAACGCAGAATACAAACAGCATAGACAGGCATGTGAACAAGTTGTGGAATTTAGAAATACTTGGGGTCAGGGAAACTGACGATGTGTACGAAGCCTTGTTAGATAAAATTGAGTTTAATGGGCATAAGTACTCTGTTAAATTGCCGTGGAAGCAAGGTCATGGGCATTTACCAAGTAACTATGCCAATAGTTTAGCACGCATGGAAGGGCAAATTAAGCGCTTGTCGAATGAGCCTGATTTGTTAAAGAATATGATAAAATTATCGGGGATCAACTAAAAACGGGAGTCATTGAAAGGGTTGACGAGTCAGAACCGGGGATGAATGTTCATTATCTTCCCCACCAAGCGGTGATACGTATCGAAGCCAAAACAACTAAGCTAAGAATAGTGTATGATGCATCATGAAAGGAGGGTAAGAAAGGGACTTCCTTGAATGACTGTCTTCATGTAGGACCATCATTAACACCGTTGTTGTTTGATATATTAATCATATTTATGGAGAACAGAGTGGCCTTGGTAGGAGACATAAAGAAAGCATTTTTGAACGTAGAGGTAGACAAAGCAGACAGGGACTATTTAAGATTTCTGTGGGTTAGAGATGCGACTAATGCTAATTTAGAGGTTGTTGTTTACAGGTTTTGTAGAGTAGTGTTTGGATTAAATGCTTCGCCATTTTTACTCAACGCCACGCTCAGGCATCACATAGCGCAATTTGTAGAATCACATCCAGTGCTTGCTCAAAAATTGGATGAAGGATTTTACGTTGATGACTTAGTTTCGGGGGCAAAAGCGCACACAAAACGTTCGATTTATATGAAAAGGCGAAATATAGAATGTGTCAAGGCGGTTTTAAGTTAAGGAAATGGATAAAAAATGACGCAAACGTGCGAGCGCTTACAGAACAGCGTTGAATGGGTGAACAATGGTGTGAACAGATGATGAAACATTCACACAGTGGAGTTTGAGAGTCCAAAATAACGATGATTACGCAAAAGTTTTAGGTATAAGCTGAGATTGCGACAATGATCTGTTCATGTTAGACCTGCTAAAGTTTGTAGGAGACTTGGGTGACAAGAAGTTAACTAAACGAAACCTGCTGAGCGCACTAGCAAAGATATTTGATCCGCTGGGATTAATTAGCTGCGTAATAGTTTCGATGAAAATCTTGTTTCAGCAGTTGTGCGTTGAAAAGATTGATTGGGATGACGAGACAAGCAGAAAGTACGTCGATCTATACACTAAATGGCTTGAAGATCTAAACCGTGTTAAGACTATTAAGCTAAAAAGATGCATCTATAGTGGTGTGAAGGCCAAAATTCAATCTTGTGAACTTAACGGGTTTGGTGATGCAAGCGAGAAAGCGTACTGCGCGCTAGTATATTTTGTTTGTCGCACGAGTGTTGGAGTCTTAGTGAAATTGTTAACGGCAAAAACTAGGGTTGCGCCGCTGAAGAAGCTTACTATACCGCGCTTAGAGCTAATGTCCGCGCTGATGTTAGCAAAGTTAATGGAATCTGTGCGGAAAGCTTTAGTAGGCGAAGTAGGGAAAATAGAAGCAAGTTACATGTTAGATAGTATTACAGTATTATATTGGATTCAGAATCGCGGTGAGTGGAAACAGTTAGTTAGACATAGAGTAAATGAAATCTTAGCAATAACACTGAAGAAGAAGTGGGAAAATTGTCCAGGAATGGAAAATCCCGCTGATTTAGGAAGCAGGGGAGTGTTTGCGTGGAAGATACAAGAGCAATCAATTTGGTGGACAGGACCAAGGTGGCCGAGTAGCGTAGAAAGAGAGTGGCCGCAATCAGAGGTAGGCGTAACAGAGGAGAGTAAAGAAGAAGAAAAGCGAATGGCGGAATGGTAGTAGGAGAGAAGGAATCAGAACGTGAATGGACAGTAGGGTGGAATGTAATACGGCATGGGAATGGAATGGAATGGAAGGGGAACATGGAAGGAATTGGGAGTCAGGAGATAAGTAAAGCAGAAAACTTCGGTTGAAGGCTTGACAAGACAGGCTAAAGAAGGAGGATAAGTTCAAGCAGTTAGAGATACAACTTAAGGTAGTAGAAGATGAGGGGCTACTAAAATGTCAGGGTAGGCTAGCAGAATCAGACTTGGAAGAGGAAACGATGTTTCCAATCTTATTACCAAAGGAAGGTAGATTGACGGAATTAATAGTTGAGCATTGCCACAAAAAGGTACATCATAGCGGAGTTAGGGTAACTTTAGCAGAGATAAGGTCATGGTTCAGGATTCTACAAGGCAGACAGAAGGTAAAATCAAGTCTCAACAAATGTGTCGTGTGTAAGAAATTAGAGAGTAAACCATACAATAGACCTGACGAAGCAAACCTTCCGGCATTCAGAGTAGAGCAAGCGGAACCATTTTTGAAGACAGGGGTAGATTTTGCTGGACCACTATTTGTAAAGAATACATCAGGGGGGCAGACAAAGTATACCTCGCATTGTTTTCCTGTTGCCTAACTAGGGCCATATATTTAGACTTAGTTAAAGATTTTTCTGCGGATGAATTCATGAGATGGCTTGGACGATTGTCAGCTAGAAGGTGGACCCCGTCATTAATGGTATCAGACAATGCAAAAACATTCAAAGCAACAGTCAAGACTTTAGAAAACCTCTATAATAATGCAAGTGTGCAAGGGTATTTAGGAAACAATAGGATAGAGTGGAAATTCAATCTAAAAAGAGCTCCCTGGTGGGGTGGATTTTTTGAAAGGATGGTTAGGTCAGTAAAGAGGTGCTTGATATAGGTATTAGGAAATGCTAGGTTGACAGTTGACGAGCTACTGACAGTGATGGTAGAAGTTGAGGCTAAATTAAATTTTAGGTCATTGACTAATACGTACGACAAGGTGGGTGGTGAACCAATAACTCGTTCGAATTTGGTAACAGGAAGAAGTTTGTTTTCCATGGCAGACGAAGGGTCTGGTGAAGAGGAGTGTGATGAGGGTTACTGTAAAAATGGTATCAGTATTTGAGTAAGAAAAAAATGCATTTATGGAATAGGTGGCGTAAAGAGTATTTGGTTGGTTTAAGAGAGTTTCATAAGCAGGACAAGGACAATGCCATTAGGGTTGTGGATAAGGGAGATGTCGTGACTGATTATGAAGATAATGTCAAAAGAGGAAATTGGAAGTCAGGTGTAATAGAGGAGTTGTTTTTCGGGAGAGATTGGGTGGTAAGAGGAGCTAAGGTCAGGATAGTTAAGAACGGTAAAGTCATTCACCTCAATCGTTCCGTCCAAAAGCCCTTTCCTACCGAGTTAAAGCACGATTAAATTGAATGTGAGCGTAAAGAGAATGAAAAAGAGATGAGAGGAATGGAGGCAGAACATGAGGGTAGAAGCATGAGAGCCACTGCTCTTGATTCTGTATGGAAGACACAGAATATGCTTGATTAGTGGGACTAATCAAGGTGGGGAGTGTGTTGTAAATTGTCATGTCAAATTATGTTGTGTGTGACTGTCATATTATAGATTATAAGATATAGCGGATATTAAACTGATGTAAAATAGTATAGTCATGTTAAGAGAACACTTCCACACCGTAATGTGTCATTGCGGTAGGATGTAGGTAGAAACAGAATGGCAAAGTTGTGCGTCATATGTAAACGCCCAAAAGCCTCTTCCGAATAATTATACATAAATATAGCTTGCAATCGTTGGTTCGGGAGTTCGAAAAAGTTGTAGTTATTGGTGTATGAACTATTCATACAAATTTGATGAATCAGAGTCGTATTGCAGAAGGCAATAAATTTCGAAAACGCAGTTCTAGGATTGACGTTTGTCCGTAATCTTAACGAGATCAAATTTAATTATTCCGTATCGCAAAGAACCAACGCTTGGAACGTAAAAACGTGCAAAACACTGTAAATATCTTACTGAAGTGTTAAAATTTATAATCAAAAATACAGTCCCATCGTTAGTGCGAAGTTTTAGAACAGTGAACCAACACTTCACGCAGATTGTGCGAAATCTACTATTGCTATTCAAACTTTTAAAATGTTTTTGCTAAAGTTTACCTGAGTAAAATGGTTGCCACGTTTTGTTTTTCCATCGTCCAAAATTCTCATTAAGACATTGACAAGTCTTTTTGCATTTTGTTTCATTTATTAGACTGCCTGTATTAATTACACAAAGTAGAAAGAATACATTAGAATAAGTAAAACTATTAAACGATTTATTCCAACTACTTAAAATCATGGACACAATAACATTATCATAAAGGTCAAGTTAATGACAACTAATGTTGATTTTAATATTTTGAAATTAATTTATAAAAATATAAAAGTCATTAAAAGATCAAAGAGAACCACCTATCATCTTTTGCAAGAAAAAAGAAAGAAAAAAAAACGTAAACGAATATGAAAGCAAAAACGAAAACAAAAAATGAAAACAAAATTCTTTCAATATGAGATTCTATGAAAATTAAATATCGTCAAATAAACATTAGAACAATGGAGATCGATAGAAAGACGTTGTTAAGAAAATGTTAATAAAAATCTTTGCAATGAATGTTAAAAGTTTTACATTTCAAAGCTTTAGAATTAGGTATGTTTTGTAGTTTGCATAGCAAAGCAAAGAAATTAAAGAAAATTGAAAAATGTTATAACTACCTGTTTGTTTTGATGCACACTTTTTCAAGTGTACTTTGAACTCAATATTATCTGCAGCTTTAAGACGTTCATGAATATGTTGACTTACGTCCCCAATTATACCACTGGGTTGATCTCGGCCTTCACCGTTTCCTTTAAAATACATCATATTTTGAGTGGAGATTAAAACAAATTGATCTTTATAAAAAGGGAATGAATTACTCTGGCAAGTTTCTTAAGGCTGGCGTATTATTAATTATATTGGAAAAAATTAGTTTTGGGATATAAGTCGCCTCGTACGCAAAAGATTTTGGAAGATCATGAAAGGTTGTGTGAAAAAACGGGATAAAAATAAGATGATAGACTATTGGTAACAAGTACGTAAAGGCTTTTTATTATTAAATATAAACCGTTTCAATGTAAGTCATTGAACTGTAAATAAGGTTATGTGTATGAAAGTAGAATCTCTTGCGTTTTCGTCTGTTGTAAACTAAAACTTTGAATTATTAGAGGTGTAGCTATGAAGGTAAATTTAATAGAAATAAAAGAAATATTTACTTGTATACGAATGATGCACTATTTTATGTTACAGCATGATACTGTCAAACTTAACACAAAAAGTAATTAACACGAAATTCAATAATCATTCATGATGTGTGTTTGTGAATGATAACTAATAATAGTCTAAGAAACCGTTTATATCTTCTTCTAGAGGTATCCAATTTTTTACCTTTATTATATTTTGCTTCAAAGAGATTTATGTCTGATAAATTTATTATCCAAAGTTATAACTGATTCTAATCTATTTTCAAGTTGCTAGCCAAGTGCTTGCTTGATTCTAAAGTAAGGATTGTAACGCAAGTCACCTGCACTATGTAGCTAAAATTTTATTCAAAGACTACAAATGCTTGCATTTTTATACATGGGTTATTAAATTTTTAGATGCAAATATATAGACTGATTTTTTTTTTGTATTCTATTCTGTACATTCCACTGCATAACACAAACACGCACTCACACACATTTCAAATTCAAACTGTTTTGTGATTGTTAGAACTTCTTTCCTCGGTAATAATCATGAAAGGTAAAGACCTATTTTTGGTCTTTTAACCAGTGTAAAATGAATGTAGTGATATAAAAATTTTATTTTCTTCAAAATATTCTTTACAACTCTGAACTACCTTTAAAGAATAATTTCTTAATTATCGCTCAAATTTGCTAATCAATGAACCTTTCCTAATCAATAATGCTGCCAAAGAATTTTGCTTAAATAACCCCGTGACGAAAAATTGAGTCATCATTTTATTGCATTTTTATAAAATATAGAGTTAATTAAAAACTCTTGCCAAATTTTAACGAAAAATTCTATCATTATCCAGGTTTTTTCTGCATTCAAACCTGCAATTTTATGGCCGCAAATAAAAAATTGGATTAAAAAACGGGACATTTATCCGATATGAAGACGTTGTTTACTTAAGGAAATTGTTCCCGGCACAACAATTAAGATTACAAAATACACACAATGCAACGAGTGCGCTAATTGGTCTAGAGCTGTGTTTGCAATAGCCTGAGCAAAATACATATGTGCTCACCAATTAAATCGATCAAAACAATCAATCAGTCAAAGAGAATTTGCAAATCATTCATGAAAACATTTTAGCGGAAAAATGAAAATGTTTGTCTTTTTGCATTATTTTATTTTATAAAAGAACTAAAAGATGTTTTTCGTGAATGCACTGGCTTATGCAAGCCTTGAAGATGTTTGTAAGAACCACCGAGCATGTGCGACCCTTGACCTCCAGTCTCGGGCTTGCACTGATCTGCTCTCAAGTTCCTTAAAGGTCTCCTCCATTTGCATAATCTTATGCTAACACAATAAACGTCTTTTATTTCTTTATTGAAATGCTGTGCGCTTGAGCCTCATAGTATGAAATTTAAAGATACTTTTAAGATTTTTGGCAGTCTATTTTTTAAACTATGACATTTGACAAAAGTTCAGAAACAAATGTAGACTCTAAATCGTTTTCTTAGCCGTCTCTTAGCGCAAACACTAACACAGACGAACAAAAATTTGGTAAAGCTTGCGTTTTTTTTATCAAACCTGTAGGCTCCAGCTACTTGTATAGAGCATATGGAATATTAACAACAGTTAATTACACGAACGACAGTAAGGGGAAGAATTAAAAACTATGTATACAATTATCTGCAAAGAAACCAACCCATACTTGGTAATTTTGTCTGTATATAGAGTCAATTGTATGGTGTTTTGCTTAGTGTTCTGTAGATTATTGTATAAATACTAGAGTACTTACAAGCTTTGTACGTGTATAAAATGCAGCAACAGGAACTTAGCATATGAAACATAGCGAGTGTCTTTGTTATTTTAAAAACTGTGCCATGCAAAAAAAATGATGGTGGAGAAAATGGATGGTAGATGTTTCATTGAGAACCCTGCCTTGGAACAAGTATGTTTGGAAATTAATTTGGATGCTGAAAACTTCTGGTTGAAATTATAAAACAAACTCCAAAATATGCAAGAACTACACAATCTTTTTTACTAAAAGGAAAACAACTGAATTCAAGTATATAATCAGAGGCAAGGTATTGAATTTGCATTTTGGTAATATATGTAACAAATAGTATATAAAAGACTAGTAGTCAGGATATTAGGGCTACACTAATAGACTAGTGGTCAGGCTACAGTGGAAGTTAAATACTGTTAGTTTAAACATGACTCAGACATATAATTAAAATTTGTCTATATTGGGTGGGTATTCTTACTGAATTTTTTAGTCGAATTGAATGCAATGTGTCTTTTATTGACTCAGAAAATGTTAATTGTAAATCAGAACCATTATACTATTTCTTTCTATTTTTGCATATACTCAAAAAAGGAACTAAGTACCGTTTTAAACTCCTAGTGTAGTCCCGACCTAGCCCGACCACTAGTTTATACGCAAAAGCCCTAAAAAGTCTTTAAAAATTCTCCATTAGCTGCCATTGCTTTAAATACTATTTTCTACTCATAACACCAAGAAGCAAGTTTAAAACCTTGCCTCGGATTACATAGTTGAATTCTGTTTCTTTCCTTATGTTTCTTCCCTTGTTTTATTATTCAATCATGCAGTTTTTAGCAACAAATTTATATTTTAAACATACTTGTTCAAAAGAGAGATATACTTATATCCTTTTAAGAAGACACGATCTATTGAAGCGGTTTATTTTCTTTGCTTTTCCACTGAATCCCCCTTTCAAAACTCATACTACAAAGAAGCCTATTGGATGACAGAAGAATTAACACACACGAATTCAACAAAAAAACCCTCCCAAGAAAGTGTTTCTACAAAATTCACACACACGCTGCACCATGAAAGAAACCAACAAACCAGAATATACCTACTCGTACTCCACGTTTATGAAAAAAAACTAACCCAATTGTGAATATTATCACACTGCACATGCAAACAATTAGTTGAAGCTGGAAAATAAAACAAGGACTTGGACCGCTTACAGGAAAAAGGGAGTTGTTGCAAATGGGAGCTATATATAGTCTGGCAAAGGCTGAAAATGCCCAGTGTTTTAAAGGAATGGCAGGGATTTTTCAAAAGAAAACTATAATGAGATGCATAAATCAAAATACGCAAAATGAAAGCTCAAAATAATACGAACTGTGACGCAAAAATGCAAAAATATGGAGCTCGTCAAGCAAAATTTGAATTGTAAAATACTTTTAATCAGGGGCGGATCTAGGATTTTTCAAACATCAGTCGTGAAACGTCGGAGGCGTTCCGCACTTGGGGGGTGGGGGGGTCTGAGGCATTCTCCCCTGAGAAATTTTGAATTTCAGAGCCTTGAAAATGCCATTTTAAGCGTTTTAGAGCAATACAAAATGTATTTTGTGGGCATCGTTTTTGCGCAAAAACTACACATTTTGCTTACGTTTTTTCAAATATAAATATGAAGTGAACAATAGTTGAATGTTTTGCCAAATATTTAGTTTCATTGTCGTGCCAAATATATGGCTCATTAGCATGTCTAGGAAAGTAAAATTTATTTCACAATACTGCTATTCAAAAACAGATATAGTCTTTCAAAATTTCTACCAAGTTGTCAGGCATAGACCCCCTAGAGACCCCCCTTCAAACTTCTATGTAATGAGTTAAGTTAGAAATTTGGTACTACAAGTGACAGTTCATAGATATAGAAAAGCTCAGACTTCAAACTATGTAAGTTTATTGTAACCCTTCACCCATCTTCACATAAGTGCCAGCAAATTCACCTTTTGAGAAAAAACTCAAAATTTTTTTCTGCCAAAGATTAAGCAAAAATTATCACAGTGAAAATTTGCAGTTAAGGACAGCTTAATGCCATAAATGTTTACTAGGCATTTCACTAGACTATTATCTTCTGTAAGGTGTGCTATATAGCAATCACTAGTAGCATTGCATTTGCAAATACAAACAGAATGTAACCAACATGTCTTTAATTTTGTAATTACATGAATGCTAAAATTGGTTCATGTGTCATGCTTACTGGTTATGATAAATATCTTTTCATAAGATCAAAGCTTGTTTAAATGTAAATCTGAAATAATTTAGTTTAGAAATTATAATGATCATCAGAAAAATTACCTAGTGATCATGAAAAATATTTTGCTGTTTTGCCAAATTTCATGGTTTATCTGCATACATAGGAAGACATTTTTACTTTATAGAAAATGCTTTTCACACATCAATAGCCCTTTGGAATTTATGGCAGACAATCTGGTATGAGCCCTAGATTAACACACCTTTACATCTCTACATGTGGTGTTCAGTTAGAACAGGGGACAATATGTGACATTGGACATCATTTCATGTATGTGAAATACTCAGGTTTAATACCATTCCAGTCAAATTGTAAAAATAAAAAGCTTCATGGATCAGAAGACTCAAAATCACAGGTTATAGTAAACAGCTTCTCATGTAATCAATGTTAGTTTTCTCAAATCTTAAACAATATGTAGAATAACTGTCCAATGATTGAATGATCAATGATCATAAACTGAAAAGCCCCAAACATTTGTTTACGATAAAGTAAATAATAGTATGGCGCCTTACGGCTACAGACGTTTTGTCCATTGAAATATATTTTCAGGAATGTAGGATTTCGCTGCCATATAACGGTCACGATTCCCCAAGCACTAAAGAAATCATAGCTAAAAGTCCTTCGGCAACAACAATATTAGAAGCATCAATCTGCTTACCATACGTCATATTGACATAAATCGCATCGCACACTCACATAAATTGACTTTGATATTACTACATTCATGCATACACTTCACTTGTCCTTTACTTACGATTTTCGATGTATATTTCTGCTGATAAAACTCAAAACAATGTTCGCTTTCTTTTGAACATCAATGACTGAAATGTCGCTCGCGAGATCGTTTTTGCCAAGCATTTACAATTTATCCATAAATTTTTCGCCATCTTGAAAAATTTCACAGTTTGGACAGCAGCATTCATGTTAATATATGAATTTGTACAAGTTTCCATAAATTCCATCTGATTGTAGTTTAGTTTCTATCATGCTTATAAAAATTACTATGAAACGATCCAACATTCTATTCAGACAGTGAGCTTGACTATGTTAGTTCAGTTAGCTATCACTCGAAATCCGTCAAACCAATAACAATAAAACAAAAATTAAAATGAAACAATTGTAAGATAGCAATTGGACTCCCTTATACGTCCGGCCACCCTATTATCAGTCGAGACCATCCCAGACTGTCCACTGATCTGGCCATTGTTCAATAAAATAAGCGTTTTTGGCGTTCATAGACTCCTTTATCCGTCGAACCAGTCAAGCCACCCCGCTTATCAGTCGGTTTTTCCTGGTCAATTAAAATTCAACTGATCTGGTTACCAACGATATATTTATTGGATTAGTCATTAGTTTTCAATAATAGATAAAGCTGGATTTTTATCACGAAGTAAATGCGATAATAAAGTAAGAATAATTAATGAATTTAATTAATATGAATAGGTAATTTTTAAATTTCAAACGTCAGTCGCGCGACGGATTTGACATAATCTAGATCCGCCCTGCTATCAATCACATAATTTTTCAATGCAACCATGCCAGGTTTTATATACGCAATGGTAATATGCGTGTCTCTGACAATCTTGGAAAACTTTTGAAGAATGCACTTTGGTGATGGCAAAGATGCAAGGACCTTCACTTAGATGTTGCACTTCAATGTTTTAAACAGATTCAACATGCTTCCAATCGGTGAATAATAAACAATTGGTCAGTTGCATGAAGATCGCCCTACGGCGTAAAACTCCCAATAAACAGCAAAATCTTGTTTATTTTATTTTATTTTATTTGAAAAAATTCAGGAAAAATACAGACTCATCCCGAAAAGCCTGATTAGTGATTGCCTACTCTTCAGGGGATCTTTCCCTGAAGTTTAAAGTTTATAAGTTTAAATATTGGTAATCTAGGCATTTAATATATAAAAATGAGAGATTCTCCGGATTTTATAAAACGATTTTTTTTTAGCTTTCGACTGGTTGCTTCGAGCTTTCATCAGAATGAGGAAACATTATTAACAATTGCGTTTAGTTTCTTGACATTTAGATAGTCTAATTAGATTAGCAGGTGGATTAATGTGATTGGATGGAGTGGAATGCGTTGCCATTGGTTTTGGTGTGTTGTGAATATGATCAATGTTACTATTATTATAGTGTAATGTTGTGGTTATGGTGCTGTTTGTATTTCTTTTGTCCTTTTTTATTTTGTTTTGGGAATATGATGGGTATGTAGTATGTCTGTTTCTTGTGTCGTTTTCTTTACTGTACAAAGCTTCTTTAAATTCGCGTGCATGTTTAGACTGTGCGCGTCCAAGTACGTTAGTATCTGTCCAGTCGAATGTGTGGTTGTTTCCGTGGGTATGTTTATAAACTTCACGACATATGGGATAGATATTCTCAAAAGAACAAGAAAATTGGTATTACTCCCACGCAAAGAGTCATCAACATTGGAGCAGCTTAACTTCCTACACAAATGCAAACAACAACAAATTCTACCAAACAGCGTCAACTACCGACCACCATTAAGAACAAATCACGCTCAATAAATTGCACAAACAAACGGCCGCAGTATGTTAAATGTCCTCATATCAGATGTCTACAACCACTTACGTATCAACCGGCATAAACTACAAGAACATCAAGAAACCGAAACAAGTGAGACGCAAAATCCATTAATGAACCATTAAATAAGCATTATGCACATATAGCACAAAACGGCATCACGAACTTCATCGAAAATTACAAGAATCAAGATCTTACAAGCAACTCCATCCCAACACAAACGAATATCTCACAAACATTTCAAGCAAACCACTAACCGAACAACAAACTAACATTTTAAACAAAGGAATAAATTACAACATTAAAGGCGCGAACAAACTTGAATACTTTGACGACTTAGAATCCGCTTTAAAGTACACCAACTTAACAGACCAAATAACCTCTGCCATAAACCACCAGTCACGCCAAACAACGAAGAACTACTAGCACTTCAAAACTTACGAAACGACGATGAAATAAACATACTACGAGGTGAAAAAGGATGCAAAACAGTTTTCATGGACAGACCAGAATACATCGACAAAGACAAAACCCTCCTACAAGACACCACCCCCTCTTAACGTCTCCACGTAGACCCCAGCAAAACGACCACCAAACGCATCAACCTGAAACTGAAACAACTAAAAGACGAAAAGAAAATGACCGAAAACGACTACACAAGAATCCGACCCAATGACGCATCCACCGCAAAATTCTATGGACTACCATAAATCCACAAAGAAAGCAACCCGCTTCGACTTATCGTATCCCTTCCAGGATCACCATCGTAATTACCCTCGTATGAACTTTTAAAGTATCTTAAACATATTCTCTATCTATTAGTCAAAAATTCACCTCACATCAACAGAAATGCCACCACTCTCCTCGCCAGTATTGAAAGTATTAAACTACGACCAGACGAAATCATGATATCCTACGACGTGACATCACTGTTCACATTCATACCAATAGACATAGCCAAACAAATTACAAACGAACTACTTACAAACGACAAAACTTGGAAATACAACACAACTAGACAAAAACGACATTCTAGACTTACTCAACCCTTGCCTCTCTACTGAATTCTCCTTCCAAAGCACATACTACAGACAAATTTCAGGCACACCAATGTTGTCACCACTATCCACCTTCCTCTCAGAAGGCGTCATGCAACACTTCAAACACAATCAGTCACAAACAACACAAACATCAAACTATGGAAAAGATATGTCGACGACATCTTTGCCATAGTCAAGAAAGGCAAAACTGAGCAAATCCTACACACCATAAACAATACTACAAAGAACATTACCTTTATAAAGACGAAGAGCACGACAATCAACTTACTTTCCTCGACATCCTACTAACCAGAACAGATGACGGTAAACTAAACTCACAAGTATACGCAAAACCACCCACACATACTAAATACTCGATTTCAACAGCAATCACCCAACACAATACAAAATTAGCAACATTTTAACACATTTTAACTGGATAAACAATCATTGTAACACTGAAGATGCAAAGAAAACAGAACGCAACTACTTATACTCTAGTAATTATACTAAAATAAATTACCCTAGAAACTTCATAAACAAAACAATAAACAAAACACAAAACAAAATAGAAACCGATAAAAGCAACAAGAAACCGGACGAAACAGTAAAACTCGTCACATTACCATTTATAAACGGAACATCAGAAATGACTGCCAGACTTCTTCGATCATTTAATATTAACGTCGCCCACAAACCTACACAAAAACTAAAATTGTGTTTCACCAAACATAAAGACAAAACATTAATTTATGATGCACCTTACACAATCTATATGATACGATGTGAAGACAGCTCATAGCAATAAATAGGACAAACATCAAAGAAAATCGAAACAAGACTCAAAGAACACAAAAACGCCATAAAACGACGAGATCCGAACTCACTACCGGCAGAACATACCCACGGAAAAAACCACAAATTCGACTGGATAGAAACTAAAATACTCGGACGCGCACGGATTCAACACGCACGCGAATTTAAAGAAGCTTGGAACAGTGGGGACAACGACACAATAAACAGACATATCGACATACCTAACATATACTCACGACTAAAGAAAAAGGACGAAAAAACTACAAACAGCACCAAAACTACAACATAACACTCTAATAATATTAAACCGATCATATTCACAATACACCAAAACCCATGACAACGCATTTCACTCCATCCAATCACATCAATCCACCTGCTAATCTAATTAGACTATCTAAGCGTCTACAAGCTAAAAGGAAGTGTAAATAATATTTTATCATTCCGATGAAGGCTCGAAACAACGAGTTGAAAGCTCAATAAAAAACATTTTAAACAATCCTTTATTTATACATTAAATATGCCTGGATTACCAGTCTTTAAACATGTATATATACATAAATATGCAAAGCTCACCTTTATTGGTTTGAGCACTGTGGTGAATCAACTGCCTGAAGATCGCCCTACGGCGTGAAACTCTGAGTAGCGACAGCAAACAATTGTCCATTTTATTTTATTTTAGTTCATTTTATATATATATATATATATATATATATATATATATATATATATATATATATATATATATATATATTATGGATAATATTCCTGGATAAAGAGCGCTCAATATTCTATGTATTAGAAGAGCGTAAGATAAATGAACTAAAATAAAATGGACAATTGTTTGCTGTCGCTACGGAGTTTCACGCCATAGGCGATCTTCAAGCAACGCTGTCTGCCCTACGGCGTGAAACTCCAGTAGCGACAGCAAACAATTGTCCATTTTATTTTAGTTCATTTTATCTTACGCTCTTCTAATATATAGAATATTGAGCGCTTTTATCCTTTATCCATAATATATATATATATATATATATATATATATATATATATATATATATATATATATAGGAAGTTTATAATTTTGAATTTCCGTATAAAACAGTGCTCGATGCCCGAGAGCAGAGCGTAAATATTATAAGAAGAAGAAAATACACAAAACTACAATTTCATCCTGACAAGCCTGTTTCGTGATTGCTCACTCTTCAGGGGATTTAATGAATAAAATACTTAAATGCTTAAATATATATACAAGATGATGACGGAAGCTAGTGTATTAATCAAGGTGTATGGTTTCAAGTTAGATGACGGAAGTTACAGTATTAATTACGGTGTATGGTTACAAATTACATAGGAGTGTTTTGGATCTATGGCGACAAGAGGAAATAAGTTCGTTGCGTTTATTGAGGGATGATTGGATGGTTGGTACAGGATGAAGAATTTTCTTTGAGGCAAAGGTTGCATCTTTACTGGTGCTGTTGTATGGTTTGCTGTGTGTAATGATGTTCCATGAGATGTCGGTTGATATTGGTCTTTAAGGGTCCAAATGTGCTTACTGAGCTCGGTCGAGTTTCGTAGTTTTTGTGGCGGAAAGAGGCAGTGGATTTCTATGTCTAGTCTTAAATTCGTTTTCTGTAAGTCCAATGTACGTCTAGTTGTGTTATTGTCTTTGCGTTTTACAGTAGCTTGGTAAACAACGGATGACTGCAGGCAATTTCCGTTAAGTGGGCAGTTTTGTTTTCGGCAGTTGCATGTTTTGTAAGTGTCTTTTGTTCGCGGTGTTGTCGTTAGTTTTGTCTGATGTTCTCAGTATATGTTTGTTATGGTTGTTGATTATTTGTTCGATATTGTTCATGCAGCTGTAGCTGAGTTTGATGGTGTTACGGTTGAATATTTTCCTGAGTTTATGGTCTATGGGGAAGTGTTTGTCGATTGATGAAATGAATTTGTGGCCGATGTTCGTGTAGACGTTTTTGCTGAATGGAGGGTTGTACCAAAGTATATTTTGTCGAAGTCTGTTTTTCCGTTTGGTAGTAGCATCTGAGTCGAATTTTAGTGTGTATCGGTATCCGTTTTCGTCGAGTGCTTTTTGGTATGGTGCAGTTATTTGGTCAAATGATGCTTTGTCGGATGATAGTGAAGATAGACGTTTGTTGACGGCGCCGGGCATGTTCTTCGTTATGGTTGGTGGATGGTTGCTTTCGCTGTGGACGTATTGCAGAGAAGAGTTGGGTTTTGTGTAAGGGCGATATGAAAAATTGTTAAGATTGAAGGTGATGTCAAGGAAGTTGATGATTTTTTTGTTTGCTTCAATATTTATGCGTAGTCCATTGTTGTTGAATATCCGGCATATTTCCTTTTTAATGTTCTCAGTTTCTCGTGGTGTGGTGTTTGAAATGGCAAGTCCATCGTCTCGATAAAGTCCTATGTCTGTTGTGATGTTTTGTAGTTGAGAAAGGAGGCAGCTTCCTACGAGTTCGCATGTATCAGCTCCGTCAAAGCTACCCATTGTGACGTCGAATGTAGAGTTATATTTTTTTTGCCAGGGTTGTTTGTTGTGTATAAGGAATGAATTCTTAGCGTGTATAATGATTTTTTCGGCGTTTGTGATGTTGTCGTAGGCTGGAGAATCCAGTGCTTTGTTTAGTAGGTCTTCATTAATGCATGGATAAAAGTCTACGATGTCGAAGGATATGAAGGTGACGTTTTTTTTGTGTTTGATAGATTTGAACCACTGGATCACTACCATGAAACACGAAACGAAGCTTCTAATCGCTGCCGACAAAACAACAAATTTCTACAAACTAGACAAGCCAGCATACTACGACCTTCTTGAACAAAACATCACAAAATCATACAAGAAATCGAACGCCGACACAATAAAAGCCATCCACACCGAAGACAAAAACATCACATCACGACTTGGTATATCTGACAGAGTAGCTTCTACACAACAAACAACCCTGGCAAAAAAAATATAACTCTACATTCGACGTCACAATGGGTAGCTTGACGGATGGAGCTGATGCGAACTCGAAGCTGCCTCCTTTCAACTACAAAACATCACAACAGACATAGGACTTTATCGAGACGATGGACTTGCCATTTCAAACACCACACCACGAGAAACAGAGAACATTAAAAAGGAAATATGCCGGATATTCAACAACAATGGACTACGCATATATTGAAGCAAACAAAAATCATCAACTTCCTTGACATCACCTTCAATCTTAACAATTTTCATATCGCCCTTATACAAACCCAATTCTCTGCAATACGTTCATAAAGCAACCATCCACCAACCATAACGAACATACCCGACGCCGTCAACAAACGTCTATCTTCACTATCATCCGACAAAGCATCATTTGACCTGAAATAACTGCACCATACCAAAAGCACTCGACGAAAACGGATACCGATACACAAATTCGACTCAGACGCTACTACCAAACGGAAAACAGACTTCGACAAAATATACTTTGGTACAACCCTCCATTCAGCAAAAACGTCTACACGAACATCGCCACAAATTCATTTCATCAATCGACAAACACTTCCCATAGACCATAAACTCAGGAAAATATTCAACCGTAACACCATCAAACTCAGCTACAGCTGCATGAACAATATCGAACAAATAATCAACAACCATAACAAACATATACTGAGAACATCGACAAAACTAATGACAACACCGCGAACAAAAGACACTTACAAAAACATGCAACTGCCGACAAAACAAAACTGCCCACTTAACGGAAATTGCCTGCAGTCATCCGTTGTTTACAAGCTACTGTAAAACGCAAAGACAATAACACAACTGAGACGTACATTGACTTACAGAAAACGAATTTAAGACTAGACATAGAAATCACACTCCTCCGCCACAAAAACTACGAAACTCGACCGAGCTCAGTAAGCACATTTGGACCCTTAAAGACGGCAATATCAACCACGACATCTCATGGAACATCATACACACAGCAAACTATACAACAGCACCAGTAAAGATGCAACCTTTTCCTCAAAGAAAAATCCTGTACCAACCATCAAATCATCCTCAATAAACGCAACGAACTTTTTCCTCTTGTCGCCATAGATCCAAAACACTCCTATGTAATTTGTAACCATACACCGTAATTAATACTCTAACTTCCGTCATCTAACTTGAAACCATACACCTTGATTAATACACTAGCTTCCGTCATCATCTTGTATATATATTTAAGATTTAAGTATTTTATTCATTAATCTCTTGAAGAGTGAGCATCATGAAACAGGCTGTTGGGATGAAATTAGTTTTTGTGTATTTTCTTCTTCTTAATAATATATATATATATATATATATATATATATATATATATATATATATATATGATGAGAAAAAGAAAATACATAAAAAACTACAATTTATCCTGACAAGCCTGTTTCGTGATTTCTCACTCTTCAGGGATAATATTAAATGAATACAAAGCATGTGCTAGATATATATACAAGAGGAAGTTAGGTTAAAAATTGAGATAGAATTACATAATATATTGAGTGTACGATTACAAATTACATAAAAGTGCTTTGTGTCTATGGCGACAAGAGGAGATAAGTTCGTTACGTTTGTTGAGTGATGATAGTTGTGGTTGGTAGGTGATGAAGAGTTTTCTTCAGGCATAGGTTGCATCTTTGTTGGCGCTGTTGTACGGTTTGCTGTGAGTAATGATGTTCCATGAGATATTGTGAGCGATGTTGTTGTCTTTAGTGTCCATATGTGTTTGCTGAGTTCGGTGGAGTTTCTTAGTTTTGTGGCGAAAAGAGGCAGTATGGTTTCTGTGTCGAGTCTTAAATCGTTTTCTGTAAGTCCGATGTAGGTCTCAGTTGTGTTATTGTTCAAACGTTTAACAGTTGCTTGGTAGATGACAGATGATTGTAGGCAGTTTCCGTTAAGTGGGCAGTTTTGTTTTGACGGCAGTGTGCATGTTTTGTTTGTGTATTTTGTCATTGATGGTGTCATTAGTATTGTCAGGTTCTCTCAATATGCGTTTGTTATGGTTATTAATGATATGCTGCATATTGTTCATGCAGCTGTAACTTAATTTAATTGTGTTGGTTAAATAGTTCTGAGTTTGTGGTCTATAAGTGCTTCAATTAGTGAAATGAATTTGTAGCCGATGTTTGTGCTGACGTTCTTGCTGTATGGTGGGTTGTATCAGAGTATGTTATTTCTAAGTCTGTTTTTCCGTTTCGTAGTAGCGTTTGG
This sequence comes from Xenia sp. Carnegie-2017, assembly GCF_021976095.1. Lineage (NCBI taxonomy): Eukaryota > Metazoa > Cnidaria > Anthozoa > Malacalcyonacea > Xeniidae > Xenia > Xenia sp. Carnegie-2017. The sequence continues at coordinate 9,456,802 of NW_025813526.1, forward strand.
GTCATATTTCAGCTGGTAATAATATCCATTTTCGTCAAGTGCTTTTTGGTATGGAGGGATTGCTTGGTCGAATGATGCTCTGTTGGATGATAAGGATGAAAGGCGTTTGTTAATGGTATCGGGTATGTTCTTTGTAATGCTTGGAGGATGGTTGCTTTCGTGGTGGATGTATTGCAAAGAGGTGTTGGGCTGTAAGGTCGATGGAAGAATTCTTTAGATCGAACGTAATGTCGAGGAAGTTAATGACTTTTGTTAGCTTCGATAGTGATACGCAATCCGTTGTTGTTAAATACGCGGCATATCTTTTTAATTTTTTCTGTTTCTTTAGGTGTTGCTTTAGTAATGGCTAGTCCGTCGTCGCGATAGAGTCCTATGTTAGTAATGATGTGTTGCAGTTGTGAGAGTAGATAGCTTCCTACGAGTTCGCATGTTTCGGCGCCGTCGAAGCTGCCCATTGTCACGTCGAATGTGGAGTTGTATTTTGCCATGGTTGTTGGTTGTGAATGAGGTATGAGTTCTGGCATGTATGATAATGTTTCTCTTGGTTTGTAATGTTGTCGTAGGTTGAGGCGAATTCAAGTGCTTTGTTTAAGAGGTCTTGGTTGATAGACGGGTAGAAGTCTACAATGTCGAAAGATATGAAATTGTGATTTTGTTTGTGTTTGATGGAGTTGAACCACTTGATGGCAGATGACGAGTTTTTCCATTGGTTCAGCGAAGTGCTTTTATGATATTGTTGTTTATTCTGTCAAGTATTTTTTTTTTTAATTTTTCCAATGTTGATTTCGCACTGGGCTGGGATTAGTCGTAACGTGGCTTATTTTAATTGCTGATAGCAGATATTTTGTCCGGATGGCTTGTATTATGCCGATTCTTGTATGATTTCGTGATATTGATTTTGCTTGTCTATTGTAGATTGGTTTTGTCGAGTGCGATAAGTAGCTTTTTTCGTGTTTGATGGCTGTGATGTTGTCTTTTATTTCAGTGAGAAATGCGTTGAGTACTTTTTAAAATTTTACTGATTGCATCATCTTCATCATGTCGTTTTCAAATTGTTTTCGAATAATGATAAGGATTCTCTGGATTTGTTTTAAATTTTTATTAAGCTTTCAACTCGGTGCTTCGAGCCTTCGTCCGAATGTGACAATATATTATTTACAAAGATTTTGTAGGCGTTTGGAGCGTCTGATTGGTGGGTTAGTATTTGAGTTGATATTATTGGATAGTATAAGATGCGTTGTCATGGTTTCGGGTATATCGATTACGTTAATGAAATTCGAGTGTTTTATTTTAGTCGTTGTGGTATTAGTTTGTTGTTTTGGTTTTGTCTTTAGTTGTGAATAGATGATGGGGATGTCAATATGTCTGTTAATTGTGCTGTTGTCTTTGCTGTGCCATGCCCCTTTGAATTCTCGTGCGTGTTTTGTCTGTGCGCGTCCAAGAAGTTGTGTTTTTGTCCAGTCAAATGTGTGGTTGGTATCGTAGGTATGTTCTGCTGGTAGTGATTTTGGGTCGCGTCGTTTGATGGCATTCTTGTGTTCAGTGAGTCTTGTTTCAATTTTCTTGGATGTTTGTCCTATGTACTGTTTGGGGCAATCTTTACATGGTATCATGTAGACCGCGTTGGTTGTGTCGAATGTCGTTGTTCGGTCTTTATGTTTAGTGAAGTATGATTTGAGTTTGTGTGTTGGTTTATGTGCGACGTTTATTTTGAATGGTCGGAGTAGTCTTAATGTCATTTCTGATGTTCCGTTTATATATGGTAATGTCACTATTTTTACTGGTTCGTCTGTATCTTCGTTAGGTTTTTCCGTTTGTGGTTTGTTGTGTATTTTGTTTAATACTTTGTTGATAAAGTTTCGTGGGTAATTGTTGTTTATGAATGTAGAGTATAAGTGGTTGCGTTCATTCTTCTTGGCTTCTTCTGTATTGCAGTGTGTTTTAATCCTGTTAAAGAGAGTTCGTATGCAACTAATTTTGTGTTGTGTTGGGTGATTGCTATTAAAGTTGAGTATTTGGTCTGTGCGTGTATTTTTGCGGAACACTTGTGTGTTTAATGTGCCGTCATGTGAACTGGTAAGTTGAATATCTAGGAAGGTAAGTTGTTTGTTCTGTTCTTTGTCCATGGTGAAGGTTATGTTCTGTGTGGTGTTGTTTATTGTGTGTAGAATGTGTTCTGTTTTGTCTTTTTTGACGATAGCAAAGATGTCGTCAACAAATCTTCTCCATAGTCTGATGTGTGCGTTGTTGGTGACTGACTGCTTTTTCTTGGTGTTGCATAACAGCTTCTGCAAGGAAGGTGAATAAAGGAGAACCAATTGGTGTTCCTGAGATTTGTCGGTAATATGAATTTTGGAAGGAGAATTCAATGGAGAGGCAGAGCTCGAGCAGGTCGATGATATCGTCTTGGTCTAGTTCGGTTGTGATTTTCCATGAGTTGTTGCTAGTAAGTAGCTCGTTCGTGACTTGTTTGGCTATGTTTAGTGGTATGGATGTAAAAAGTGACACTACATCGTAAGATATCATGAGTTCGTCTGGTTTTAGTTTTACATTTTTAATATTGGTGAGGAAAGTTGTGGCATTTTTGATAGTATGATGTGATGATTTGACTAGTGGGTGCAGAATATTAGAAAGATATTTTGATAGTTCATACGTGGGAGATCCAGGAAGAGATCCGCTACGACTAATTGACATCTTTGCTATCGTCAAAAAAGACAAAACAGAACACATTCTACACACAATAAACAACACCACACAGAACATAACCTTCACCATGGACAAAGAACAGAACAAACAACTTACCTTCCTAGATATTCAACTTACCAGATCACACGACGGCACATTAAACACACAAGTATTCCGCATAAATACACACACAGACCAAATACTCAACTTTAATAGCAATCACTCAACACAACACAAAATTAGTTGCATACGAACTCTCTTTAACAGGATTAAAACACACTGCAATACAGAAGAAGCCAAGAAGAATGAACGCAACTACTTATACTCTACATTCATAAACAACAATTACCCACGAAACTTTATCAACAAAGTATTAAACAAAATACACAACAAACCACAAACTGAAAAACCTAACGAAGATACAGACGAACCAGTAAAAATAGTGACATTACCATATATAAACGGAACATCAGAAAGGACATCAAGACTACTCCGACCATTCAAAATAAACATCGCACATAAACCAACACACAAACTCAAATCATACTTCACTAAACATAAAGACCGAACAACGACATTCGACACAACCAACGCGGTCTACATGATACCATGTAAAGATTGCCCCAAACAGTACATAGGACAAACATCCAAGAAAATTGAAACAAGACTCACTGAACACAAGAATGCCATCAAACGACGCGACCCAAAATCACTACCAGCAGAACATACCTACGATACCAACCACACATTTGACTGGACAAAAACACAACTTCTTGGACGCGCACAGACAAAACACGCACGAGAATTCAAAGAGGCATGGTACAGCAAAGACAACAACACAATTAACAGACATATTGACATCCCCATCATCTATTCACAACTAAAGACAAAACCAAAACAACAAACTAATAACACAACGACTAAAATAAAACACTCGAATTTCATTAACGTAATCGATATACCCGAAACCATGACAACGCATCTTATACTATCCAGTAATATCAACTCAAATACTAACCCACCAATCAGACGCTCCAAACGCCTACAAAATCTTTGTAAATAATATATTGTCACATTCTGACGAAGGCTCGAAAGCTTAATAAAAAAAAATTTAAAACAAATCCAGAGAATCCTTATCATTATCATATATATATATATATATATATATATATATATATATATATATATATATATTGATGAGAAGAAGAAAATACACAAAAACTACAATTTCATCCCGACAAGCCCGTTTCGTTATTTCTCACTCTTCAGGGGATAATATTAAATGAATACAAAGCATGTGCTAGATTATATATACAAGAGGAAGTTAGGTTAAAAATTGAGATAGAATTACATAATATATTGAGTGTACGATTACAAATTACATAAAAGTGCTTTTGTGACAACCACAACTATCATCACTCAACAAACGTAACGAACTTATCTCCTCTTGTCGCCATAGACACAAAGCACTTTTATGTAATTTGTAATCGTACACTCAATATATTATGTAATTCTATCTCAATTTTTAACCTAACTTCCTCTTGTATATATATCTAGCACATGCTTTGTATTCATTTAATATTATCCCCTGAAGAGTGAGAAATCACGAAACAGGCTTGTCGGGATGAAATTGTAGTTTTTGATGAAATTGTAGTTTTTGTGTATTTTCTTCTTCTCATCAATATTTACGCTCTGCTCTTGAGTATCGAGCACTGTACTTACGGAGATTCAAATAAACAAAACTTCCTATATATATATATATATAGGAAGTTTATAATTTATGATTTTCCGTATAAAACAGTGCTCGATGCCCAAGAGCAGAGCGTGAATATGTGTAGTGGTGTTGAGAAACCACCAAGACTTTCAGTAACAAATGATCTCTGACTCCCAGAATCCAACAAAACCCTTACTCGTCCCGACCTACTACCAACCAGTTTTGCTTGTGCAGTTTGCAAAGCAACATTGCATATCCTTGTGGTGTTGGTGTTTTCTCAACACCACTACACATATATATATATATATATATATATATATATATATATGTATTATTATGGATAATATTCCTGGATAAAAGAGCGCTCAATATTCTATATATTAGAAGAGCGTAAGATAAAATGAACTAAAATAAAATGGACAATTGTTTGCTGTCGCTACTCAGAGTTTCACGCCGTAGGGCGATCTTCAGGCAACTGACAGATAATATTTTATTTGCTGACTATATACATCGACTAAAAGGTGTTAAGTTACATGACGGCATGCACTAAACATATCGGAACGTTTATTTAAAATGTTCTTTTTACGTCCTTTAAGGATAAGTAGCCTTTCTTCAAGGCAAAGACGGCAGGTTCTTTGGTTTTTGTTCGGAGGTGGAAGTTGTTTGATGAAGTCCCATTTAATGTTGTAGTTACGTTTGTTTTCTCAGATTAACTTTAACTATATACGGGTTATATATGTATATATATATATATATATACGGGTTATATATATATATATATAACCCGTATATAACCTGTTTTGTGATTTTTCTGAACACCACTGCACATATAACCCGTATATATATATATATATATATACCGTAAGTCCTTTGTCCCAAGTGCAGGAGTCACCATTTTACTATGGTGATAGCCGTGAGGGCGCATTGTTATACACTTTGTATATATATATATACGTATAATATATATTAATATATGTAGAAAATTAGGGTTTCTCCAGATTTTTTTTGAGTTATCGAACTTTTGAATTGTTGCTTCGAGCCTTTATTATAATGATAGAGGAAGTTATTTATAATTGTCGGTTTTTTATGCAATTTGTAAAAGTTGAAAATGTCTGCCACAAGTTCTTATTGTTATAAACTGTGTATTTTTTAAATTTTTGGTTGTCTCACGTGTTGTTATTTATTCATATATGGATGGATTGCTTTCATTAGACAATGAATTGGCCAAGTTTTCAGTTACTACAATACTTCACATTATAAAGTAAATGCTTTAAACCCGGGAGTACCGTTACATTTTTGTATGTTGTACACAAGGTGCCAAAAAAATGAGTCCACTGAAAATCGAATGCATATTTTTAGTTTTGAAGCATATCACCATTCTGTCACAACAATGTTAGGTTTTAAATTCTCGAAAAAGCAATGTAAGTACATGGTATGTCCTCCTTAGCTTTCAAAATGGCTTCAACTCTTTTTGGCATAGATTTAACAAGATTTTGAAGTGTAGATGGTTCAATATTACGCCAACATGTAGAGATTACATCCCATAGCCTGTCCTGGCTTGTTACGTCATGTTTCACTTTTTCTCTTTTCAACTCATCCCATAAGTGTTCAATTGGAGTTACATCGGGCGATTGTGGTGGAAATGCCATGAGCTCGAATTCACCTTGATTTTCTTTGTTCCTTAAATAATTTGGGCACAAGTTGGAGCTGTGTTTCGGATCGTTATCCTGAAGTAAGGTAAATCCTCTCCCGCATAACCTTTTGCCAGATGGTACAGCATGCCTTTGGACAATAGAATGGTATTGCTTTTTCTCAAGATTGCCTTTTATTCTTTAAAGACTCCCAACACCATTAAATCTGAAACAGCCCCAGACTTGAATGTTTCCACCCCCATGCTTCAAGGTGGACTTAAGGCATTGACTTGACAATCTTTCACCACAGCCTCGTCTCACATAAACACGGCGATTATTTCCATGTATTTCTAACTTTGATTCATCAGTAAAAAGTACTTTTTTTCAATCGTCTAGAATGGGCGAAGCAACGGTCTGGAAGCTGCAACTCTTCCGTTCAGACTACTTGCAGCCAATCTCCTTCTTAGTGTTGTTTTGCTGATTGCTTTCTCTCGGGTGGCGGTAATTGACGATTGAATGTTGCTAGCAGTTGGTCGTCTGTTTCGCAAAAAACTTTATGAACTGATCTTCTTTTTATGGTGTTATACGTAGTCTCCCAGGTTTTGGTAAAGTGAAATAACATTGCATCTTTTTAAATCTTTCCACGGTTCGCTGCACAGCTCCTTTGGACATTCCCAGCTTTGCAGCAACATTACGTTGTGATTAACCTTCGTTAGTGAGAGCAACAATTTGTCCTCTAACTCCTTCACTTAAATCTTTAGCCATTTCCCAATGTACTGCCCATGCGTTCAAATATTTTGAAATATCTTGCAAACAATTGTGGGAGACAATTTCAGGTCTTACTGCGCTTTTCAAGTGGCTACTGTAACTATATATTTCAAAAGACACATTTTTTCCCACAATTTTACCAATATTGGAATTGGACTCATTTTTTTGGCACCTAGTGTAGATCGTCCAGGTTAGTATAGTCCTAAAAAGGACTGTTTTTGTTGTTGTTGACTGACGTTTCGACAACCTTCGCGATAGTCATCTTCAGAGAAAAATAAGGAGTAAACGTCAGGTTAGCGGTATTTATTACCTGGCTCTTACGTCATTGTATTGTATGTACAGGAAATGTTTGGGTGTCAATTGTATATTGTCATTGTGAATTAGTGTGAAGTGTAATGTTCTTTGCTCATCGTTGGTTTGTATTGTGAATAAGTCGTTCCTAAGGTGCCGGTAATTACTGTGATCTGCTCTGGGGGGTTTGTTCCAAGTTGGTACACCAACTTTCTATTCAAAACTGTTCTCTATAGTCAATGCTGTAAGTAACGCATTTTGACAAGTCTCAGTCAACGTTGTGCTTTGTTAGTCGGTAATGTTCGGCAATGTGATTAGTTTTGTCTTGTTTCTTTGTTGCTCGTCTGTGTTCAGTGAATCTTTCTATTTTGTAAACTGCACCTTGGCGTTCTTTGGATTGTTTTTTGTCTTTTATGTTCGTTGGTATATTGTAACGTTGTGATTGGTTTATGTGCGACACGTATGTTGTATGGTCGTAAGATACGCGAGATAGTCTCAGACGTACATTTGATGCAAGGTATCATTGCTGTTGTCGCTGAGTTGTTCGTTTCGTCGGGTTCGTTGTGTTTGTAAGTGTTGCTTTTGATGAAGTTGGAGATATAGTTCTTTTTATCAAAAACACATTTGAGATAGTTGTTTTCGTTCTGTAGAGCGTCGGGTGAGTCACATATGTTTTGTGCACGCCTTGTTAATGTTCTGATTGTGGTGCCTTTGTGTGATGTAATGCTGTAAGATGCTTTTACTAATAGTCGGTAAGTGTGTGTTGGTTTGCGCCACCTGTCGTTCTAGTTTTTGACTTTCCTGTTTTAGCAGACAGTCGAGAAAGGAAGAGATTGATTTTTGTCGTTTTTTTCCCGTTTTTCTCTTTCGTTAAATATATGTAGCTGTTATGTTCGTTGATTTGAGGGTGAAAGTAATCAATCTCGTCTGCATGTAGTGCTGTGGTTGTCTCATCTACGTAACGAAACCTAAAAGGTAATGCATGTTCGTAAGTCGTGAGCGCCCGTTCCTATATAGATTGCATTACAATTTCAGCAAGTAAAACATTTCTGTTGAGCCCATTGCTTTTCCATGTAATTGTTTGTAGTGTGTACTATTGTGCTGGTAGTAAGTCGAGGTGAGGCAGAGCTCAAATAGCTCGATAATGTCTTCTGTTGGTAATGGCAGTACGTTCGTGGTGTTTCAAATGAGGTTTTTGTACAAGTAAGTGCCAGCCAATCGAATGGGTATTTGTTGTTTGTGATTTTTTGGTAGTCCCTAAAGTCTCAGTGATCGTGGTACTGAACATTTAAGTCGATAGTAAATACGTTCAGATATAATTATAGATATTTTCATACCGAAAAACTAGCTGTCATAGAGAAAATCTTGCGTACTAGTGATGGTGTTGGTCTCGTTTGAGTTTTTCGTACGTTTAACTGTCGTTAAAAGGGGTGTCCATTTTTTGGAAGTAATCATTCCTATCTATGACGACAGTCACGCGTCCTTTGTCTGCTGGTAAAATGACGATGGTTTTGTCATGTTTTAGTCGTTCGAGTGCGTGTTGCTCGTCCTTTGTCAAGTTGTTGTCACGTATAGAGGACGATTGTAAACAGGAGGCTACTTTGCTTCTGATCTGGTCTTTGGTTGTCTCTGACAAGTCTCTTTGATACGCCAGGACACCCTCGACACTTCATACTATCGTCTCAGTCGGGATTCGTTCAGGTATTATGGAGTGTTTTAGTCCGTAAGACAGTAGTCGTGTTTCAGTTTCGTCTAATGAGCGGGAAGAAATATGCCTCACCCAGTTATCGTCATGTTTATGTCTGGTACGTGTTTTAGTGCGTTTTAAACAATAAAGTTTTTGTTGTTGTCTGATTTAGTGTTGTGTCTCTGTCTTGTGTGCTCGTTTCTCTGCAATATTTTGTATCGTAGAAAGTAAAGTATCACTTACTGTCGTTGGTATGAGTTCTTTCAGTTTGTTCAATCTTGGTTCTTGTTGCTCGATGTAATAGTTGATTCGTCTGTGAAAGTCGTTAACCCGTGCTCGTATCAGTCATCTGCTGGTCAAAGAAAACGGATTTCTTCCTTTTCTCGACTGTTTGGTAAAACGTGACAGTCAAAAACTACCAACAACAGTTTATTGCAAATCAATTAGTACCAATCCTCTTACAACCCACATCACACAAAGCCACCACAATCAGATAATTAACAAGACGTGCAAAAATCATATGTGATTCACCAGACGCTCTACACAAGGAAAAAAACTATCTCAAACGTGTTTTTGACAAAAACAAATATAATTCTGCCTTACTCGAATACAATCCCAACGAACAGTGGCGTGCGGTGACCGAATTTAATAGGCAAGCGCTGGGGGTGAGGTTCCCGGCATACCGCGAAGCTATCTAGGGGTTCTGGGGGCATGCTCCCCCAGAAAATTTTTGGATTTTGAAGGCTACTGGAGCGCATTTCCCGCGATTTCTGGGAGTACTTTGTCGAAAAAATGTATCTGTCATGACTGAAACAGTATTGAAAAAATCTAAAAAATTCAAAAACTTTTATAGAGTATATATCACAATTACAGTTTAAAAGTATTAGATGTGGTATTGTGATATAAAGTCGTTTTAAGTAAATGGCTACGCGTGCATTTCTATTGTAGTGTGGGGTCATATGCACTTAGCAGTTTTATCAATTCGACGTAATTGCCCCTGTTGGCAGACTCCTCCAGCTCCACCCGACCTCTGAAAGAAAGTTCCCGTTTGCCAAGAAAGCAAACAACATCAATGAAACGGCGAAGTACTTCTCTACTCTTGTGCACCATCAAGTTGTGAGCTGAGATGTGTTGACGGGCCTGTTCGTCTAGCTGCATGTCGATGCGTGTACGCCCAAAACTGGCATTCATTAGGCAACTGGACAAGTGTGTCTTCGTTTTCTCGTGTCTGTTGACGGCATTACACAGGTTGGCCAAATCATCGTATCCCTTCTTGCACCAGACTGTCTTGTCTGTTGAGTTGAACAAAAGACACTGCCAGCAAAATAACTTATTCAATTTTGAGGAGCCAGCCAGCCATTTGTACTTGTCGTAATTTGACGTCTGAAAACTTCGAATAAAGACTTTACCACTTCGCTTGGATGTTGTATGTAGTCCTTGCAACTCAGGATTGGAAGGCCACCTTCGACGATCTCTCGTTTCTCGGAAAAAGGTCTCAATCCAAATGAGCGGGATAATAGTGATTCCACAATGCATTCAGTCATGTTGTACAGGTGTCGTAAAAATACCGAATTGTAGAAGTAGAACATAAAAGGATGAAAATTCCTATGCTATATATTTTATAGGAACATCAATCTTATTTATACCTTACATCAGTTACATGATATCTTGTAGTGACGTACATAACGTGCGTACATTACTCATCTAGATTCATGTATTAGCAATAGAGGAAATAGCCAATCCTACACTTACTCAAACGCGCTACTTAAACTTACGCACTTAACTTTATAATTACGTAAAACTACTCAAATTTCAAGTACATTATCCGCTGTGTAATAACTGCACCTTGTTTATCAAAATATATAAAATGCCTGTAAATAAATTCTAACATATAGAATACTCATAGGGGCGGATCTAGACCGATGCAACCGATGCGAATGCATCGGTCAAAATATTTAGATATTAAAATCTGCGAGTTTGCATTTTAATGAAATAAATAGCAAATATTATTTTCGAATTATTTAAAACGCACATTTGACAGTGATATATTGTTTAGTTAACTTATAGATTTAGCAGTTTTAAGCTAAAATTTGTTCTAGAAATAACATTTGTGTTCTCCGATAATTTTGTCGTATTCCATGACACAAATAGCGAAAGAAAAGTCGATAAAATTTAGCGAAATTTTGTCGTGAATACATAATTAGTAAGTAGTTTAATAGTATTCTGCCAGCACGTCACGGTAGATGGAAGAGGCATCGCTACGTCACAGTAGATTTGCGATGCATCGGTCGATGCATCGGTCCCGAGTCCTTTTCCGCGTGAAATCTACTGTGACATCAGCAAAACCATTGTTTTAGGGCCTCACGTCACGGTAGATTTTGCCGCTGAGCGATGCATTTTCCATAATTTTGTGATTGTGGGCACATGGCACCGATGCATTCAACTTTGAACTTCAAAGTTGAATGCATTGTTATTTGATCACTTGATATAACTCGCAATCATCGATCGAAGTCATGGCTGTCGAGAATATCAAACACGATCTGTGTACTCTGCTTCGAGAAGAGAAGTCATTTGATATTAATGGAGTGCGTCGAACCTATGAAACGAGAGCTGCTACTTTTATTTCAAAATCCTCTCCTTGGAATCCCTTTTCAAAGGGTAAAAATGGGAGAGATATGTCAAGTGAAATGTTAATACCTAAGCACTTGACAGTTCATTGGCAAAGTGGAGAACTAAGAGCTTTAAAGTAAGTAAATTTACCTTTATGCTTGCATGTTTTAAATGTAAATAGTGTACTCATTTCAGACTCAGAGTGTAGTCGTGTAGATAACGACGAACAATCATCATAAAATATACACGATGTCATATTACTTATGCAGCACTTATACTTGTATTCATATGTAATATAATACAATCGCTGGAAAATGCCTCTCGGATAGTGAAAATTCAAAAATTTTCTGGGGGAGCATGCCCCCAGACCCCCCTAGCGGTGGCTCGCGCCTTAGGCGCTCGCAATGCATCGGTCAGCTAAGGAGCTGGATCCGCGCCTGAATACTCACGACTGTTGTAAATAACTTCTTTGCTAGTGAATAAAATAATCACAAAATTTAATAGCGTTCTAGTACATTTAAATCACGTTCAGAGCTCATACGCAAGACTTATATAACGCTAAAGTATAACATGCTACAGATAATATCTTCTACATACATAAATTAGAAATCTACTACTACTTTGAATTAGAAATCAGAACATTACCTTTCGCTCTCAGTCATCTTTTAATAAACGATAACATTAACGGCGTGAATAATTCGGATGTCCAATGTGTTGAATATACGAATATTATTCGTGCGCTGATATGTGTTTAAAATTGCGAGCGTACAAGACTGTTGACCAATCGCTATCAAGCGGCGCCCTTAGAAGCGCCGCTTGCCTTTCTCGATATTCCTCGAATAAGAAGCCTCCAAATCTAGATTAACGCATGCGCAAATGTTCAAATTGAGCTCCGAAGGCAAGCGCGCTTGCCTTGGTTAATAAATAATTAATTTAATCCACTTAATTTAATACACTTGACTCATCTTACAAGTGTAGCAAAGTGAAACCGAAAACCACGACAGTAAATCGCGTATAAATAGCAAGCATTTCAACTGTAAAGACAATTTAGACAAAAGATTACATTGAAATTGTTTAGAACAGAAAAATTTAAACTGATTTTGCTCAGAGATTGATCCAAAAAATTTTTGTTCGGTAAAATGCTTAGGCAAGCAGCGCTTGCCTACGCTTGCATGACCGCACGCCACTGCCAACGAACCCAACGAAACGAACAACTCAATGACAACAGCAACGATACCTTAAATCAAAGGTACGTCTGAGACTATCTCTCGTATCTTACGACCATACAACATACGAGTCGAACATGAACCAATCACAGCGTTACGAAAAGTACTAACGAACATAAAGGACAAAGAACAACCCAATGAACGACAATGTGCAGTTTACAAAATAAACTGCTCCGACTGCAACGCCTCCTAAATTGGGGAAATTGGCAGGAGCCTAAACATAAGACTTACTGATCACAAACGAGCTACAAACAAACAAGACAAAACTAATCACATTGCTGAACATCACCGAATCACAAAGCACAACATTGACTGGGACTCCGCAAAATGCATTACTAACAGTACTGACTATAGACAACGGCTTACATTAGAAAGTTTGTATACCAAATTGGAACAACCCCCTCGACCCCTGAGCAGGTCACAGCAATTACAGGCACTTTACATACGACTTATTCACAATACAAACAAACTTTTAACAAAAACATTACACTTCACATTAATTCACAATGACAATAAACAATTGACACCCAAACATTTCCTGTACACACAATGCAATGACGTAAGGAACTGATAACAAATACGGCTAACCTTAACTTTACTCCTCATAAGACTCTGAAGATGACTACCACCAAGGTTGTCGAAACGTCAGTGAACTACAATGAAAAGAGTCCTTCTCTGGACTATACTAACCTGGACAGTCTACGTTTAGAAACATGTAAATTCTCATTATGTCGACTTTTCTATAAACATGGCAGCCCCCTGAAAAGACTCTATTGATCCTTTTGTCTCAAAATTTTCCTAATTGTATTATGCACTGATTACTTAGATTTTACAATTTTTATAACTTAAAGAAAATGAAAGTTACGTATTTGTAATTTTCTTCTTTAAAACATTTGAATTAGTATTTTAAGCTAAATAAATGATCCAAGATTTAATTGATAATGAAGGATTTTACTCATGCTAACCAACAATTCAACAAAACACGAGAACGGGTGCAATTACTTCTTCTGAAAATGATTGTGATCTATGTTTATGGAACTCCCTCTCATTCTATAGTCCACAGAAGTATTTAGAAAATATATGTATTTGATTTTTGAGGAAACACTTATAAGCCCAGAAATTACACATTCTTGTCTAAGGGTGTATATATTTCCTTCGCCTACACTTACAATAAATACACTATAACATGATTCTTTTCATTTTCCAGTAAAGCTGTGAGTGGAAGAAAATAATGAAGAACACATTTACAAAACGATTGCTTTAAAATGGTTAGATTTTCAAGGCAAGTACCTATGAGAAATGTTCTTATTAAAGTTATTCATAAAGCTATACAACTTTTCTTCTCTTAAAGATATATTTTTTAACTTCACGATGAAAATTAAAGCTCTTGAATGCCCACTGATTTTGTTGAAAGAGTTTGTGACTTAGATCTTTCTATTTCCCCATTCAAATAACTCTTGAGATATCTCTTTTCAAGGTTGAATTTTTAAACATTTCTTTACATATAATAGCGGCTTGTGCCATGGGCTTGACTTGGTGACACGTTAATTTGTGAGGTTGATCTGCCTCCAGAATTAAGATTTATTTCATGCACCTGTCAATTTTTTTACAACATGTTTATTAGCTAAATGATTGACTCATCAAAGCTCTTTTTGCAATCTTATTTTATGCTTGGTGTAGGGAAATAATTATCAGCTGTACACTTGTAGCCTTATTTAAGCATGTTTTTTTTTGGTGTTCGCACAGTCATTACTAACTACTTGAAAGTTAAAAGTTAAGAACTAAGGGCAAAATTGTATTTTTTAATAAAAACATAGTTTTATTGCAGATGGTATTCTTTCTCTAGATTGTTTCAGTTGATCGTACCGCCTGTAACAATTTCAACGATGTTCTTTTTAATTTCTCTTTCGATGTTACTTTTCAAAATAATCTTCAGTGTTGTTGGGGGGTCATCTATATTGTTATATATGTGTGTCTTAATTAATTAGTTTGTATTGAAATCAATTTTTACAAAAGATTAATACTTGTTTCAGCCTATAATATGAAAGTATAATTCATCCCCATCATATATATCATCCACAGACAATTTGGTAGGAAACGAAAAACATGTTTTAGCTTAATTAGGAAACGCATATTGAAAAAACATTGTTCATTTTCCAGGATTTCTCGCTTTATATGAAAAGTTAAAGTAAAATTAAAGGCTAAAATCTTAAGCAAAAGGTAAGGAATTAAGTGGTAACTACAGCCCCCTTGTTATGAACAAAAGCTTTATAGTTGCAAAGCTTACCTAATATAAACCAGTTGCTTGGTGGTTCCCGCAGCCCATCACAAAGACTGTATTCAAGATAAGCCTCAACAGTATAAGTTCCAGCTTCCATAAGAAGTGCAACTGCTTCGTAAGTGCCATTTTCGTGATCAAAAACTGTTGCTGCGACGTTAGACGGTCCAATAAAATGCACTATCCAATTGTCACCTCCAATTGTCTTTAGGACTCCATTTGCATTTCGACTTTCTATAAAAATTCGTGAAAACTGTCCAGAAGGTCGAATGTCCATATAACCAACTGAACTTTTTTTTCCAGAGCTTCGATTAAATGCACCCCAACCAGATTTGTGTGTGCCCCATTTTAACTGGTCCTTGCATGGTTGTAAAATACTCTGCCAGTCTGTGCGAGATTTGTGTATCCGTAACCATTGATTGGAGAAATCAAGTGAACAGTTTGTGTTTTCTTCTCCCCGGAACGCTCGAGAAAAAACTTCATGTAGAGATGTTCTTGAATCACGAGTAAATTCTAGCTTTAAATACAGAGGGCCATAAGCTACCACAAAAATCAGGAAGATAAAACACAAACGAAGTAAATTCCACTTTGATGCCAATGACATGATGCTAAAAAAATATGCTTCTTTATACTCTCATAGAAAGGCTCGAACAATTCATATATTGTGTTAAGTTGGCATGAATATTGATATAAGAAAGTTCTAAAACTTTTAAACGATCAAAAGAGCTGTTGTTGAATTACTTCTATATAAAACACCAAGCGGAGATGCTAGAGGTCATATGCTTTTCATGTTTGGCCTTTTAAAAAATTTTTTGAAAACTTCAGTATTTTTTTAATTTTGAAGTTTGATGTTTTGCAATTTTTCTGGAGTTTATCAAAGTAATTTAAGGCGATACCAATGCCTTTTTTATTCATATTCAACTATTTAAGTCAATGATTATCAGATTCTAATAGAGTCTTACAAGCCCTCCATTTCTTAGTATAACAGCAATCAGCAGATGTCTTTGAGATACAGAAATTTTAAATCATTTGGTATGTTTAAGAATTTTAAAGTCCTCTCTTTTGGAAGTAGCAGTTCTATTACACAATGCTTTATTAAGGTAATTTTTTATGGGCCATTCACATACTCAAGAAGAGCAACCCTTAAAGACTGACTAGCATTTCTGCCCGAACTAAATGCATATCGAAGGGAAGTTGGAATACGTTATAAAATACCACAAATCCAATTACTGAAAAAATTGCAAAGAATATGTTCAAGCGAGACACAAAATATCACAAAATACGAATTACACGACAAATTAAAATTGATGGTATCTGGTGCAATAAAACGAGTCTTTATTGACTAAGTACTTCAGTAAGCGCATGGATAAAGTCTTTTGTTTCTTTAGTATCGTACATTGTGAATGTGTTATTTAAATTTAGGGGGGTTAACATCTTTTGATCTCACTTGTCGCTGGCAATTTGAAGAAAGGAAAACAAAGAGGAAACAAAATTTAGTAAATCTTTCATCTTTCAAAAATGACCATACTGGTCACAATGGTATTGAGACCCCCTCTGAAACGGCAGTATCGATATAGCTCTAACTTCCACATTATACGATTCACTTTTAGGGGTGGTCTTGGGAGGAAAAATTTACAAAAGTTTAATATTCACTGAGAAAATTACCATACACGAGCATTAGTCAAATGCCAATTTTGCTTAAATTGACAAATATTCTTGGCAGACATTGAATTTTCATATTTAAAAAAAAAATCATATAGGATGAAAAACCACACTCAACTCACTCTAATTATTCGTTATTTTAAGCATTTGACATTGTTCTTGATGGCATGCGATAGAATATATTTCCCAAGCCTTCCTCGTTAACCGGCTTTTAGCCATATTTTCCCGTCTTGTGTGCTTTTTATCGCCGAATCTTGAAAGTATTCGGCATATTTTGTACATTTTCTTGATCACTGATGACAAAATAAGATTTTAAACCCAGTTTTGTCAAGTTTGCATGCAGTGCAGTGTCTTTTATCTTAGATATTTCGTACATGTTAATATGGCGCCATTGCGAAGTGCCGTCAAAAGCGCTCAATAAACCACGCTTCATAAACTTCATAAAGATCTTGTCTGCACTATCGTAAAAAATTATTAAATTTTACTACAAATCGAAAAAATGAAAAGATTAGCTTTATTCGTAAGAGAAAACCTCCCGTAACATATTTAAGATTTTAATTTAAAACACAGCTCTAAAAATAACATGTAGATCTCGCGTGAGCTTCGCGAAATTGTCCACAGAATGTCCAACACATGTAATGATACTCCAGTGTTCAAACCATTTACTTTCTTTCTTAATACGTTGGAATAGTAGTTCATTTGAAGTCCTTTTATGTGCAACATAATTGAACGTGGCACAAAACACTTTTGCTTGTGTTATTCTTCGCCCTCTGTCGATGCTCTTTTTCTTGTTTCTGAAAGGGAAGCCTTTTCAAGATTATTTCTAGACGTACTTTTTCTTTTTTTGCGCCATTTTTCTTGGAATGAGCTTCCTTTTTCCAGTCTTCGAATCTGTTATTATGGCTAATAACCTGGACAAGAAGACAATTTCAAGTAATACAAAACAAAACAAATTCCGAAAAGGGACATCTCGTTTTCGTGATATTCGAGATAATACAAGAGTAGCCATATTGATAGCAAACGTATTCGTATACTCAAGAAACTCAATAGTGATTACGCCATTCTGAAAGCTGACAAAGGCAATGAAGTTGTCTTGTTAAACCCATCTGATAATGTCAACTCTCTTAATTCTCTGTTCGATAATCCCTGTAAATTTAAGCGTATTTTAAGCGACCTTACTTCTAGTAGACTCTCCACTCTACTATCTATGCACATGTCTAAAACGGGGTGAGATCAATAAAACTGAACATACTTTCTTACGAGTTACTCACGCGCTCTTTGCCAGAGCACATGGACTACCTGAACGCAGAAACAATTTGACACATTACCTAAGTTACGACCAATAATTGACGCAACAAACACACCACACTACGACGTAAGCAAATTCATTGCAAACCTTTTGAATCCACTCACCCTAAATAAATTTTCATTACAAGAATCCTTCGATGCTGCTGATGCTATTAAATCTATACGTAAAGATCTATTTTCCTAAGGTTATAAGTTTGTCTCTTTTCATGTTGAATTTCTTTTCACAAACGTGCATTTGCGTAAAACCACCAACAATGTACTAGAGCGCATTTACAAACAAAATACTATTAATACCACACTCCGAAAATCAACACTGAAAAAACTTATTATTGATTTATGCACAAGAACTATATTTCCTTGCAACGGTATTCTTTATGAACAACTTGATGGCGTTTCCATGGGGTTTTCTCTCGGTCCCGTCTTAGCTAATATAATTCTCACTGATTTTGAAAATATCATTGTCGCTGATTTGATCAACTCAGGTGTCCTTAAGTTTTACCGACGTTATGTTGATAATACTCTTGTTCTTATGTGACATTCTGACATTCCTCATGTTCTTGCCAAATTCAATAATTTTGATAAAAATCTTAAATTTACTTTTGATGACTTTTCTGACTCACATGTCCACTTTCTAGACTTTAAAATAACCAATAATGATATTGATATATTCCGTAAAACAACTAATACTGGCCAATATACACATTTTTCAAGTTTCGAACCTTTCAACCGCAAAACTGCTTGAACCTATTTTTTCGCGCATTTAAGATTTGTTTTAACAAACATTACTCAAAAAACAAATTCAAACACTCAAGTCATTTATGTCATAGAATGGTTTCCCTTTTACAGTCCGGAAATTCTTGAATCATAAACTCAAAACCAAAATCATAGCTAAAAATAACCCCCCAAACAAAATAGTGAGAATGAACTTCGTAAAATTTTCATTAGAATACCATATCTAGGCAAACAGGTGAACGTTTGCTTTTCAATCTTCCTCGTAAAATTCGCCATAGCTTAAAAATGCCCATCAAACCCATAGTTATATATGAAACAAAAAAGGCATCAATTTTCTGTCCCAAAAAGGAGAAAATTCCCTAAAGCCAATGTTGCATATGAATTTAAATGTCCAGATTGTGGTCATACGTACGAAACTGAACGAAAGGCAACTTAGGCAAAACTGAACGAAACCTACACACAAGACTAACCCTACATGCCACTAATTACAATAATTCTAGTGCTATCTCAAAACATTTACTCATTTGTCCAGACGCCAAGTACATATCACACCTTTTCTCACTTCCTGACGTTGACCACGACCCCGATCTCGCACGCGTGCCACTTAATCTTTGTGAATGCACCTTAATCCTTGATTCCAAATAACACCAAAATCTTATATCGCTGTAATAAAGATGATCCCAATCAACTTCTCATCTTAGAAGCGCTTTTGATAAAACGCAATACGCCACAACTTAATAGTGGTCTCAAAGCTTGTAAGAAATTATTTATATTTCAATGTAAGTATACCTCGTGATTGTTTAGTGTTATAGTTCTCTAATTACATAACTGTAATTTCCGCTTGTAAATAATTATGTAAAAGTTTCGCAGCCTGCATTGTAAACTATTAGTCTGATGATGTCTTTAGAATAAAGACGAATTATTACACCATCATTTGTTTCAAACTCTTGTATTATCTTGAATATCAAGAAACGAGATGTCCCTTTTCGGAATTTGTTTTATTTTATTATGGCTAAAATCGTCTTATTTAACCGTCTAGGAACGAATTTAAGACGAGTTTCCTGTCTCGACAAGTTTCCAGTTTAACTTTACCGTTTAATCTCGACGAGTTTCCAGTTTAACTTTACCGTTTCCTGTCTCGACGAGTTTCCAGTTTAACTTTAACTTTATTGAGATACGAAAATGAGTCGGGAAAGTATAAATGAGAAACTTGTCTCTCTCCGGATTAATATCAGACAAATGTGCGTCCTAATTTGTACAATGTTAATGTTCACTTGTGAAACGTTTCAAAAATGATCATATGAAATTTCATACATTGCAGATTAACAAGTGACATTTCGTAATATTTCGCACAAGATCACCGTTGCATGGGATGAGCTTGCCAGAAACTTTTATTAAAACATCTGCGTCACTAAAAGATCATTTCGTGAAAGGAAGATTTTTTAAAGTCAATTTTGTAGAATCTGCACACAAAAATTGCATGTACATTCATTTAGCAATTTAAATTTCATTTCAAGAAAGATGGTCGGGTATAAAGGTCGGGTATTAAATTTAATTTAAGAAAGAAGGTCGGGCAGTGAATTTAATTAATCTTCAATTGTTGCTTGATGAGATTCGTGCCTTTTCAAAGGATATGAATCGACGTAAGAATGCAGGAAGTGAAGCATATCTAACTCGTAAAAACTAAGACCAAAAAAAATGCTAAAGAAACGAAAAATCTGTTGATAATACAGTGACATGGCTGGAAGGATGAATAACGGAGGAACTCAAACAGTCACTTACCTCCTAGAGAAACTAGACAAGGTATCAGAAATACAAAATAAAGAAGTGGAACTTAGGCAAGCTGAATTAGATGCAGACATGGAAAGAAATGTGAGACAATATGGCTGCCACTACGCGCACGATCAGCAAAAACTCGCTAATTTAAGATGGCTGAAATAGTATGAATTTATACTAGGATTATACCAAAAACGATGCGCTTACCGAAACAAAAACGAATTTGCAAAGTGTTTACCTCAGCGAAATTACAAAATACCTTTATGAATGCTTCCTCCGTCTTTTGATCATTCACAAATTGCCAATGTTCTGCTAGAGTAACTCTAACTTACAGTAATATATCCCAAGGTAAACTTTTAATAAATACAGCAAATTCTAATTGCCTGCTTAGTTTAGGCTTGTGTAGTTTTGCACCAGGAGTTTGAAGAACAATTTGTTTACGCCACATTTCTCCTTTGATATTTCATATACACTTTCACGTTAATTTAAACTCACTGCGGCCTAAGCTCGCTTCGCCAAATACCTTTAAATAAACTGCCTTTTACGAACTTTTATAAATTGTTGTGTATACGATTAGAGCGGTATAATGCTGACGCTGCAGAACCTCTTAAACTTCTACGCCCAAGGAATATATTGCTGACTGAGGGAGAGGCATATCAAAGTCAATCAAGTCAATCTTTTAATTTTTGAATAGGTTTGATGCAATTTGGAAAGCACTCCATCAAACATACGTGAAAATTTCCACATCTGTTGAGGAAAATAGCAGATGGTTTAGAGAAATAATGGAACTTCCTTCATTATCTTGGGGAAATAGATGATAAACATAGCATAGTTGAATGTCCAAGGATGCAGGTTTTGCTTGATATAATTATAAAAATTTCCACAGCATTCAGCTTCTTGCAATTTGTAATGCAAACTATCGTTTTACTCATGTTAACATTAGGGATTATGGAAGCACCAATGATGCAATTATTCTGGCAAATTCAAGTTTTAGACAGGCATTTGATGAAGGTCCAGAAACACTGAAGATACCGATACCTTTCAGTTATAAAAATTTGCAGAAAATGACATTTGTGCTTATTGGTGATAACATTTTCCCACAGAAGAGTTGGTTGATGAAACCATTTCCTGGCAAACGACTTCAGGAGAACCAAATAGTGTGCAATTACAGGCCTTCATTAGCTAGGTGAAAAATGAAATAAACTACGCATTCGGAATCCTCCCTTTAAAATAGAGAATTTTTAGGAAGCCCGTTATTGCCAATGTTGATTTAGTGGTTGAAATCACCAAGAGCTCAGTATGCCTTTATAACTATACCTTCGGCTTTCAGAAAATGCTACTTACACACCAGCTGGATTTATTGAGATTGAAGACAGTACTGCCAGCATTTTAAATGAGACTGGAGAGACACTAGAAGCAATAGTTTATTACATGCAATAGGTCGTGTTGGCGATAATAGATATACTGTTGAAGCAATTAAGTGATGTGCATGATACATTTAGTACACACTTTAATAATACTAAAGGCAAAGTTGATTATCCATGGCAACTTCAAAATGTAAGAAGCTGTGGGTCTGTACAAAATTATTTAACTTTAATGGAAATTGTAAAATTTTAGATAATCCTTAGTTTTGTTGTTCATGTAAAAACTTATTATCGAAAAAAGAAATAAAAATTATTTTCTTTTTTGTTACAACACAACTGATGTCTGTTCATAAAAATATTTCATATTGTCAACTTTGAAAATGCAGTAATAATAATTAGTTCATATTTGTGGTGATAAAAAATGCATCCTTTACAGCCAAATATTTTTACCTAGAAATATTTAAAAGACAAGCTCGCCATAGATGGACAAATGACTTTGTCAACAACAAAATAGAGTGTGGTTTTTATGTCGCATTCACTTTTAGAATATGTGCATATTAGCCTTCTTTATCTCACTTGCAATAGCATCTGATATGTAGCACCTCCAGTTTCAATAAATTCATTTTGTATTGCTTTTGATCGATACGTTTGATTTGATGGACAGTCCTCGGAAAGCTAACATATCACCACACCTAGCGCCGTACTGCGTTTGTGTTATTGTTATCAATGTAGTAGCAATGTAGTATCAATGTAGTAGCAAATGTTATTGTTATCAAGCATCATCTCGACGAGCACGAAGAGGCAAATTTTGTCGATTGCATGTTAAAATGTCATCAACAATTGACCGTAGGCATTCCTGTTTTTTCCAAATCCACTGTTTTTTCATAACAAACTTGTGCATCAATTCTCATAGTTCTTTGTTCCATCACCTTTTTTAAGTCGTCTACTGGAACAGTAGCAGTTTGTGGACCGTCGATGATAAAGCATGTTTATAAATCCTCTGCACTGCAGATATAATGGGTAAGAGAGGACAACTTTTTAGCCTTTCAAGCTTACACAAGTTATGTGTTTTCTAGCAAGTGAAAAGGACACAGTTTATGCAAAACTACCATTAACAGCAGCCGAGTCAACAAATCAACACAATTTTGACGGCCAACGGTGCTAAAATAAATTTTTCTTTTAAAAAACATAAACAAAAGGAAAGTCGTGTGTTTTCTCAGTTTCCAAATATTACACAAACATAACATTTATGAACTGAAGAAAGTTTTAAATGAAGATATGATTTTCGCACTTTGCTGGACAATTTAAGCAATTGTCTCATGAACCTGAAAAATTCAGGTGACTGAACGGGATTAGAACCCAAGACCTCTGCGGTGCCGGTGCAGTGCTCTGACCAACTGAGCTATGAAGTCACACAGTAGTGAGCAGGTCAATTTTGTTGGGCTCATGTTTTGTCGTGAAATGATTTGTCATATGAAGAATGTTTTATGCAGTGCGGTGTTTGAAATTAAAGGAATATATGATCTTCGCACTTTGCTGGATAATTTAAGCAATTCATAGCTCAGTTGGTCAGAGCACTGCACCGGCACCGCAGATATCATGGGTTCGAATCACGTTGAGTCACCTGGATTTTTCAGGTTCATGAGACAATTGCATAAATTGTCCAGCAAAGTGCGAAGATCATATCTTCATTTAATTTCAAACACCGCACTGCATAAAACATTCTTCATATGACAAGAAAGTTTGTTGCTAAGTTTTACAAATTTATATATATCATTGGAATTAACATTCCTCTTTTGACAGTTGTTTGTGGACTCAGGTTAGTTAGCTATTGCGTTTCCCGAAAGCAGAGCTTCCACTTTAAAGTTGATATTTACTTGATATTCTGTCGGAGCTTGTGATGTTGCAGAATTTGATGATTTTTTTAGGTGCAGGTGCTTCTTCTTTTTTTGGAAGCTAAAAATGAGACTTTGCTAAAGCAATCTGTGATATTTCTGTAGGTTTTGGAGACACTTTACTTTTGAATTTCTATCTGAATTGAAAAGTTACGAAATCTTTGAGAAAAATATTGTCTATCTTTTCTTCTTATAATGGCATATATAGGGTGACGAAATGATCTTTATTTGACGGTACTTTACGATCTTACAAAAAAATTTAAAGGTACGCTGACAGGACGAAATATGTGAATTTTTTTGATGTACACGCAGTTTGCATAAACCCTTTTGTGAAAGTGCAAACTAAACATTTTTCATAGGGAATCGCAACTTTCAACATGCAAAATTTCATTCTACACAGCGTAGTATGATACAATGAATATATCGTAATCACTGAAACGCTCAAAAAGGATACACAGCCAAATGAAAACGCATCGATTCGAAAATGCTCTCCAAAGTGGAGTAATTTGAAAATTCAGACGTTCTGTTTTAATGTGGACGGTCAAAAACAGAGCCTTTTAGAAACGATGACGTCAATGACGTCCTCAAAATGGCGGAAATGTCGCTTGATGTCACAGCAACTGTGGGCGTTTTATGTATAAGCATGCACAGCTAAATATATCACACATTGATCGTTTTCAAGTGTTTCAGTGTGGACAGCCGAAAAGCTATGAAAACTCTGGTGTGGATGCAATGAAAGCGATAAGTTTTTACTTCGATGAAAACGGAGTGTTTTGAAAGCGCATTTGTGTGGACAGGGTCTTTATTAATTTCTAATGAAATCAATTGTGTTTAAAGATTATAACATGTGAATACATGAATATACAATGGCGTGGTTGGCAGTCCCGCTACTCCCGCGCGGCGGGAGTAATAATTGGCCCAGAAAAAATGAAAATTTTATTTGGAAATGAAACGTACATTATTTCAAAAACAATTTGTAATACTACGTTTTATTGATTCATTTTGACGCTTTTACTCGATGGTTCGTAACAATAATACCGCAAAATCTCAAGATTTGTCAAATTACCTTGTAACTGCCTTTTCTCGCACATTTCAATGTGTACTCGCGCAATTTCTTCAAGTATTCCGACTGTCTTGAGATAACGGAACATACAACACAATTCTATAGAAGAAGTTCTGGATTCTGATTGGCCAAGGAACTTGGCGGATGCTGAAATCTGCTGTTTTTATAGTCGAACTCACCCTATTTTAAATTGGCGGAGGTTTTAATTAGTCAAATATTTAAAACGAGTTAAAATCAGCGTTAGTGATTATCAAATTACGAGATCATTGCCTGTAACAATTTTCTATTGTGCTTGCTCTTAAATTGCTATTTTGTTATTGTGTAAGACACAATGTCTTTAAGTGCGACAACGATTCGCTCAAGGAATGTTGATTTAGTAAATAGCTTATTAGCTACACCGTTCTCTCTCTGCTCGATCGTCGGTCGAGCAGAATGTTATCATTTATGAACGGCTTACTCCTCATTCAACAATACCAAATAAGGACGAGCATTTCAGAGAAAGTGGTGTGAAACGAAATACTGACTGTGTGGCAGTACAACCCTGCAGAAAGTGTTGTGATGGCCTGGTCAATAAACATATTCATTATGGACTAAGTATGGCTACAACGACATGCGAGTATTACGTTTGATGGTAAGAAGCATGAGAAATGTAAATAGCATATGACTGCTTTTAAGACATGGAAAACGCATGGAACTAGTGAACGAATTGATTGTCATACGTCCCTAGCTAGAAGAAACGAGAATTAGCATCACAATGAGAAGGTAAGACAAAATCAAGAATATTTATAAACTGTTACAGAGGCAGTGCTGTATTTGTTTAAAGCAAGAGTTGCCATTTAGAGGTCACGATGAGTCCAAATGTACCTTGAAACAAGGTAACTATATGGAGTTGCTTGAATTTTGTGCTAAGTTTATTTTGTGTTTGAGCGCCGACTGTATAGTAGACTAGCAGAATCTGATATAGTTGGTGAGAGAAGATATACTGGAGTCTTCCCAGAAATTCAAAATGATCTTATCAGCTGTCTTGATTCCATTGTAGAGGATGAAATCAGAAAGGAAATAAATGATTTCACATCTATTAGTATTGGAGTTGTTGAAGCATCTGAAGAGTCCATCAAAGAGCAGCTAAGTGTTATTGCTCTGTTTAATAAAGCAAGTGAAATTATAGAAGGCATTTAGGATTTGGAACTTAAGTATGAACGGAAATGCCACAGAAGCATCACAAGTTGTCAAAGATAATCTTGGTGAGTATTCTGATATAAAAAAAACTGGTTTTGCAAGCATATGATGGTGCTTCTGTCTTGTCTGGCCATATCAATGGTGTTCAAGCATTGGTTCGACAAGAAGATATTTTTGTTATTTTGTTCAATCTGCAGCTCATAGATTGAACATGATCGGATGACAGTTATCCTCATCAATTTCTCCTGTTAAAATCTTTTTCATAAACATAAGTAGTTTAAGCAAATTTAAAAGCAATGTCCCAAAAAAGAAAAGCTTTTCTCACATCAAACAACCCTGAGTTTTTTGCTCCGGGTGAAAGAAGATGGTATTATCACTCTCGATTAATCGATGTATTGCAAAAACAGCATAAAAAAGCTTTTAGATATTTTTGAGAGGGTACTTGACCAGCCATCTGGTGAGATAGTGAATCATTAAGTAAAATAAGCGGCTGACTACACTATATTGATAGCTTTCTCTTTTGTTTTCTAGTGAATGTCTTTTACAAGTTTTTAGAACAGTCTACAATTTTGCGTTCCATTCTTTAAAATAGAGCAATCCATTTTAATTATGGCATAAAAAGATTGACAGTTAAAAGCAGTTTATTTTATCACTTTGCATAGATCAAGCTTGCACTGAGTTTTACTGAACTGCACTAGAAAAGTAGGCCCACCAGCAACCAGAGTAGATAGTTGATACAATTACAAACAGCTTTATTTTGAGATATTTTATTCCATTAAAGACATGTTAAGTCAACGATTTCAAAATATTAATCAATTCGAGTTTTAAGATCTTGTAAATCCTAAAGTATTTAATACATGGAAGGGCATAGTTCCTCAGGAGAAGATCAGTCTTCTTAAAGATAAGTATTGTCCTCTTTTTAACATCCCAACTTTGGAGAGTCAATTTGCAACGACAGTGACTTTCTCAAAGATTGCAAAGGTGCTTAAATACATCATACATCTAAAAATTTAATCTCCAGTTGAGTTTACGTCAAGTTGCAAATTTGTTAAAATTGAATGTAACATTGAATTGGCAGTTGCAAGTGCTTCAGTAAAGAGGTCATTTTCTTGCTTAAAAAGAGTAAAAAGCTATTTGAGGAATAGAATGAGTCAAGGTTGACTTGGCTCTTTGTGTAGAATATCTATTCACAAAGATATCATAGAAAAAAAAGATGATTCAGAGGAGTTGCATAAGGAGGCTGTTGAAATTTTGTAGAAAAACCCAGGAGGTTGGCCTTTCTTTTTCAATGATAATATAGTATGTGTTTTGATATTTGTACTTATAAAGCATGGTAATTAATTGAGAAAATTAAGCATAACTTAAAAGAAGAAAGCCATCCAAGTCTACCTGCCTCAATCTAAACAAGTGGAAACTAACAAGTGTAATGCTGAGGAGAATCTCTCCCTATGCATTTTAGGAAGTGTTGTTTACTATGTTATTTTTTGTGCTATTCCAAAACTCTTGTGTTTATTTATGGGCAGTGATGAGCTTGATTCATTAAGCTTTAGGCGACAATTGTCTCCTGCTTAACATTTCTCTGAGCCATCTTTAGTACTTTTTTAACTAGTTCAATACAATTTCGATAATACCTACCTTAAGAATGAAGCTTGTAAAACAAGTTTTTATTACTTATTGAACAACAAATAATTTGCCCACCAAATCGCAGGAAATTCTGTTTTCAAGGCTCTGGATTTCATAACTTTTCGGGGCCACAGGCGCGACATGGGCGGGAGTTATTATTTTTCCTAGCTACGCCACTGTGAACAATATAACCCCCAAAAAAAAAAAATCAAATAAAATATCAATGATCCGCCTGCACAGATTCTACAAATGATTTACACATTGCTCTTGAAGAAATTGAAAAGCTTCAACTATTTAACATGATTTTGCTTGGCGGAGAAATATCTCTTCAATTTTCTATAGTTGTTGTAAAAGATGTTTATCGAAGCATAAGCAAAACATTGCATTTTCTTCACATTACATCGTACAGCTTATGAGTTTTTTGCGTAAAGATTCAGATTTCGCAATAATTCAGGGAAATCTCTTCCCCACTGTTTCTAAACTATTGTCATCTGATAAGAATAGCGACTTTTGATTCGCTAGCAACACCACACTGTTGCCACCATGCTAAATTTAACAACAAAAAGGCTGCTGACTGTTGCCCGAAAAGAGTGGTTGCAGATCAAAGAACTCCTTTCAAAACCTAAAAAGATACTCGGTACATACTTGTGCAAATCTCGCAAACTAATTAACCAACGCGGGCTCTTCCCTATAGCTAGTACAAATAATACAAATTTACATGTACTTATAATTCTATTAACTTTTTTTTCTTTGTTTAGGTCATTCTGCGGATGTGTATCAAATTATATTTAAAATGCAAGAAATTTAATTACTGCACTTTTGAGCTGAGCGTATGATATAGCACATAACTTAATGTATATGTATCACATGTCTGACTGTTGCCATGCAACTTCGATAACACTTTGGATCGGCCCCTGAAGGATTTATTTTTTAGAGATGTCTCATCTAAATCCCTAGGGCTTGTTGATTCCAGAGTTGTGGCAATGTAAGATTTCGGACAGACAGTATTATGTACATCCACATCTATTAAGTTATTACGATCTATTCGGGCATTTTAACAAGAGCCGGTGTTCATATCTTCATTATCAAATACCTCTTCTTCTTTGTTACTTTTTTTTTTGGGCAGGTTTGATGAGCTTTCCTGAGATTGATGTGCTGATTTAGATATTCCAAATGAACAAATTTCCCAGGTTTCGGAACAACGTCCATTCCAGAGCCAGAAGGAACGTTTTTAATTGTTTTAAGAAAACGAACATGGCTTGCTCCAAATTTCTTCTTCTCAGTAACTAATGAAGTCCAAATTTTTCCGGAGTTTTTTCCCTTACGTTTTCCCTTTGCTTATTTTTTTAATGTTTTAAAAATTTGTTATTTAAACAATCATAAATTTCTAATTTTTCCATAAATGAAGTGGTAGAATTGAAGTTTCTTGCTGCC
Source organism: Xenia sp. Carnegie-2017 (assembly GCF_021976095.1). NCBI lineage: Eukaryota > Metazoa > Cnidaria > Anthozoa > Malacalcyonacea > Xeniidae > Xenia > Xenia sp. Carnegie-2017. The sequence continues at coordinate 9,485,728 of NW_025813526.1, forward strand.
ATTTTTCAATTCGGAATTACCCTCATTGAAATACGGAGGTATCAAGGAATATATCAAGTGGATCAAGTAGCTTCTGACATAATCGTTTCAATTACAAAATATACGCACATAAGAGGTGATTCCGGTCATTGATATAGGAAAGATAGGATTCATCGAGTCTATCTATAACTCGAAGGTCAATATGCAATGACGGTTTCTAACGTAAGGATCACTTTTGTCGTCAGAGTAGGGCTTTTCCATATGATCGTCTTTGTTGCTTCTACAAATTTTAAGCGACAAAGACGGATCCTTACAAAAGGAGCGATCATATTGAAACGGTGATTAAAAGTACAATATAAGATTCCTCTCCGCTAAATTTTGTGTTTTCTTTACAAAACGAACGATTTTTTCAAATATCCGCCCTTCTAATATTTGTAAACATTATTGTAAACATTCATTGCAACCACTAATAGAAATACAATAATTTAAACTATGCGCGAACTAGGCTTAATTGTGCATACGATTTGAGCCAGACAAAGATCGTTGCATTATACTACAGGGTTAAATCATACCAGTTTTTATTTCGAGTTTTCTAGTTTCAAATGAAGTTCAGCAAATTGAATTTGAACTTGAAAATCGTGGCATAGTCTATGCAGTAATGCAGGTCATTAATTTAATATGAAGAATGTAAAACAACAGCAGATAAATATGTTTATGAGAGAACACAATAACATTCCAATTGCTAGTGCCTTTACTGTAAATATATCATATAAATGTATCGTTAAAATACAAGACATTACCTAAATAACTAAAAGAATACTTTTTGACAAAAATTATATTACCTTTGACGTTGATATTGTATATTATGAGTTCCCTCTAAAAGTATGACTCCAATAATGTTTGTGACTCCAACGAAGTGCAAATTAAACAAAAAAACTTTGTATTGTGTCGATATGGTGTGTGCGTTTTCTTTGTTTTCGCATCCCAAGCGTAATGCGTCATCATTGAATGACATCTTCACTAATTAGAAACTTTTTAGACGTATTTTTTTGCAAGTACATTTATCTCCAGCTAATATAAATCCTGCAGCAAAAATGTCACAAATATGAATAATTTTTTTCCGGAAAAAAATAACAATGAAATCACAACGAAGTCAAACATCAAGGTATTATGAATTTCTAATTTTCTATTTCCTGTTAACTTGCTTCAGTGCGTGTGACAATGTGTCACGACTTTTGTGTAGATCGTCTTAATTAAGTAAAGACGAAAATTTAAAAAACTATATTTTGCATTTCAAATTTGGATTAAGATGATACTGATTGCTACATGACCCCGACTTCCGAATTTACTATATGTTGTCGAGTAAGCAACTTTGAAGAATGAGCAATAATCAATCCAATGCTTGAAAATGGCGGCTAATATTGACAAATAGTTGTGAAAAGCAAGAGAAAACTCCCGTCTACAGACAAGCTTGTTCAACAAGGTAAAGCCTTTTTGGGAAAGGTGAAAAGAGAAGAATGCTTATTCTTTACGAACTTAGCACAAATCCATCCACTGGCCTAAGAAACAGCAAAAGAGCTGAAAGTACCACCATATGACGTTAAATTTGAACACAATTGACACCCATAGAATGACGTAAGTACCTGATGACAAATACGGCTAACCTGACGTTTACTCCTCTTTTGACTCTGAAGATGACTACAACTAAGGTTGTCGAAACGTCAGTCAGCAACAAGAAAAACAGTCCTTCTCTGGACTTTACCAAACTGGACGATCTACATTTACAAACATGTAACGATACTCCCGGGTTATAACAATTTAGATTAGGAAATTTAACATTGGCAGTTATATATTAGTTATGGTTCCAAAAACTTTAGCATACTATAAAGAAGCATTGGGATGTGCAAGTAACTAGAATGAGCTTAATATGGCTATCCTTTCAGGTAAAATATGTAAACTGAAATAAGGTAATAAAAAAAACGGCATAAGTTTAATGAGTAAAAGGCTGGGTACTTTGTTTAGGTACGTTCAAACCCAAAGATCCTAGTTCCTTGGACAATTTTTATGCTTATAAATCTTCTGTGAAAACTTCAGGTCAATAGGTCTAATAGTTCTTCAGAAATCATAAAAAACGATTCGTCAAAGCTTAAAATTTGTAGATTGAGAAAATCAGCTGCAAATTTGGATTCCCCTAGCCAGTTTAGGTTTAGGGTTTAAACTGCTCCTGTTTTAAGTAAGGTTCCTATTTTGGTTAGTTAAAGACTATATCCTTCTTGATCTGCCTTGTCCCTTTTGTCTTATTATTCTGCTTGACCTGAGTGTTTATTACCTAACGACGAAAGCGCTGATCATCTATCGTATGATATCGACACTAAATAATTTCTCCAATAGAGTTGGAGAAGGGTTTAAAGGTTGTTGTACGACCATCTTGAAATATCCCTTGCATATTTAAAACAGCCCTTAGAAGTTATGGTGCAGGTATCGTCCCAGTTGTAAACGGAGCTCTTACCCGTGTCAATTAGATTCCAGCCTAGGAAGTAAACAGAGCGCGCGCGCGTTAAAACCGGAAACACGTAAAATGAACGAAGGTTGCTACTGGATGACATGATCAATTGAAACATGAGAAAACTTAATTAAAATTGTCAATTGTTTTCTATTCTTAAAGAAATATTATATCCGTTTTTTTGTTTCCTTAGCAAATATAGAAAATGAGAACACGTTACAATTTTATTGAGTTAAAGTTATTTGGTAATTTTTGCCTAACTAAAACGAAAATGGCTTTAAAATTGACATTCAGCAAGCAAAGAACTGAAGGAATCATCCTTCGAATTTGAAGATGAGAGCCATGTTTTAGATGGACGCCAAAGCAATATAGAAAATAAATTGTTAAAGTGCTATGCTACTGAAATTTTTTTTAAAATATACAAGCTTGAGGCAAAAGACTGTGACAGTTGTCGAGTTGATCACTCCTCACAAAGCAGACACGATTGTTTGATGATGCTGAATGATGAAAGGGTAACGATATATTTTGATGATGCAATATTAGAAATTGATGACGAAAAGGTCATGAAATCCTTCTTTGATAGTTTACAAGACATGACTCCGATAGTAAATGGGCTAGAACTTATCAAGTACACTTGCAATGATTGGAGAAAAATGATTTTGACAGAAAAAAATAACAAATTAGAATATGAGACGTTGATATTCTTAAATATATTTTATTGATATATAACATTTTTAATTAAAAAAACTAGCAACGACCACTGTGAAATAAAATGAAATCAATCTTACTGACTGTTCTACTGTATCAATTTTCAAAAGATAAAAATTATGAAAAGACATACTCAAAAAAATCTTCGAGAAATGTGTCTACTTCTTCGTCAAAACATCTAGAGTATAAACCAATAGACATTACATAAAATAAACGAATACAACATTTAGCAAGCATATTATTTATTTCACTTCCAAGCATATAGGACATTGAAAAGGCAAGGGATTCCACTAGCCTTTCCTACACCTTAGAAAGGTGGACTTTATGCCTTCAGCTTGGTGGACGAATCACCCATAGGTGGCAGTGTTCACACTGGCCTACAACAATGAACAAAATCACAACTTAAATTTTCTAAAGTCATATCAAACATTGAAACTGCATTCCAACTCCAATTACTCAAAATTGGTGTAATTGTGTTTTGTGTAGGCATTCTAGACGGTAGAGATTCGCCGTTTACTGAAGACATTGCGTGAGACTTTGGCGTGAGTTCTTTTACATGCACAATATTGACATAGGCTCTATTGTTAGCCGTAATTTTCCAATGGAGCGATTATTTCCTTGGCATGCGTGTGTTTTAGATTCAATGAAGACATTAAATTATTAAAACAGTTAATTAACTCGTATGTCTGCAGGCCTAACGTACTTCAAGCACCGCCAATTAAGATTGTGAAATAACGTTCAAGGTCATTGTAAGTTTAATTTTTGAAAAAATATTATGTATCATAACTGTCTCAAAAATTATAGCTATAGTCTTAACAATTATTATCTCTGGAATTTTTAACTTGTCGTTATACTATGAAAACAAGCAAGAAGAAATTTTTCATCATTCGTGTGGAGATTTAATTTTGATGGAAATGTGATTAAAAGAAGCTTTAATCAAACAATGAAAAATGCAGACAAAACTTAATCCTCGAGGTAATTATAATCGGAAAGCACAGCTAGAGTCAACATATTTAGGAAACTGTAGATTTGCTATTTTGGTATTTTTCATGGAAAAAATTTTGACGGAAAAATTATTAAAAGAAGCCTTAATCAAACAGTTAAAAATGTAGACAAAACTTAATCCTTGAGGTAATTATAATCGGCTAGCCCAGATAGAATCAACATATTTATGAAACAGTAGGTTTACTATTTTGGTATTTTTCAAGGAAAAAATTTTGACGGAAAAATGATTAAAAGAAGCCCTAATCAAACAGTTAAAAATGCAGACAAAACTTAATCCTTGAGGTAATTATAATCGGCTAGCCCAGCTAGAATCAACATATTTATGAAACAGTAGGTTTACTATTTTGGTATTTTTCAAGGGAAAAAATTTTGACGGAAAAATGATTAAAAGAAGCCCTAATCAAACAGTTAAAAATGCAGACAAAACTTAATCCTTGAAGTAATTATAATCGGCTAGCCCAGCTAGAATCAACATATTTATGAAACAGTAGGTTTACTATTTTGGTATTTTTCAAGGGAAAAAATTTTGACGGAAAAATGATTAAAAGAAGCCCTAATCAAACAGTTAAAAATGCAGACAAAACTTAATCCTTGAGGTAATTATAATCGGCTAGCCCAGATAGAATCAACATATTTATGAAACAGTAGGTTTACTATTTTGGTATTTTTCATGGGAAAAAATTTTGACGGAAAAATGTTTAAAAAAAGCCCTAATCAAACAGTTAAAAATGCAGACAAAACTTAATCCTTGAGGTAATTATAATTGGCTAGCACAGCTAGAATGGACATATTTATGTAACTGTAGGTTTACTATTTTGGTATTTTTCATGGAAAAAAATTTTTACGGAAATATGATTAAAAGAAGCCTGAATGAAATAATTGAAAAATGCCTACAAAATTGAGTCATTGGGACATTTATAATCGGATTCATGATACGTAACACAGCAAAAAAAAAATTCAATGGAATGATAACAGCAATCGTTACACACAAACACAAAATTATGTTTAAACATTTTGAACTGGCAGAAAAAACAATCCTTAGATAGAATAAACAGTAAAGACAATCACATGTATTTGTCATGGAAAACGCCCGTTACGTATGGACGGGAGGCAAAAACAGAGAAAAAAACGTTTGTTTTTTGAAAAATACCTGGCTACGTGTGGACAAAACCTTAAACATAGCGAGAACCTGCGCATTGCAAAGTTAAATAATTCCTATTTTCATATCGTTAATATGGAGAAAGAATTTTGATGGAAATATGATTAAAAGAAGCCTTAATCAAACAATTAAAAATGCAGACAAAACTTAATCCTCGAGGTAATTATAATCGGCTAGCACAGCTAGAGTCAACATATTTATGAAACTGTATGTTTACTATTTTGGTATTTTTCATGGAAAATATTTTGACGGAAAAATGGTTAAAAGAAGCCTTAATCAAAAAATTAAAAAATGCAGACAAAACTTAATCCTTGAGGTAATTATAATCGGCTAGCACAGCTAGAGTCAACATATGTATGAAACTATAGGTTTACCATTTTGGTATTTTACATGGGAAAAAGTTTTGACGGAAATATGATTAAAAGAAGCCTTAATGAAATAATTGAAAAATGCCTACAAAATTGAGTCATTGTCACATTTATAATCGGATTCATGATACTTAACACAGCAAAAAAAACATTCATTGGAATGATAACAGCAATCGCTACACACAAACGCAAAATTATGTTTAAACATTTTAAACTGGCAAGAAAAACAAACCTTAGATAGAATAAACAGTAAAGACAATCACATGTATTTGTCATGGAAAACGCCCGTTACGTATGGACGGAAGACCAAAACAGAGAAAAAAACGTTCGTTTTTTGAAAAATACCCTGCTACGTGTGGACAAAATTTTAAACATAGCCAGAACCTGCGCCTTGCAAAGTTAATAAATTCCTATCTTCGTATCGTTAATATGGCGAAAGGATTTTGACGGAAATATGATTAAAAGAAACCTCAATCAAATAATTGAAAAATGCGGACAAAATAAAGTCATTGTGACATTAAAAAAACTCAAGCACTGCAGATCATTTGCATTAATTCGACAAAAGTTTTGCAGCCAGAGATAGAAAAAAAAGAGCCAAGGAAGAAAATGGTTTCTATTGAGAAGCACAGATGCTTTTGCAAAAACGGCGGTCTGAAACATTTTACTTCCAACGAGGGCCGCATCTTCCTAAAGTGCGCCAAAGAAAAATGTAATTGATTCACGCCCGAAGAAAAGTACTTGCAGCTTATAGACGTGTACGATAAGAATGTGCTGAAGGAATTCAAGCCGAACCATTTTCCACTCTGCGAGTGCCAAGTGTTTGCATGTTTGTGGGTATCGAACTCGGCCAACAATCCTTGCCGACCCTACTTTCGCTGTAAGCATATGGCAAGTGAAAACAAATGTTCATTCTTTCATTGGGCTGACGTATCGATGAAAGGCATTCGAAAAACTAAAAAAACATCAGCACCCGATAGAGAGTTGGGCACCTACGTACCAAAAGCTGAAGAATCAAAGCGCTCCAAAATAATTGTGGAAAATTCATCCAACGATGAAGAAAAGTGATATCCAAAGACATAATTTACAAACTTTAAATTTTTAAATTCAATATAATCTTGATGTGTTTACAATATAATCTATGTATGAATTTAAATTTCAAAACTATTTTTTGCTTATTACATCATGACATGCGCGATGACGATCTATGTAGGGGCAAAGTACTATAGGGAAAGGGCAAGGTTGGATCTGTCTTACAACAGATTAGCTTTACCAAGAGTGATCAATATTAGTGTCTTAATATGTTTTGATATGGATTTATATGACCTGCGTTTGAAGAAACGTGCTGAGCGCAAAAATTCGAAGGCAAAACGTTTTATAAGAAAAATCCAAAAAGAATTGGCTAAGCTAAAATCGGACTTACGCAAAGTCTTACGTTGGCAAGAAAAAACTGCCAAGCTACTAGAACAAAAGTTAAAGCTGCTGAAAATAATAGATCACCATTTGGCTGATGTCTCCAAGACACAATACACTTCAATATGGAGATGATATCCGAATAACATGTGAAAAAGTTTGGGGCATCAGCGTGTGTTTTCAGGGCTACGATGGAAAGACCTAGAGGTGATAAAGTGTACAAGATTGAAGATATTGTTAAGGAATTAAACGAACTTTTTGCCAATACAATTGATCACGTATAAGAAAATATTTGTCTATTTTCATGCTTTTCCCTCACATAGCTTAAAACAAGAAAATGTTTTTTTTTGCACGCAGGTAAAGAAGGTGTGTGATTTAGTCACACCTCTAAAAGACAGAATGCGAATCATGTTCCGCTCGAGTGAACTCAAGTCTTCATAAGCACGCAACTGTTGCCTGCAATTCAAATGAGTTCAAACCGGGTGATGTCCGAAGTAACGAATTTTTTGCAGATTAACGAAAACATCCCTTTGGATCAGTCGTTTACTGTTGATGTTGTTGCTGTAAGACAGCCGACAGAGTAAGGTAAAAAACATTCTACTTCATTAAAAGTCTTAGATTATAAAGAAGATAGCCTAGTTAAAAAGTTAATTATTACTATACGAAATAAAGATAATTTCTGCTGTGCAAGCACACTTGTTGTTGCTAAGGCCATAGCGGACAAGAATCCAAAACTCAAACAATTTAAGCAGGGTAAATTTATTCAGAAACGAGAAGCTTTGAAATTATACAAGAAGGCCAATACTTCCTATGGACCTTGTGGACTCCGGTAGTTGTCGAAGTTTCAAGGGGTTCTATTAGATTATCAAATACAGGTTATTGATTTTAATGCTCGAAATACAGTCATTTATGAGGGCCCTCGCCAAAACAAAAAGCTTATTTTACACAAACAAGGTGATCATTACAATGTTAATAACCCTGCGAAACTTCCAGCTTTCCACGGTGAACGTTTCTACTGTGACAAATGCTTTCAGTTCTTCAAAAATGGTTTAAATCACCCTTGTTATGATGTCTGTAAAACGTGCACACAAGAAGACTGCGTTGAGATTTCATATGAAAAACATATGTGTTCGGTTTGTAGGAAGATTTGTCACTCTACTGCATATTTTAATCGTCACAAAAAATTGCGTCGGTCCTAAGGGGTTGACTTGCTATCAATGTGTGACAAGTCGTTTCGATGTCAAATGTGTTCATCTATAGCTGATAAAGACAAACAAAACGAACATCTCTGTGAGGAAACTTGATGTCATATATGCAATAACTTTGTACTTGATGATCATTTATGTTTCATGCAAACGGAAAAACCAAAACCAAAGAATGATAGTCTAATATTTTACGATTTTGAGACAGATTTTTCAACCGGAGAACATGTGGTTAATTCTGCTGTTGCACAATATTTAGACGGTACAGAATTTTTTTTCAAGGGTTACTACGCATTGAACAAGTTTTGTTCCTTCTCATTTTCAAGAGAACATAAAGGTTTTACAGCAATTGCCCATAATGCTAAGGCATTTGACGGTGTTTTCATTCAGAGATGGTTATTTGAATACAGACCGACTGCTGATACACATGTTACTAATTCGGGACAGAAAATTATGCAACTGACAGTGAAAGATTATCAAATCCGTTTAATTGACTCGCTGAACTTTTTACAAATGCCTTTAGCTAAGTTTCCCAAAACATTTGGACTCGATGAAACAAACTTTTCCAAAGGTGACTTTCCGTTTTTGTTTAATACAATAGAAAATCAAAATTATGTTGACCCGATACCTGATATTAAATATTACAGTCCTGATTCAAAGTTCGGAAAAGATCGCACTAAATTGATTGCGTGGCATGAAGAACGAAAGGAAAATAACTTTGTCTTTGATGTCCAAAATGAAATGGCTAAATACTGCTCTCAAGACGTTACCACACTGCGTTTATGTTGTTTGTAATTTAGGGATTTATTTCTCGCGGAGACTAAAGTTGATCCATTCTGTTATTGTACCATTGCAGCAGCCGTAATTGCAATTTATCGGTGAAAATATCTTCAACCAAACACAATCGGAATCGTACCGAAAAATATGTATCGAAATTCAAATAAACCCTTCTCTCAAAGCGCAATCGTGTGGCTTGAATTTGTATCTGCGCAAACTAACTGCAAAATACAAAACGCTCTCAATGGCGGAGAAAAGAAAGTCGAAGATCCGGAATTAGATAAAGTGTACTATGTCGACGGCTTTTGTGGAGGAACAAACACTATATTTTCTTTTTATGGCTGTCTTTATCATGCATGCCCATCTTGTTACGATTTAAGAAACGATCATCCCTTTTTTAATGAGAAACAGATGGCTGACGTATTTGATGAAACAATTAGACGACAAAATAGACTTTTACATTTGGGTTAAGAGGTTAAGACGATTTGAGAACATGACTATTACAAACTGAAGGAAACGGATGAAATGAAACATTTTTTGGATACAAATGACATTTTAACGAACTTGAAGCACGCGATGCGTTTTTTTGGTGGCAGAGTCAATGGGTTTAAGCTTTGTAGGGATGCCCAACAAGTTGAAACATCTTAATATGTTGATTTTAAATCGTTGTATTCTTATGTTAACAAAACAAAAGTTTATCCTATATGTCGTCCAACAATTATTCGCGAGAATTTTGAAACAATTTCGAATTATTTCGGACTAATAAAATGCACAGTTTTAGCACCCTGAAATTTGTATCTTCCAATTTTACCTGCACGAATAAAGGATGAACTCTTTTTTCCTTTATGTAAACAGTGTGTTGTACAAAACTCTTCAGTGTGTACTCATTCGGAAAATGAACGTGCTTTTTGGGGTACTTTTACCACAGTTGAAGTGTTGAATGCTGTCGTAAAAGGTTATAAGTTTATTGAAATTTTTGAATTTTGGCACTTTAAAAACACAAGCTCGGATTTGTTTTCGGATTATGTGAATTACATTCTCCGTATAAAGAAGGAGAGTTCAGGATTTTCGAGTCGTATACAAACTCCTGAGGACAGACACAAATACGTGGCCGACTATTATGAAAACGAGGGATTACTGTTAAGGCATGATTAAATAGACTACAATCCAGGTTTAAAGCATTGGCTAAGCTATGTCTTAACAGCTTGAGGTGTAAACTTTGTCAAAAAGACAATTGACTAAATACAGAATTCATTAATGATCCGCTACATTTATACAGACGTTTGAACGGGGCCGACATTGAAATGCACAATCTTTGCATCTTGAATGATGATTTAGTCGAAATTGTCTTTAGGAGAAAGCATGAGTTTGAAGTAAAAAATAAACTAACAAATATTTTTATACGAATTTTTACAACTGCATGGGCTAGATTAGAATTTTATAATGTGATGGATCTGTTGCAAGAGAGCCTTTTATATGTAGATACAGATGGTTGTATTTGTGTAAATAAACAGGGGGTCCAAGGCCACTCTTAGGGGAATACCTGGGTAATTTAACAAACGAAATCACTCAAAAACAAGGGGTACGTAGTTACTTTACAAGATTTGCATGTGAGGGATCCAAAAAATTATGCGTACGTTGTAAATAATGGGAAAAAACATTGTAAGATACAAGGTTTTACTTTGAATTTTAAGAATAGTCAAATTCTTAATTTTGATTCTATGTGTGAAATGATATCTAGCTATGTACGTTCAGATGACGAAAATAACAAAAATAAAATAGATGTTATGAATAACAGTAAAATAACACGAGAAAAACAGACCCGTTGGCTTGTCAACAGGAAAGAAGAAACGCAGTATCAGATCGTCTACGACAAAAGAATAATTGTCAACTCTGGTGAGGACACATTACTATACGGATATTATTGGTCAACAGCGTCTAACTCTGCTAGTCCGTCTGTAAAGCCCATTATACGTCTTCCCGATTCAATGCTTTATACAATGTTACAGCCCACGGCACTAAGGTGTACATTAAATCATAGCTGTGTTGATGACAAAGCTAACGATGAGACATCTAGTGATGAAGAAATGGAAGACGTTTTGGTGTATAAAGATGTTGTTAAGGATGGCGATGACGGTGACACGATTTTGAGAATGAAGAAAACGCAAACGGCATTAGTTTATTGGAAACTGAGGACGAGGAAGATATGGATTTTGAATTAGGGAACAAATTTGATAAAACATTTATAAATGACATTGAAATGTCTGAAGATGGAAAAAACCTTTATTTTTATCAAAGGTTTTATAGTACTTATTAATTTATTGCTTGTTGACATCACATTAATATTTTCAAAGATACATTTAAAAAGTACTTAATCCATGTCCATTATAGTTTAAGTATTCAATTTATAATAATGATAAGTACTTACACCCTTATCATTCTCCAACTGCTTGATATTTTTCGCAATTCTATGTCGAGGGTCGTGGACCATTACTTCTTTTTCATTTGCATGATAAACGAAGTATGTTGTATTTAGCATTGCTTTTGGTACTGAGACACAATCCAAGGTTTCTAACATTATTTGTGCCAATAAAATGATGTGAAGGCCTTGACTGTTCATAATTCTTGATGGAATAATATTGGCATATGCCGAATGTCTGATCAAGTCTGTTATACAATGTTGACTATTGCTTCCTTGAGTTGAGGAAACCAATCTTTTCACAACGTTTTGCCTTGTGAACGACATGATTAACTAATCAATTGATGAAAGAAAATGTTTGCGATTGCTTATGTGCTCAGTGTTTTAGAGTGGAACATCCTATCAGCTTCTTGTTGATTAAGTATTTAACTTGTTTATAGAGTATATTAAATTGAATCATGCAAGATGTTATATAGTTGTAAAACAATTCTGTTTTCATTGCAAGACAATGGACGTGCGTTTCAAAACACCGGCTAACTTTTACATTATCAGGCAAATCCAATCTGGTAAGAGTCATCTCGTTAGGTCGATGCTTTATAATTTGAATGCGATGTTTCACCTAGTTCCAAGTAAAATCATTTACTGCTATGGCGAACCTCAGATGGAATTTGACGAAATGGTTAAAAGGATACCGAATGTAATTTTTGTTGAAGGGTTCCCTGACAACTTGACCGATATTTTGGAAGGATGTCAAAACTCTTTAGTCATTGTAGACGATCTTATGTCAGAATGCTCTAATGATAAACGAATGTCTGACTTATTCACCCGTGGGTCCCATCATCGAGGGATATTTGTCATGTATTTAACGCAAAATTTATTCCGTCCGGGTAGACAATTCCAACTTGAAACTGCTGCGTTGGCGACCAGTCTTAAATTACTGGCATGTAATATGTAAGAGTGGTTGTATGTTTGATACCAGTAAAATTATAACAACTAAAATCGATGATTAATATAAATTACCAAAAAAAAAATAGTTGCAACACCTGTTTGGAAACGTGACAGTTAATATATATTATACACTTTGCTGAAGGCATTGAATTTGAAATTTATAGAAAGTAGACATAAAGTAAACAAAACATTGCATTTTTTCGCCTTTCGACGAGTAAGGTTAAATTATATACGCAAAAAAATCTCAAGGGAACGATTATATGACTGTAAGATTCTTGCGGCTGAGATGGATATAACTAAAACAATCGACGTGCACAAACTGGTGAAGAAATGGGCTGTTTTGAAGAACCGTAGAGTGTCTTTGTGGGCGGTTACACCAAACAATTCGGGAAATGTAAATGTAATTACTATTTTAAGGACAGGAACCTGAATAGTACTTATTACGCTAGGTTAGGTGCTGCTCAAATAGGTTTGTACATTCCTTGTTTATGTAGACTAAAATTCTTGTGGAATAAAATATTTTGAAACTGTTCTTTTTTTTTTTAAATTGAAAGTTCTGAAGTCAATATTTCCCAAATTCGGCTAAATGCATATCTGGAAAGCCGAAAAATTTCATGCAAATTTAAAAAAAATATTTAGGTAAATATCTATAACATCCTCAAAATCAATGTGTTCGCAACGTTCCTGCCACCAATCAACGTTATACCAACAGCCGTGCTAGTCATGCATGCAATCCAGTGATATACATATGATTGGCTATAGCAAAGCTGTAGAGAAAGTAAAAAGAATGCCATGGATTTTCTAGTAACGTTGAATAGTAATAATCAAATAATAATTATCGCCATCAAAGCTTTATAAACAAAATGAACGTCCTCTATAACCTATACAAAGCTGTATTCCAAGTAAAACAAGGCTCCATTAGTTATTACATATACTATTGTTTTTTTCTAGGACTCCCCGAGGGGATGCTACAGCCCCCTCTTCCCACTCTGGCGTCACCCTTTGAGCAGATTTTCTTGCACACTTGCCTATGCTATCGTAATTTTTGTTATTATTCTTTCTTTTCAACATACACCATTGCTCATTGCATTTTTTCACATCAAAATCTCATAATCCAAACGTACAAGGAATGTAAGCCTAAAATTATTGAGGGAAAGCCAAAATGACCAATGTAAAGTGGTGGTGCTGGGAGGATTTTATTTAAAGGTTTGGAGCAAAACATCTCCATTGGTCTCCTCTCATGTCATAAGAGACTCAAAATGAAACTTCAAGAAGTGCATGCAATACGAATGACGCAACTAGTGCAAGGTTCTGCCTTATTTATTTACTGATTTATTGTGGCTATCTCAACACAACGTTTTTCGTTTTGTCATATTTGTATGTTGAAATGTTTTTTTTCGGGAAATTGAGGTGATTAAACACTAACTCAATGATGTTATGTAACAATGTTAAAGCAACTGAGCTTTTTTTTATAAATCTAAGCAAAACGTGACGACATAAACCTGAAAGTCAAAGAAAGAAGCAAATTTAAGAGACTTTTCATTTTTAACAACTCCATGAACGCTGATATTATTCTTTCCAGGTATTTTTATGCCTAGACAAATGGCTAGAGGTACTGTATTATTGCATCCTAACAAAAAAATGAATTTTTCTTGAAGGAGCAATTGATTTTTTTTTCTTTCTGTTTTAAAAACGACAAATTTTTGTAACATGTTATAATTAGCTAAATAAAGTAAAGTACTAAAAATTGTGAAGAAAAATAAAATAGAAAAATTAAGAAAAAGACAAAAGTTTCATATGAAAAAGACCCAAGAATTGATTAACCAATACTCGTAAGCCCATTCTTTATTTAGCACATCAGAATTTCTGAAAAAATACACCTGATTTGTTGACTGACACAATCGCAACTCGTGCATGTATGAAATTTGAATCACCAACGTTGAATCCGAATTCATAGCAGCTAGGCATGAAATGTGGGCGTGGTACATAACGCCAAAGTGATGCAAACGAATCGAGAAATGTTTGTGCTGGCATGTTCAAAATTTTCTTTCCCATAAATACAAAAGAAGGTGCCAAAATGTAAATTTGTATTTTGCTTAATACGTTTGCAGTCACAATTCTGTAACGTTAGCACTCCAGAATTATGAATGAAACACCGTTTGTTCATCATTTTTAGATTGCCATATCCTTGAATCATAAGTGGTGTTATTCTACAATGCAATTAAAACATAAATGACTAATAATTAAAATAATATTTATTTCAGATAATCAGTATTTTTTGTGTAACAACGGTCAAAGATGTGGTTTTACCCGTCCTTGGAAAAATATGCTTTTTACAACTATATTCTATGCTTTTTCAGTGAGTGGAATGTACATTTATTAATAAAATGTTCTCATGTTGTTGGGAACATTTTACAGAATCATGTAGTCAGTTTCAAATTGTTTGGTAGATATCAAACTTCATTTCATGAAAAAATTTTCGTTCGTCACAAACATCATTGAAATAACAATTTGTTACCAAGAAGCAATATAAAAACACTTTTTGTAAAAAACAAAGGTAAAAATTCCTAATGCCTACAGTCAGCTTTTATAAAAGCATCACAAACCTTAGAATTACATGTTCGTTTGTCCTTAAATTACACCCTTAATTTTTTTTTTTATTAGAATACACCATGGACTTGACATTTTGCTAGCCTCACTGGAGTCACTCAATTTTAGCATTTAATGCCTCGTCAGTCATCAACGTATTCAAAAATCATTAGCTAAAGCTTAAAACGTATCGAATTTATCCAATTTCTGTATTATCTTTTTTTTAGATTCCATATATAATTGATGTAAAAAGTATTAGTTTGTAAAATTAAAAATAAGCATGTAAGTGAAAGGGGCTTGAGAAAAGTCATGTAAAAATGGCAATACATAACAATCCATTAACATGGACAAAGTTTTACTACTGCAATAAGCATATTTTGAATTACCTGAACTAGATCCTCTTCATCAGCTGAAACGATATGTGCCATAGTCTAATATTGTGTTAGTTTCAGTAGCATGTTACTTGAGTCGTATTGTCGCAAGTGATATTTCTCATCTTACAAATGATTATTATCATTAAAGATGATTTTACTCTAAGATGAACTATTGTAGTAGTCCAAGTACTTAAATCAATAAAGGTAACTTAACACTCAATTTATCATCAGCTTTTTAATTATCAATTCATTTGGGCTTGGTTATTTCTGCATTAACTGTATATACTTAAATTATACTTTTACCCTTAAAGCTCATTCGTATAATGAATTTTAAAATTGATATTTACATATGATGTTTGAATTGAAAAATGAAAAAATATGAACAATCTTGTTTCTAAGACCTTTTACAATATTTTTGGATGGGTGGTAAATGCCATAAAGATCAATTCAACTTACAGATTGCGAGCTTCCTCTTATTTTTCCAAGAAATGTCTATCCAATACCTGTGCATTCTTGATTTGATCTAGGATTTCTACGACATTCTGTTTCTTCATAACCCAAATCATTTTGCCATTTGATGTAATAATTTCTCTCGACACGGATTTCACTAATGAAAGAAATCATTGGAATTGGTACAATTGATCATTCTTGACCGATAAAAAGTAGTGACCCGAGAACAAACTATGTTCCCACAAAGCGCTGACAAATACAGTAGCTGTATTTACTTTAATTTACATTGCACTAGGCGTATTAAAATGCTGACTCTGCGAAAAATGAAAAAAAAATCATTAATACTAGGTACTTTAACTTTTTCATAAATGTATGATTTTGTACATTGCGCACAAAAATGTATTTATCGCTTCCGCTTAATCATAACAAATCGAAAATCAAGGAGGTTCTTGGGCTGATGAGCTCTGTTTTCTGTGCGCGTGACATTAAAGTGTACTCTCTTTTGGGTAAAAATTGGCAATGCGTGAAAGCACATGCCGAGTTATTAAAATAGAAATAACAAGTATAACATAAAATAAATTAGTTATTTTACACAATTCAAATAAAAATCTTTACGAATAAAGTTTTTCTGTATAGCACAGAAAGGGTAGGGGGATAAAAACGCCATAAACCTCCTGAGCTAAGGAAGCCGCCCAAACCCATCAGCCTCAGAATCGCCTGCACAATAAAATATATAAGAACACTAATATTTTTTATTTTTTTTTAAAAAAATAAAAAACAAATGTTTAAAGGGGAACTCCACCCAAAAATAATGTTGCTCTTAAAACTTTGTCTGTCCCATGAAAATAAATATGCGGCAATTTTTTTGTTTGTTTGATTCAATATTTTCACAAAAAATGAGTTGAAATGCAGCAGCTAGAGCATCCGGTGCGTGGGAGCAGAAATATGTCAGCGGCTTGTATTGACGTCATATCGTCAATTGCTCCTCAAAGCATTATGTAAAGTCATTGCACAGTCATAATAAACTTGCGTCAAAATGCTTCTCCTAATCACAAAATGTTTCTTTTCGAAACGTCAGAATTTTTTATTCGTAGGTATATACACAAGCAACTTTTATAGCTTACATGCAAGTATTGAGCTGGTTATTTGTATTCTGTTTTAATAAAACGTTTTCACATCCATAAAGGCCATTATGGCACAGTTTCCGCACTACATATAGAACTTGAATGTCGATTAATATTATTTTTTAAAAAATACGAAGGTTTCTTTGTGTGGAAACTGTGCGCAATGCCGTTTGCTTGTCCTCCGAATTCAACCTTAACAACAGTTTCCACTGATGTGAAACCAATCTATTGCCCTTAATAAACATTGAATAATAATAAACATGGTTGTGTAACTCATTACGGTTAGAAAATAATCCTACATAAAACCATTGTAAAAATTGCCAGTGCTATTAAAAACGAACACCTCATATTGATCACCAATATGATGTGTGGCATTTGTCTAAATCTGTCACAAAAAAACTAACAAAGAAGGCTAACATTAAAGGAAATGATGACTTGACCCATTGGATTAAGTCCATTTCTAATCATTTTTGGTGGTGCTCTGCAAGTTGTAACAAGAATGCAGAAGAATTGGTGGAAAAATGGAAGTCTGTCCTTAACCACATTTCCAACAAGCATTTCTGGAAGGGGGACACATATTTTCATCAATGTTGCCACCAACAATTAACAGAAAAAGAAACAAAGCAGAAGAAGTGGTTATCTCCTACTTCACAAGCATATATCGCTGCAGAGAGGGTGATATGTGACAAGAGGCTTCTAAAAGACCTGCAGAAGCTATCTGAGTTTTGTCACACAGGAGAGTTGGAGGTTTACCATTCCCTTTTACTTAAATATTGCCCAAAGCGAGAGCATTTTACATTTCCTGGGATGGTAGCCCGCACTCAGTTAGCAGCATTAGATCACAACAACAATATTAAACGTGATAAAGCAGTCCTTAAGTCAGGGACAAACAAAGGGCAAGACCGTTTCAAAATGATTTTTGCTTAAACACAGAAGCAATGGGTTGTAAAAGCAATGAAAGAAAAGAAAGAGTACCAGTACATTGATAAACTACTTGCGGAGGTTGTGAATGCATGCAAAACTGAGGGGATTGAACTTGTACATCATGGCGAGAATCTTCCAAAGAACATTTTTAAATCATGTCCACCCAGGAAAGAAGTACTTGTAAAGGAACATCAGTGTAGATTTGCATAAAATGTCAGTGGTGATGTTAGCTATGGCAATAGGTTTTGCCATACCCATATAATATGATGTTGAATCAGTGAAGACAACTTTTGTACTACGTAAAAAATGTTCATTCTTAAATATTAACATAGCAAAACCTTTTGCTATAGCTAGTTTCACCACTGCATTACACAAACTATTCATGTAATTAATTATAGTTACATTGTAACCAGTGTAATAGCCAAGCCACATTTATAATCATTTCTTTGTAAATCTGTTTTTTTTTGTAATAAATTAATAATAATAAATATGCATAGCATGACCTATAAATGAGCTGGCTATGACACTTTAATATTGACATACAAAGTAATTGTAATGGGTATACCTATATCATAATAAAATACTTCATTCATCAACATAGTGAAAGCCTTCAAATTGAAATTCCTCTGCAAGGCCAGGTGGAAGAAATGTTTCTCTAATGCGAGTAACTGCACATGATGGAAAAATGATTCTCACTCTCTACCCAAGACACCCCAGCACCATCTTGCCAACTGTCTATATGCAATATGGCGGTACAGTTTGTCTTCGGGCCCATCATGTGCTACCTCATATTGCTGCTTGTACTGGTACCAAGCTGTTTGTAAAACCCACCTGTTAAGACAAACAGGCTCAAAACCAGGATGTTGTGTAATGCACAACGGGACTTTGGTGGTCTCATTCGTTTCTACTGCCTCTAAATTTTTGTCACAAATATTGGAAATCTCTTTGCAGCATAAACATTCCTCGTTATTATCCATTATTTGGCAGTTACCACATTGACACCTGAATATGTTAAAAGAAAGGATCTTGAAAAGTAAATGTCAAAACTTCAATAAAAATTGTATGTTACAATAAAAACTTTAAAATCTAAAGTATTATGTGTGTGTGGACGTGGTCAACTTCAAAAACTGAAAACGTACTTTTGAGATAGAAACAATGGTCTACAATAATATAACATTTTACTACTCACCATTCAAGATTGTCGCGCCGAGATTCATCGTCAACATACAAAAATTCCTGTTCTTCGTTATCCTCAAACTGGTGAGCTTCTTCGTGTTCATCAGCCGGCCATTCGGGCTCAAACTGATATGGCCGAATATTGTTTGTTGGATTGTCTTCCATTTCACTATCGATTGGTGAATTAGGCCGAGGTTATTCCAAAAAAGCCATTATAAGCGATTGTTTTGTTTTTGTGCTAGGCTGTGCGTTATTATTTTACCTTGTTGTAAACGCAACTCCAAATCGGTTTGACGATATGACGTCAAAATAATTTCCGCTGACGCTTTCTGTGACCACGCTGCTAAGCCTCAAAACAGCTCAAATAGCGCACTTGAAGACGCAATTTTGTCAAAAATAAAATAGCTGATGTAAAAATTTCAAAATATAGTAACTTTTGCATAAAAATGGAACTTTTAAGACCAACATTATTTTTGGGTGGAGTTCCCCTTTAAGAAGATGCGACCTAATGTTCATCTATGAGTGAGATAAAGAGATATCAATCCCACATGCTATGCTGTTAATAGTGAACGTAGCCCTTGCATCCGAACACAGAATGAACATAATGCAAAAAGAAATCATGCAGCCGCTAGCCTAACCCCTGCATCAGCTAAACGACAGCAAGTAAGATCATTTTGGCTAACCTCACTTACAACGGAAAATTTACTATGGGCATTTGTCTTGCCAAACAAAAATGCAGCCACCGTAAGTCCCCAGCCATTGCAACGAAGAAACATTTAAACTTGGAGCTCTAGTGTATTTGTGAAATGCGTGCGACCGCTAACGACCAATCGCACGAATCTGGGCATCAGAAAAACCCCGGTCTGCTGCAAACGTAGCTGCTCCGATCCGAAAACTATGCCCTTTTGTATTTGGATTAATCCAGATCATACGATATAAACACTGAAGCTAAGAAATTGGTTAATAAAGTTTGTGGGACAGGGTTACCTGAACTTAGTTGAAACAACAGTCCATTCGAAGAATCTCGAACAGAAAAGTAATCCAGCAAGCTTTGAACCGGACAGATATCTGAACGACGCAATAACGTCAGAAGGGCAGGTCGTTCGTTATACGAATGTTTGAAGTCCTTTAATGTTATCTTAATTTCGATTGTTTTATTTGTTGCATCGACCACCTTAACTACCTGGTTAATATTGATAACTGAAGGTGACCTATGACAAGTTGTAATCTCACCTATACGTAAAAAGGCAAAAAATGCAGTGGTGCACATCGCTTGAAAAAGCCTCTTGTCATACACAGTGGAAGTTAATGTTGCTATATTCCGCAGAATACTGCTAAGTGAGGGCAAAGTAATTGCAACCGAGAATCAATTCGAGTTCTTATCTTTTTATAGCCTTTTAAAATCTGAACAATCCAAAAAGCTTTACTAGGATCAGGGTAATCCGCCAATCGATGACAGTACCCAAGCGCAGACACATATGTAAGCAACGTAGAAGGCGCATACTTACGGAGAAAGCAATAAATAAACTGAGATCTGTCGTTGAAATGGGAAGTGAAACTAAAGCTCTTTAAAGAGCCTCTAGCAAAAATTGTTGGAATAATTTCCAAGCACGACGATAAGTTGGGACTGACGATGGCAGCAAACTAGATTGTAGTGAAATAGAAGTTACAGCTTCCAATTGTGCGGTAGTAGATGTTCGGGAACAACCGACGGCGAAGTGTGAACGTTTGCGGGGGCTAGCTCTTTGAATTTTGAAACCTGAAAACGCGACAAAGCATCAGCTAGATGCTTGTACACGCCTGGTATATGTTTGGCACGGAGCAAAATGTTAAGTTTTAAGCAAGATAGCCCCAGGCGACGAACAAATATCATCACTGTCGGGTCCCGAGAGGTATATCTATTTATAAGTTCTGCTTGGTACGACGAAGAAAAGCTATGCCTGGTACGACGTACGACCATGCATGCAAAGTTCAACAAGCCAATCAACGACTGGATTTCTTTTAACGTGGCCTTTTTCCTTTTGAGTAATTCTCCGAGAAGCGTGCCTGTTTTTGAGGATTTTGTCCTCTGGAAGATGGACTTCCATAGCATGCGTATCGAGCTCAATGCCAGCAAAAGTGAGGATATTTACAGGACCAAACGTTTTTTCTGGAGCTATTTGTTCACCGACATGAGCACAAAGGGATGTAAACTTTTGTAATGCAACGCACTATTGGTCGAATGAAGGGGCAGCAAGGAGATTATCATCAAGAAAATGAATAATATGTTCAATGCTCAAATAGGTTTTAGCGATCCATTCTAGTGCAGTGCTAAACATTTCAAAAGTGCGGCAGGACGATGCGCAGCCCATAGGCATTGCCCGATCAAAATAGTAGTTACCCTGCCAAAACATTCCCAAAAGGGGGTAATCCTGTGGACGTATGGGAATGATGCGAAATGCATTCTTAATATCAGTTTTTGCCAAAAAACAGCCTTTCCCCAAGAGCTTAATAATTGCAGTGGCATTATCCACTCGCGAATAAGAAACTGTTGTATATGCAGAAGGAATACCATCGTAATAGACGCCCCATGCCGAAAAGACAAATGGTGAATCAATCGAAATTCGCCCGGAACCTTCTTTGGCACTACACCTAAAGGTGATACATGCAAGTTTGGAAATGGAATTTGAGGAAAGGGCCACGCAATTTTACCTGCTGCAATCTCTTTTTCAAGTTTAGCGCTGACTACATCCGGATTTTGATTCGCCGAAACTAAATTGTGCGCCTGAATTGGGTTATAAACACCCTCAAATTGAAGAGGAAAACCCTGCGTAAAGCCTTCAAATAACTCTAAAACGCTTTGGGCATTGCATCCTTGTAACAAAGGTAGTAAACAGTTAATTTTTACGGGGGTTGGAAGCTTGTGTAGTTGTTGCTGATCTTCCAGCCGTGTGAAACTTGCCTGAGGGACGAAAATTACACCCTTTGGCTGGATGCTGCGAACCACATTTAAAACAAGTATGTTTGTAAGAGCAACCTGAACATTTCAATCCTCTGTGAAAGATTTGACAAAATCCCAATGGAACGAAGATGCCCGATGGAGAAGACTAAGACTATCCGGGACGTGACTGATTGACGCTATTACGACTAAAACTTTGCGCTCTGATCCACAACTCAAAATGAGTTGTCCCCCAAGGCATATCGTGCAAATGAGATTAGCGCATATAACAAAACTGTGTGTCATAAAATTGCCAGTTTGCACCACGCGCGGCTAAACCACGAACAACCTCAGAATATTTCATCAATGCAGGAGCATCCTGGGGAAACTTACTGGTGTATATCCCAACAAAAATCTGAAAGGCTGAAGTCCACATCTCAATGTTTATTACGGGCTTAGTCTTTGTAGTAGGTTCCAAAGAAAGGGTGGGAATGAAGTCGTCAGTTTGAGTTACTGAGAGATGATATCGACTATCACATCCCCTTGAGCTTAGAAGAGAGCTGAAGTCAACAAACTCGTTTGCCCAGATCTTAGCTTTAATTTTTGAGCTTACTTGAGCATCAATGGGGATGGAAATTGAATTAAAATCTTTGCATGAAGAATGTGGACTTTCAACCGCCAGACTAAGTCGCTGCTCACCTGCAAAATGTTCTAGGGCAGATGCCACTGGCCCCTGCACTTGGGCATCAACCTCAGAACTATTAATAGGTACTTTTCTTTTGTCGCTTACTGTCACAGAGGTCTGCAAACTTTCTTTCATAGCTTGAGCCACCGCTGTGGCGATTTCCGATATGTTCGCATAGTTGATGTTGGTCGCAGTTGACGATGACATCGATGATTCGGGCACAGCGGACGACTCATTTTCTGCTGACGTGTGTGTAGGACCAGGACGAGTTCGTTGACCCCGAGACCTTGGTGTCGATACATGTGCTCGACAAAACAAACTGTCCTTGCGGGTTACAATGAACACAATCACAGGACAATAAAGTGTGGCCAACTTTATTGAAGGCACGATGCTCCCAAAGAAAAATGCCAGGTATTTTATCCAGAAAAACAGACAAATACTGACGTAAAACTGCCGCTTTCTTGTTAAATGCAAAATCAGGAGTTTGCGAGTGACTGATGCTCCTGTTAATCACCTGACACAAAACTACTGTCCTCACATGAAGGTCATTCTTTAAAAACAAAACTAACTCCTCCAAACGAGAGCCTGCCGTCTCGGGAGACAACTCTGACAAGTCATTTGTCCCTAATTCCAAAATAACTATGTCTGGAAATTGGTTTTTAATGAATGGTAAGTGATATTGAAAAACTTTATCAACTGTACGACCTCCAATACCATGTAGAGAGACGCAGCCCGACGAAGCCAAGTTAAAATTTTGTTTTGCCCGAGGGTCAAAATGCTTATCTAAATCCTCCTGTAGACGGCGAACAAATGAATGACCAAAACCTAAAACTTGTGTTACATTGCTCCACATATTTAACAAGATAAGCGTAGAGTAATTAATTTGTATGCAAAACATATAATATAGTACCTGGATTTTTCGATAAATTTCACCTGGCGAAGGTAACTTGCTGAATGATATGTGATTTGTTTGTGCATTACCTATAAGGCTAATACCTGCGCACGTGAGTCACACTACGTACATGTTAACAAAATGCAAATAACTGTAGGCAACATCCTGTTTGCACTTGTAGCGTCCGCAATGAACCTTGGACTCCATGACCTTAGCACGCGGATTGCTTTGAGTAAAAGTAGCAAACTTTCCCAGTACTTTTTTATATGTTAAGAGTGTGTCCCACCCTCTCTTTGTTTCCCCCTGATTAACATAACTCTATTTACAATTTAAACTACAAAATAACCCGCGGAAGCTATAAAATTATTATTCGCTTATGCAAATAACTCCTTTTTGTCAAAGCAATTAAATAGTTGATTTCTATTTCTGTTTACAACCACAATCAGCATAGTCAAGGGGATGTTAAAAAAAAGGAGGAAGTTTTGTCTCCGTGTACATTAACATTAGTTCTACCTAAGTAGCACTAAACAGTTTGTCAAAATATGTCTTGTGATAGTACGAAGGTCCGCAGTTCTTTAGAAACTTAAAGGCTACACATATTCCATTCCAGACATGTTCGCGATTAATTGTTTCGACTGCTCGAGCTGCAAAATTGAACCAACGATCTTCCTCAGTCATCATTTCTAAAACGTTTTGATACTCTACCAAAGGGTCTGCTTTACTTTTATCCTTTTCAGGTCTTCGTAGCTCTTGAATCTTTTTACTTATAAAATCAACGAAAATTTAAATTGATAAGATCGCTGTGACTAACTTCTTCAAACTCAACAGTGTCTGCATATATCTTTTTAAACGTGTGTGCCATATTTTTTGTTTTTTTTCAAAACGTCCAAAAGCAATGCAATAATGATCAACGCAAATAACATTTTTTAAGACGATAGTTCAACTATACAGTGAATCGTGTATTAAAATACACGATAAGTGCTTTAAAACGTTTAATTGGATGGTTTAATATATTAGATAATATTTCTTGTCAATTGTTTCATTTCCCTTTATTATAATAACCTATCACATTTAACATTCCTCCGCTAAGTTTACACGGGCGCGCCCTGTTTACTTCCTAGGACTGAAAACTAATTGACTCGGGTAAGAGCTCCGATTACTTCCGGGACCATACCTGCACCATAACTATTGCCCTTTTATTTGCTTTAAAGTATTTACACTAGTTAGTCTCCTCATTTGACAGAAAAAAATTTCCTAAGGTGAATAAGTCAAACAAAGTTGATAAACAAATCCATTTTGGTCGATACATCATCTTTCATGGCAATGTAATCTTACTCATATTTTTGGCACACAAACAGGTTGAAAGTTTTCACAAAACCAGATGTATCTAGATATCAAAGCAAATCAGTACAATCACTATTACCTTCATTAATATATCAGGATAATATTTTTGATGCACGCAATTATCTCTATTCCGATGCACTTAACGATGCAACTTCATTCGACATAAGTAGTTAAATTAGACACACGCGTTTCATTTACTTTTTTCCCATCGGATTTGAAATAGAAATACCCATGAACTTTTGCATGTTACTTTTTGATAAATTTATATAAATTATTGGAAGGGACAGATCTAGGTTAAGTCAAGTAATTCATGCAACTTACGTACAATTGCAATGTGCAAAGAAAGCACAATTTTTCAAATGAACTTCAAAATTTGATCGTTACTGTTCTAAGAGACTACTCTACTCTAGCAGACATTTCAGTAATCGTCTAAGTTCAGTTTTCTACGATTTTTGGTTCAAATTCATTTACTTAAAAGGCAGTAAAATATTAACAAAACCGTATATCTTACTGAATCGGGTACCTTGACTTATTAGTGGAGTAACTGAGGGGCGGATCTACGGTAGTAATCATCAGATGATTATTTTCTGAACATTCATGCTGATTTAAGCTTTTTCTTGCGGCCTCCTTAACAGCTCTGCTTTCATCTAAACACATTGGCCTGAATAAAAAGCACATTGATACATGTAAACAAAAACTTAAGCTTTATTAATAGAATACTACTTACATAAAATTTCCAGAGAATGACTTAATTACGTCATGGTCATCTTCAATTTGAAAAGCCCTACTTGGGCATCAGAAGGCTTTAACCCTTCATTGTTTTCAACTTATACCAACTATTCGTAATGTACCTCATATTCACTTTAAAAATAGTCCGATATTGGAGTCTCACTGCCACTACTTTCATTCAATCGCCCCACTGAGCAAAAATACCAAGTAAATAGAGAAAATTCTTTGCTTAGATCTTTTTTACATATATTGATAGTAGAGGTTTCTGAATTGCCTGTAATAGTATTGGCTAATTTACCAGCTGCATATACCAAAACATATCCACCATCTCGACAAAGCGTACGGTCAAAATCTTCCTATTTCTTCAAAGCTGCCTGGCGCACCTCATCATTATTCATATTTTTTCCGACTTTTACTGGAAACGTCTTACCAAAAAATGTTTTGGGTTCCTCTCCCTCGTAGTACAGCAGGCCGATATTAATAAAAACGTCATTTTTAAACTTTTTAGATGAACGAGATTTTTTTCATTTTTGGCCGAAGTGCGAATGTCTCTCAGTTTTCTTTTACTTCATGAATGTTGACAAATTTGCACAGGAGCGAATTACAATTGGTAAACCATCGCGTGGTAAACAGACTCTCTTTTTACAACATCCTCTCCCCAGTTAAGACTTCTTGTTCATAGACTCCTGTAGATTTGAAAGTTTAGCTTTCTTATTGAACTTTGCTTTCGCATAGCGATAACTGATTTTGCGCATTTGGTCAGTTTTGTTTTGCATGGCAATATTCAATTTGTTTATTACTTTTAGTTTAATTTGCGTCATTTAGTCTCCTTAGTTAACTATAAATTGATAATGCTATAAATTATGATACACTTCGCTTAAATTTTTCGTCTTTTGGAATATGACAGACCAGCAAATTTAGCTATATACGATTTATAAAATGTATTTTTTGCATTGAAAGAACGATATGGGGTGTAAAATGATTATACCGTTCTTATAATTATTTACAACTACAATGACGAGCAATTGTTATTGTTATGACAATTGTTGTTGTCTCCACCATTTCTTACTATCTTGGCCATTCTTTTTATGTTAACCATCACCTACACAGTTTTACAAGTGTCCTAACATGTTTTAATATATTTATGCAATTTAAGACACGTACATTACAGGGGTTAGTTGTTTATTAGGCTGTCATTGCTTCAATTTTTATTAAGTTGGCTTTAAACTGCACAATATAAAGTAATAACCTTCCCTGTTGTGTTATAGTGGAGATGAAGTAGAAATTAATTGCTGATATTTGATAAAATAAAAAGTCGTTTCGAACAATGACAACTATTGACAGTAATGGAAATTTCTTTATATTTTGGCAAAAACAAACATTTTCTTTGACATTTGATCTTTACGCTTCAGGCTTATTTCCTTGGGGATTGGTTAATAAGCCTAATAAGCAGATCGAATGGAAATTAATAAAGATGGTTAAATGTTAAATGAAGATATGATCTTCGCACTTTGCTGGGCAATTTAAGCAATTGTCTCAAGGAACCTGAAAAATTCAGGGGACTCAACGGGATTCGAAACCATGTCCTCTGCGGTGCCGGTGCAGTGCTCTGACCAACTGAGCTATGAAGTCACACAGTGGTGAGCAGGTCAATATAGTTGGGCTCATGTTTTCTCGTGAAAATAATTTCATATGAAAGAAAACATGGAAATTTGTGCTCAAAATCTTTCTCACTCAGACATGACTTTGCCCGAAATGTTTGAGAATGCCTTTAGAGAAATAATGATGGCTGCCACAAAGAGTGTAGAGATTAGTTTTGATGACAACATGTATAAACAAATTGACGGGGAGCTATGGGTTCTCCACTTCGACCGGCTCTTGCGAATATCTTTGTTGGCTATCATGAATGCAAAATGCTTGCATCTTCAGATTTTCCGGATGTGCTGTGGTATAAGCGTTATGTGGATGACACCTTTTCTTTGTTTAATAACGATAAAAATCGTGAACTTTTTCTTAATAAACTTTGCTCTCTTCACCCTGCACTAAATTACACCTCTGAACTAGAGTCCAACAATCAATTAATTTTATTAGATGTTCTTGTACACAATGGTCAGTTCTTAACGAGAATTCATCGCAAAGCAACTTTCACTGGTTTGTACACACGCTTTGAACCTTTCTCTTCGCATAGAGAAAAGATTTCTTTAATAAAGTGTTTGATAAAGCGAACGCATAGATTGTCCTCAAAAGAGTTTATTGATAATGATCTTAACTCACTGAAGAATATTTTTGTGTTTAATGGATATCCGGAAAAGTTGCTAGACAAACTTTTCTTATCCACTAACAATGAACGGAATAAACTTTTCGGACTGGCCAAGTGCCCTGATTTCCTTAAACTTCCCTGGATGGGTAAGGCCTTTAATGACATCGAGAAGGAAACTAAAAATATCACTGAGAGTTTGTTTATTGCATGCAATGTTGTCTTTGTATTCTCAAAAAGAACTATTCTTCCACTCACTCCCAAAGATTCTCTCCCTGCTCAAATAACAAGCAATAGCGTCTGCGACTTTAAATGTGAATGTGATGCTCACTATGTAGGTAGGACTTCTCAAAGGATGAGTGAAAGAATAGTACAGCATGTACCAGCTTCTGTCAGGAATAAATCTTTTCCTTTACGACAGCTACCAAAACGTGGGTGTGAAAGTGAAAATCCAATTCTATATGATTCAGCGATTGGAAAACATCTTTTAAGCAACACTCGCTGTCCCCATGCTTATTCTGATGAAAGCTTTAAAATTATTTAAAATTGTCGCTCGTTTCTCCAGCTACGCGTCATGGAGTCGGTATTAATTATATTGACTAATCCTGTCCTTTGCCGACAAAAGGATTATGTGTTTATTAAGTCTCTGTTTTAAGTGTCATCTCTAAAAATAGAGATGACATTGACCTTTTGTAACATTAAAAATATGGCATTATTTGGAGGGTCTCATTTAGCAGACGTTGACAACTGACGAATAGTCTGCCGAAATGCATAGTGTCTTATTCTAGCTGAAAATAACGGCTCCTTTGAATTGTTGGGTTAATGTTCTGGTTGAAAACAGTTCTTTCAAGAACTATTACGTTGTTATTATCACCATTCACCATGGTATTTGCTATTTTGAAATCCATCTTTAAATTTTCGTTTTCACGAAACGATAATTTGTTGCGTTGAAATTCTTTCTTTTTAATTTTGCACCCAATGAACAATATTTCCCCTGCAAAGAAAATGATCCTTTAAGTAATACTTTTTTTTTCTTAAAGCAATCATATTTTGCATTATGAAATTTATCAGAGTGAGGTTCAAAATAGTTAAAAGAGTTTAGTGGTTTAGTATTTTGTTTTTTATTGCGTCTTGATGCATTTATCAGTTTCTTTGACACATTGTAAATAATACCATGAAAGCAAGCTTCACAATGATTATTAGTAAACAAATATTGTGAGGCTTTCTTTTATGGTTTTCTTTTCCTTTTACTTTCTTTTGTTTTTTTTACAATACTAATTCCACGTAAATATTTTTGTAATAATTTTATTTTAAAAAGTATTAGGTAATACTTATGCAGTATATTCTACTAAATTAATTTAAAAAAAGTCTTATTTTATGTTTTTTTCCAATTTTCCATATTCTTTTCCATTTTCTCGTACATTTATTTCATATTAAACTCAAATTCCATTCTTAAAAGATTTATAAATTCATCATTTTTCTCTGCAAGTTTTTCTTCCATTTTATTTATTTTTCCATATAATAATGGTATTATTTTTTTTAAATACAGAAAAAACTTTTGATTTTACAGAAGATTCAATTTCAAAATAATTACATTTTGTACATAATGATTGTTTACATCTTTTTAGAGGAGAAAGATGGTTTGAAGTAAAATTATTAAATTCACGAAATGTTGACTTTACAAATGTCAGATTTGCAAATAATCCAACTTTGTTTTTGGGAAGGTCATGCACGTCATACATATCATCTTTTTCCACCTTTCTTTATTCAACTCCAATATGCTTACCTTCCCCTAATATGATATTAAGGTATTTTATATTAATTTTTTTAGTAAATAAATAGAAAAAATGAACTATTCTTATATTTTATTAAAAAAAAATCAAATTTCTTTTTTTATCTATTTTCTAAAAAAATTGGAACTTCTTACCTTTTTTTCGCTGATAAATGTTGACACAATTGTAACTTTTATTATAATCAATACAAACCTTGAGTTGATATGAACTCGAACTATACAATGTATATAAAGAAATGTGCAATTAAAAATCAATTGTTTCATTTTTAAATGGTTTTATATTTTTTATTATTTTTGTTAGTATTTTTTTGCAGATAAAGTAAAAAAAAATCATGAAAGGAATAAAAATGAATTGACACTTTTTTGATGATTATCTGATGGAAAAAACTGTACATTTTACCCAACGTTTATAATTTCGTTTCTATATTTCAATGATATGGATTTACTATCGATATTTGCTATTTTATTGATGGAAAATCGTGGCCATCCTTTTTTATATCGGTTGCATTTTGTATGCAGTTATTTATCAAGATCGAAAAGAGCCCAATCAAAAATCAATTTTTAAAAAAATAAAAAAAATAGATAAGAATTAAATTTATTCAAAATTCTTTAAACTTCATTCGAAAAAAGAAAACTATAAAAAAATAGATTTTATTCAAAAATTGTATGGGACATAAGGGTGTATACGTTGTTGGGATTATGAAAACTTTGAACACATTTATTTAATATCTACCTATTAGGAGGGAGGTAATTTTTATATACAGTACATAATGTTGTTATTATTTAATGAAGATTTTCCTTGTAGATATAATTATTGCGAAAATGGGATGGTCCTAAACGCTGTTAAAACCAAAGCATTACTTATCACCGGAAAGAGGCTACATTCATCATTAGTTGATGGCAATCACCTGTCAATAACCCTTGATGGGGCTGAAATAGAACAAGTAACCTCTTATAAATTGCTTGGTGTAACACTCGATCAAGATCTTACATTTAGTGACCGCATTTCTAGCCTAAAGGCCAAGCTTTCTCTGCTTATTGGTTTATTGAAAAAGATAAAGAGATACCTTCCAATAAAAGAAAGACTTTTATACTACAACACTTTGATTAAACCCGTCCTTATGTACGGGAGCGTGGTTTGGAATACCTGCGACGTTAAAGAACTCCACTGTCTCTAAGGTTACAGAAAAGGGCTGCCCGAGTAATTCTTGGAGTAGACCCTTATTCTAGAAGTGTTGTAACTTTAGTAAACAACACTAAACAACACTAAACTAGGCTGGTTGCCTTTTTTTGACGAAATAAAACTAAACAAATGTGCCATGATTTTTAAGAGCCTCAAATGCGATGTTCCTATTTATATCAAAGATTTGTTCAATACGAACAGTTCTGTTGACAATAGGTCCACGAGACATGGCAATTTAAATTTAGTGTGTCCCAAATACCTAAGAAATAACAATGGTGGCAAGGCATTCAGTGTTAACGCAGTCAAGTTATGGAGCAGCCTTCCCCATGATATCAAAAAAAAGCCTAGTACAAATCTATTCAAAACAGCTAAGAAAAAGCATTTTATAAGCTCATATAAAAACCTGGACAACTTTGAAACAATATTAAGCAATAGCACACTACCTAATTTTAATTTTAATTTTTTATAAATTAATTTTATCTTTCTGAATATTTTTTATGTGTCCTGCTATTTTTATCATAGAATTTTGTAATTATTTATATATTTATTCATTTATCAGTTTTTTGTAATGCTGTATAATCTAGTTAGAGGGCCACAGGTTTGTCAGCTTTTCAGCTGTTACGTGTCCCCCTCTTCAAATAAAGTCCTTATTATTATTTTAGTTTCTCAAAAAAACCCGATATTATATTATATGATCATTTTAAAATTTATTTGCATGATTCTCCTTTTGTAAAAAAGGTATTTTTCATTTGGATTTACAGTGTTGGGGTTTATTTCAATTTGTTATTGGTGTATAAATTTATATATCATGTAAAGAATTTTTTGAATTTTGTGTACCTAATGAATTCATTGAAAAAACATTTATGTAATAAAATTTTTTAATAAATATATTATTTATACACAAAATATTTCACTTTTTTAATTTTTTCTTCTAATATTCTTTGCCATAATTAGAGAATATTTATTGATGCGGTTTAATGTTTTCTGATGATTCCATAAGATAATTGAAATTTTTCATAAATAAAACGAGTTGTTTTAAAGCGTGAACGACGAGCATCGTTTGCATATTTTGCTGCACCATCAGTTGTTTTGTTAGCACAAAAAACATTTTCCTTTATCGCAAATTGCATATTCGGCTCATCCATCACCATATTTTCTATTTACTTGGCTTAAGTTAAGATGTCTTCCAGCGTAATTAGCAATTATTTTGTTTTTTGAAATTGAATTTTTATATGCAAATAATCCTTTACCACTGTTAGGAGTATTTTAATTCTTAAATTAAATTTTTTTCCCAAGTGAATCCAACATAAATTGGTCATTAAAGTTTTTTATAACATCTTTAAAGTAACTCCATCACATTGTTGCATCTTTGGTATACTTTCTTTTATTTTTGTAAATTAATCTTATTCCATCATAAAGTTCAGTATTTCTTTCAATATATTTCATTCATTTCTCAATTTTAAAACATATATCAGAATGATTTAATTCGATATTATATAATTCTTTTTTAAGCGAAAAAAAATTATTTTTTATTGTATTAACGTCGCAATACGTTACAGAATTATCATCATTATTATCTGATTTTCAATCTTGAATTGATTGTTGAAATAAGAAAGGTGAGAATAAAATACAATTATTGTTTTCGCTTATTTCATAGGTAGAAATAGTACTGGCTCGTTCAGTATTTTTATTTTTTATTTTTCATTTTTATTTAAAAGTAAATGAAAGTCTATATAACATAGTGTTTTTTCAGCCATTTTATTAATTAATTAATTTTAGTAATTGGCAATTCCATGTGTAAACCACCCAACGATACACAGCTTATAAAATCAAATCTAAACTGTATGTGTATAAAAGGTTCCAAAATGAAATTAATGGTCATGATAATGTACACGGTGAAGAAAAAAAAAGATAAAAAAAATAAAGAAAAAGATAAAGAAAAAGAAAATCATGTCAAAAATAAAAAATAAAGAAATTGACGAAGACAAAAGAAAAAAATTAAAATTATTTCAAATAGTAAAATAATGAATATAGTTAATTTATTTCATTCAAAAATTGGCGCAAAAATTGAATACATCAAAAAAAAATAAAAAATTTATTGATTTAAAATATAAAAGAACAATTTTTAAGTTAAATGGTGAACTTAAGGATCGCACGTAGTAAATTTTTATAAAAAATACAATTCAAAAATTTAATAGATTTTTTGAAACAATTTTCAAAAATATTACAATATTTGCTCAATATACCAAAATTGTCTGTAAGCTCTGAGAATGATTTAGTTAGATTATCTTTCGAAAAAGCTCTGTTAGCACCTTTTTCGACAGCCTTATTACCTTGAAATGAAATCAATATAAAGAGATAATTAGATTTTATTGAAAATTATTTACAAAGTAATATTTCAGAATTTTTAAATAACGATTGGGAAACCAATGTATGTATTATGATTATTCCAAATTAATATAAAAATGAAAAAATATCATTTAGGAAAAAGACCAATTCAGAAAAACAAAACCAAAATCTTATTTATAACTTAAATCCTGATGATGATAGTAGGGAGAGGGGGTGAAACAAATTGTCGAGTTTTGAGCATCAAAGAGAGATTATAAATTGCATTTTGCAAATTAAGTGTGAAAAGTTACAAATTCAAACTAAGAATTGTTTTTTTTCTTTTGCTGTATTAATAGGAAATAGGTTTATGAATAGTGACGATAAACCATCTAAAATAAATAAAATTAATAAATCGGTTGCTAAAATAGTTCCTTAAGACGAAGTTGAAACATTCTATAAAGAAACTAATTTACTAAAGGGAAGTTTTTCCATTAACAAACTAAATATAATTTACTAAAACTATTTAAAAAAAGATAATTTTTAATTGGCCATTTTTTAAAGATAAATTAGATACAATAATTTATGGTTCAAAAGAGACAAATCACGAATCCTTTAATATAAGTGACAAAACTATTTTTTTATGGTTAAATGATTCTCACTAGGATTGAATCTTAAGTCCTAAAGTATTTTCTAATTTAAAACTAAATATATTTTGCTTTAAATGCATGCATTATTCAAAATTTAATGAGTAAGTAGATTTTCATATATGTAAAAATAAAGATACATGTTTAAAATGTTATTTGAACTCTAAGAAAGAAGGAAATTTTTCTATTCAATGCACGGAATTAATATATTTTTAAAATCTGCAGATTGCTTTCAAAAAACATTTGTTTAGTAATTTTTTTGAACACAAGAATAGTATTAAGGTCACCCCATGTCAAAAATTTTTTTTTGTAATACATATAATAAAATTGTTACAAGATTTTTCTTTGTTAAAAATAATAAGGTTGTTTTTCATGATTGGCACAAGTATGTTGTGCTCGATGTAGAATGTATGTGTAGTGGTCTCGTACAGAATGGCCTTCGAGGGGCTTGCTACACAAGTGACAATTCGTGGCTTTCTTATGGCTCCCCCAGTCTTTTCCTGTCATGTACATAGGCTCGGGGTTAGCCAACATCGTCTTGATCTTACGCTCTTCATCTTGGAGCGCTTTAAGGAAATGCTTGGCCGTGTCAGGCTCACGGTAAAGCTGCAGCGGCTGCGTTTCACCATCGGAACGAACGACTATGAATGAGTAGCCGCATGCTTCGTGTCTGGAAGTTCACTGGGTGACGCTCTTTTCTGTGTTAAGCGCGGGGCCCTCGGTCTTACAAAACAGGCTCTCGAAGTCTGCGTAGATTATGAAGGTCACTTTGAGCTGCTTGCGGTAGTTCTCAAAGCGGATTTTGTCGTATTTTCCGGGGGTTGGCATTCTGATGGGAACCGCGGCCTGGTTGATGCCTCGACATTCAGGCTTATGCTCTTCCAACAAATCCTGCCTGGTGAAGCCGTGAACACAACGCTTACAGAAGTGCAGCTTATGGTGGCCACTCTGGTTGAGAAGGCGGTTAAAGTTCTTGATCCAAGTGTGGTGGTGTTTCTCGAGGTTTTTCGAATCCTAGACGAGGAAGAGATTCACAGTCTTGCAAGGTCTCTCTACTTTGCTCAGAAGGCAAGGAACGACGCCACCTTCCCAAACATATACGTCGAGAGCAAGGTCATTCTGACGCTCTACTCGTTCAAGCTGGAGAGTGGTGTGGGTGGGCTCACTCCCGCAAAGTCAAGGCCGCCTTCAGTGGGATACTTGCCCGTTTGTTGCGCGTCTTTAGCTGCAAGAAACAGCGCAGCCCTTAGAGACCAGCGGAGGCAGTCGTCGTCTTTGTTTTTCACGTTGACGATTGCCTTCTCATTCTTTACCTTCTGATTCAAATCGCGTTCGGATGGTGTCCCTTCGTCACCTGCATTTTCCAGGCTCTCAGATGATGGCTGAAGGCCTTCTTTTCATCCCA
This sequence comes from Xenia sp. Carnegie-2017, assembly GCF_021976095.1. Lineage (NCBI taxonomy): Eukaryota > Metazoa > Cnidaria > Anthozoa > Malacalcyonacea > Xeniidae > Xenia > Xenia sp. Carnegie-2017. The sequence continues at coordinate 9,521,019 of NW_025813526.1, forward strand.
CTTAAGTTCCGTAGGTGGTGGGGGAGGAGCCTTTTTGGGGTTTCGTGGTTTAAATTCAGCCAGAAGCTCATTGATGTATGCGTCCATCTCATGATCAGTAGGCTCAGTAGGCCTGCACTTGTGTGGTTTGGGGATAGGCCTGCGCTTGGGTGGTTTGGGGATAGGCCTGCCCTTGTGCGGTTTGGGGATAGGCGGAGTGACATTTCTTTGCGTGGGTGTCCGTTCAGCGGGAGATTGAAGAGCCTTAAGAGAGGCTTCAGCGTGTGTCCGTCGATTACACCTTGGTCATATAGTTGCAGAAGTTTATTAACAACAGTATCCATCTCAAGTGTCGCAAATTTTAGTGCTATATCCTACGCGAGATAATTCTCTAAATCAAAATTAATTCAAATGTCGAAATTAATTCGGCAAGTACTCTAGAAAATCTCTTTCTTGCTTGTTTCTAGCTATAAACGAGCTTAGGATGCAGCCTATCCGCACCACAGGCTTGACAAAGGATATTTTCTGCCTGTGTTCCGACCCCACACTTAAGACATGGTTGTAACGCCTTCCCTTAATCACTTCATATGAAATCAACAGTATTCACCCATGGAGCTTCGCCCACATGTGGTGAGCTTTCAGGGCAAAAACCACGCACACTTGTTCTTGCCCTGCCTCGTGGCTGTCAAACGTTTGGATATGCTCTATGAGATTATATCTCTCTAAATAAAAGACCCGACGTCCGGCCGCGCAGGCCCGGGGGATCAGGCGCTGGGGGTCAGACGGCTGTCTTTGGCTCCAGCCGTTGTCCAGGGTTTGACCTTCGCTGTCATTATGTTAGCATAATTACAAGAAATACGTGCGCTAGCTAGGGTGGGAGCGCTAAGATTTGTGTATACTCCTTCTCAAACTGTGAGGTGCGCCAGAAACGAAGCTTTCTCAAGGTGAAGTGTGCCAGCGGCAACGCTCTGTATACTACTTCAGTTGGCGAAAATAGTATCAGCAGATGTCATGAAAAAGTATTACGATTTGGATGGGAGTGTAAGTCGGACCGCTTTGTATTTAAGCACTGGAAATTGGTGGAAAGAGGAAAGGATATCATCCCAAGTAAACAAAATATACTAATTATACTTGCAAGATTATTCGATCTCTTAGGTCTTAGTTAGACATTTCCTAGACCAGAACTTATGTCAGCCAGAACATTAGCACAGTTGATGGGCACAGTGAAGTTGGCCGTAAAGGTTACGTTCAGTTTAGTGGTACATACTATAGTTTGGGCAGTATGATTGCATTGTGCTGGATCGGTAATGGGGGGGAATGGAAACAGTTTGTGCACCATATAATTAACGAAATTTTAAGCTTGAGGAGGAGGGATAATTGGAAACATTTTCCTGGTGTAGACAACCCTGATGACTTACGTTCTACGGGCGTTACGGCATCAAAATTTAAGGAAAGTGAACTGTGTTGGAAGGGACCGAAGTGGTTGTTAGGTCTCGACTGTGATTAGCCAATACTAAAAGAGGTGAAAACTACAGTGAAAAGTCTAGCGGAAGTCGGGAAGACAGCATTGGCTAACACACAGCTGGTACACTTTTTATTGTGTGGTAAAGTTTGGCAACTTTAGTAATCTAGAGAGCCGATAATGAAAGAACGAGCGTTGATTAGATTTGCTCAGAAAGAGTTAATGACCGTAATGACTATGATAAATTGGTTAGACAATTAATAGAGCATAATGGGATAGCTATATGTAAAGGAAGACTTGGTAAAACAGATTTTGAGCTAGAAGCTAGAGAAACAATTTTATTAGCAAAGGATCACCACTTAACCGAATCAATTATTAAAGATTGCCCCAAGTAGGTTCATCATAGTGCCGTAAGAGCACCTTAGTTCAGCTACCAGGGTACCACAAGCTAGAAAGATCATGAGGAAGGTGATAGGAATTTTCAGGATTTGTAGAAGACATCAAGCACAGGCTTATAGAACACCGATACAAGCAGGCTTACCAGACTTTAGAATTCAGTATTCACCACCATTTCTAATGTAGGTTGGGCTCGTCCATGGTTTTCAAAAGAAGGTGTACAGATAGTAAAAGTATACATCGCATTATTTTTCTGGTGTGTTACAAGAGCAATTTATCTTGATTTAGTTGATAGTTAAAGTGCACGTTGTTTTTTGAATTGTATGCGAAGATTTACTGCTAGAATGTGAGCACCCTTGCTAATAGTTTTGGATAACGCCAAATCATTTTAAACAACCGAGAAAGCGTTGAAGGGGATTAATGAAAGTAAGGAGGTAAAATCCTATTTGGAAGGTAATCGGTTAATATGGAAGTTTAATTTGGCGACGACACTCAGGTGGGGTGCATTTTAAAAGAACTGTATCATTGGTGAAAGTTTTTCTGAGGAGGTGTTTGGTAACGCTAAATTGAACAAGGAAGATTTGCTAACAACATTAATTGAGGTACAAGGTAGGTTAGACTCTAGACCATTGACTTATGTGCATAAAGATGAAGTGAATGTAGATGTACTAACTCCTGCACTTGTTATGTTTGGACGAAGATTAACATCTATTTCAGACTAACAAATTCTGCATAATATTAATGACGAAGATGCATGAGAGGTAAAGCGTAAGTTTAGGTATTTAGCGAGATTGAAAAGCATTATTGGTCTAGGTGTAGGAAGGAATACTTAACAAGTTTCAGAGAGTGTCATAAGCTTCGCAACGTAAAGGGTAGTTTTCGTCCGAAAGTAGATGATTTGGTTCTTGTGTTTGAGGAAAGTTTGAAAGAAGATTTTGAAAATAGCAAGTGAGTACGCTGTGAAAGTAAAATCTTAAAATGTTTAAGATTATCTGTGATGCTGAAAAGTTATATTGAGTAAAATTGAGAATTGTTTTGACTGCGCGTACAATAGGATAGTATACAGCCCCAAAAAGGAATTGACAAACACATAAATGCTTTGTGCTAACGCGGAAAGGAGAAAATTGCTACATTAATAAATAAACCATAGCTTGTCATTTATGAACTGGGTTTTAAAACTTCAATTGTTAAAGAATTTAACGGCCCTCAAAACGAATAATAATTTCTCTTTTATTAACAACGCACGTTTTGTATATTTTAATAAGTATAACAAACTCATATATTAAATATATAAAGCACCGGTAATATATTTTCATGTTGACAGCAGAGAACTTTGATTCATAGAGCACATTCAAGTGGGCATACATAAAAATAAAGAGTTTCTGAGCATTTAGCATTGACTTCTTTCTAACTTTTCCATACAAAAAAAGTGGTTTTTATACCCGCGACTTTACCTGCAACAGTTAGATACACACAAAGTATACTATCCCGACATGCATAACCTACTCATACATCTTACAGGCATTTAATCAAAGTCTTTCGGACAATACGAATTTTCTTCTTTTTGTGGGAAATCAGCATTTTATTCTTTTTGTCCGCAATCCATATATAACTATATGAATAGTTGAAACTACTGCGTCAAAGCGCAACACGCATGTACCTTGGATAATCATCATGGTTATATGACGTAATAAAGTAAATGGTTTGAACCCGGGAGTATCGTTACATGTTTGTAAATGTCGATCGTTCAAGTTGGTATAGTCCTGAGAAGGACTGTTTTTGTTGACTCTAAAGATGACTACCACTAAGGTTGTCGAAACGTCAGTCAACAACAACAAAAAGAGTCCTTCTCAGGACTATACCAACCTCGACGATCAACATTTACAAACATGGTTATATGACATTAGAAATGGAATTGCCTTCGAGGTTTGTCGTTGTGAAGAAATTGAATTTAGTTTGGCGTTTTACATTTATAATTCATGATTTGCATTGTCCTGAGCAAATTTTTTTGTTTTTCTTAAAAGTTTGTCAATGAAAAACGCATATTCATGTTGTACACTCATATAAAAGCATACCATTGAGCAATATACATCCCTTGGCTGTATTAAAAGTACTAAAACGTTGCTATACATCACTTATCGCAAGAAGGGCATCTTGCAGTTAACACCTGAACCGCAAACCACATGCATTGATAACGCGACTTTTTTCTTTTACCATTGATGGAAATTGGTACCTCTCTATCATTAGCTTTTTAGCTAACAAAATGTGCGATTTTCTAGCAACATAGTCAACAATGTAATTATAGCTTTACGTACTTAAAGTCCAATGTTACATCATCCTGTCCTTAATTGTCACTTATAATTTTGGATTGGCAGAAATGCATGCTGCTGACCATCTGATCAATACATTAACATGTGTACCACGCCACAGATTTTTAAAACCTTAACCTATAGTTTTCATTCGAGGTCCTTTTGCTGCAATAGGATATCTTGCTGATGTTGGTAATTTTCTCTCTAATCTCTCATTTATATTGCCATAAATGAATTATGGTTACACGATTTTGTCTCCCAAAATTTACTTAACTTCCACTATTGACGACGTATTGAAAAGCCTATTATGCTATATTGTTTAAAGTGCTACCGAAGTGAATTTTTGGGTATCAGTTTTGTCTATACTCAACTTTGCTATAATCTTTTTTGAAAATTGAGGAAAGAAATCATTAATAAATTCTTGCTCAAAGTAGCGTTATGAGTGTGAATTTTAATCTTGCAATATTATACGGATGTGACGTAATTAAAAGGACGGAAGTCGAAGTATGAGCATTGATTTACTAGTATTTTGTTAGATGTTTTACACTTATTCACAATAAAATTTGAGTTTTTCAAGCAGTAAGAGCGAACGCAGTTCGGATACTGAAACTCTGATACAGTAAATGAAAAATTATTTTGAATTACAGCGATGACGATATAATAGTGGCTGAATCTATTGTCCATTTGTACGAAAATGAATCTCTAGAGAACGCTGTCAGTGAGAATTTTGGGTCGAAGAAGACGCAGATGGATTAGAGCTCCAAGCGTTTAAGGCGAAGCTCAAAGGAACCGTTCAGTTAGATAATTGGTAAGTTGATAAATGTTATAAGAACTTTATAAAATAAGAAATTGTCATTTTGTCCGTATGTTGTTTTGTGTAAATACAATAACAAACAGCATACTTTTTCTTAAAGTGTGCATGTAGCCTGTATGTATCTTACTCAGTTGGTGACTGATGCTAAGGAATGCCGTTGTTTTGGAGAGGATAGGCTTTCTCTACAAAAACTCGTATTCGATGGGATCATTAAAAAGAATTAGCCGTATTTCTTTTCACGAAAAGCGCACCGTTATGACATTGACACATGCTACTGTCTTGAAGAATGTTGGCCCACCTCAAATAGATCAAGGCGGAAGCATCGTGGAATACATGAAAATGAGTTAATACATTTTCATTTCTGGTTTTAATTTGTTAGGAAAGTTCAAAATCTTGCCATGGATCTTTATGGATCTTGTCTTCGGATCTTTATCTTGTGTTGTATTTGATGATGCTTCACAATTCTGTTATGTTAAGCCAAAATAAATAAGTGACAAATATACATTTACTGCTTTAAAATTGTTAAAACCTTTTCATTAAAGTTATTTGCCACAAATTTGTCACAATGTAAAGTTGCCTGTCATCTGTCAGATAATTTGCACGTGTGAAGAATTCAGTGGGTTAGATTGTTAGAGCTTTTCAATGTGATATAAAGATTTTGTGAAATTACATATCGTATTGAAAATTACTCATGCATCACATTAAAAACAACAATTTTACACAAAGAATAGGCTAAAGCCTCTAGCTATTTTTTTAAAAGTATTAAAGAGCCAGCCATGTTAATATCAGGTTTTGGTATTTTTTCACTTCACTTTACTCATAAACTAAAATGCATTTAATGTGTAGTTGATAAATAACCCATTTTCACGTCAGAGCCTTTCCTCATTTAAAGGACACATGCAACATAAAATTCGGATTGTTATTTTTGTACTTTACATGAAGGTAAAGCTCCAACTAATAGTTCACCAAAGTTTGAGACTCAAAGGATAAATATTTTTGAAGATATGGAGGTTTAAAGTTGATGCTTTACTGATAACGTATTGAAAATGCCCGACGAGATAGCGACAGCTACCAATGTCGTTGTGACGTAATAGTTGACATTCGCTAAACGCGGTCAATTGTGCGCTTCGTTCAAAATATATTGGTAACTTCTTAACACCACGACATTTTAGCATTGAAAATATGGTTTATTGTGCCGCATTTAATTGTAAAAAAAGTTCTTCTAAGAACCACGAAACGCAGCAAAAGGTTTCTTTTTTTTCGTTTCCCGAACACAAGCGTATGCGAGATATTTGGATTGAAAAAATCCGAAACAAAAATTGGAAAACAACAAAGAGCTCAAAATTGTGCTCGCAACATTTCGAGAGTTCGTGCTTCGTGCAAAATTTTGAAGCGATGCAATCAGTAGGATGGACAGCAAGACGGTTTCGCCTTAAGAAGGATGCTGTACCCACGATTTTTTGAATACTCTGTGGAACCCACAAGTGTAGCATCTAAAAGGAAGCAGCCAAAAAATGTTAGAACTGCATTTGAGAAGAGACGAAGGCAAGAGGTGAATATTATTGTTATAGTTAGCAATATTTGCTTACATTTATCAAAAACTAAGCTATATAGCATTACCAAATTGAAGACAATTTTATAATTTTAGATTATTGACGACGTTCTTGTAGACGACGACCACGATGTGTCGACATCGGCTCAAAATGTTTGTGCGTTTTATCTCAAAGGAAGTTTGTCTAAGATGAAAGATGTCAAAATATATGTAGACAGCGAAACACAAACATATACAGTGGTAACTAATTCAGACTAATGTCATTTGATCTTTTCTTTGTTATTTTAACTCATAAAAAATTCCTTAACGTACCTTAGAAGCGCAATGTAAAATGCCAAGCAGCCATAACAATCCGTCCGCAAAAACACGTAAGGTCAAGAACCACTCAAACAAAGGTGCCAAATATGATAAGTAGAGGTATAGACTTTCCATTTCGGCTGTTTTGATTTTTGTGAAAAATCCAGCAATACGATAATTTTATGCTAAGCTACGGAGGTTGCGTTCATTTCAACAAAAAATCACAGCACACAGACGACGTCATGTGAAATTGAACATTTTGAGGATAGCGCTGTATGGTCTGATACAGAAAGCACGTCGACGATGAGCAATAGCAACAATGGATCAGACTCTCAATGTTCAAATGAGTTAAGCGAAGATGAAGAATCCGACAATGACAATGCAACGTTAGTACCAACTATCCAGTCACCTGACTATTCTTTACATTGCTTTTCTCTGTTATGTTTCTCATAACGTTACGTTTATCTCTCTCTGATTCTGATGGTAATTTTTGTGTTATAGGGAAGACGTTCAAAATTAGAGAAAATACATAGTGTTTGATAGTTGCCTGAGACAGTTAGTGAGTCAATGCCCATGTTGTGGTGAAAGCTGTTCCATTGTGACCAAAACGACTGGTAGTATGGTTAACGTACTAGCAAAATGTCATTGTGGTTATGTTCGAAACTGGAATAGCCAACTTTTGCATGGGCGAATACCTTTGGGCTACTTGGTCTTTGCTGCAAGCATCTTGTTTAGTGGTAGTAGCCCCAGCAAAATTCTTCAATTCCTTCGTCACACAGGCATACAATTTCTGTCAGAGCGTACATATAGCAATATTCAAACAGCGTATTTGATAACCAGTGTTTCAAATGTTTGGCATATGAACCAAAAGTATCTTCTAGAATCAATCAGAGAAAGGAACATTAATCTTGGAGGAGATGGAAGATGTGATTCGCCTGGATATTGTGCCAAGTATGGGTCATATAGCTGCATAGATTTGGAATCTAACAGCATTTTAGACACACAACTTGTTCAGGTAACAATTCTTCAACAACTGTACATAAAACATGGTTAGAATCCTCCCATAATTATGTTACACAGTCCAATGAAGTGACGAACTCTGGAGCAATGGAACTTGAGGGATTAAAAAGATGTCTGGCAAAGTTTGATGAAAGTGACATGAAGGTAAAGTCTATGACCCCAGACAGACATGCTCTAATCAAATCCTTCATGTCAAAACAAAGACCAAAAATCGAGCACTACTTTGATGTATGGCATGTAGCAAAAGGTATAGATTGTCATAACAAACCAACCTTGTACACATTTCATCAATAATCAAATTCCAACAGGAATCAAAAAGAAAATTTTGGCAGCATCAAAAAAAAGTGGTAGCAAATTATTGTCGGATTGGGCCCAATCAATTTCCAACAATGTATACTGGTGTGCTGCTTCCAGCAATGGTGATGAAGAACTTGTCAAGGCAAAGTGGTTGTCAGTTCTCAATCATATATGTGACATCCATGAGGGACATAGTGATGTATTCCCAAAATGTGAACATGATATGTCACAGCCTAGAATGTGGATAAAAAAAGGTATTGTAAGCAAATAAATTTCAAAGTAACATCAACATTCTTTTTCTTTTTGTTAACTAACTTCTGATCTTAGGTTCAAAAGCTTATGTTGAGCTGTCTTCGATTGTTGAGTCGAAGTATCTCATGAGAGATATTAGAAAACTCAGTTATCAGAAGCAGACTTCATCCATCGAAGGTTTCCACCGAGTGGTGATTCTTTTTGCACCAAAACATACCCATTTTTTCTACAGATCAATGGAAGCAAGGTAATATAATTTTGACTAGTGTGTGATTACTTAAAAAAGTCATCATTGCAAAAGCAATAAGCTGCAATAGTAGTAAACATAAACTTAACATTCATTTGTAGATTGTTTTTTGCTGCTCTTCATTTCAATGAGAATGGCAATAAACCTCAGAAAACGAAGAATGGTGGGCAAATAGAAGAGGCATTGATTTGGAGAGTAGCTTATTCAAAGTCAAAAGAAGGACAAAGGGTCATCAAACCACTGAAAGTTGACAGCACTTATGGTTAGCACAGAAAAATACACTTACCTTTTCTCAAAGTGCAATGCAAAGCCAACATAAATAATGATTTGCTTTTCAGGATATGTTAAGGACTTGATGAAAGAACTTTTGTACTGCACACGCATTAATCTAACACTCTCCATAGCTCTTGATGTCACTGGAGTGAAAGACATACCTGTCCCATTGACTCACCACAAATCAAAAATCAGCAAAGCTGAAGCCATTAAGCAACATAAATCTCGCTTTAATAAATAAAAAGAAATAACGTCCCACATGAAATAAACATAATTACAAATGAACAGATTTTGTCATACGCCATAAGCCCTACCATTCAGTAGTGTTGAGCATATTCAAATCCTTTGTATTCTCCAGAAGGCGAAGGAAATGCTTTCCGGATTTTGTCCACAGCACAAGAAGGTATGGGTAGTCGGTACTTTTTTCCCAACCTGCCATGCACTCAAGCCGTCCACTGTCGGTACGCCGCGTAGCGTAATGCTCTGAACGATACAAAATTTTGTCTAAGATACTTATCGGCATTATACACTTGTCGACAAACACGTAATTACACTTCTAAGGTAATATTTACTCGTTTTCTTCACTCTCAGGCATAGGTCCAATGTCATGTGTGTACACGACCATAGCTGTTTTTAAGACAGCTTCGTTTGTACATACTGTGGCAAACTCTTCCTCTTGTGTGATGCAAATATGATCGCCATGTATCAGAGGATCAGTGTTGTTTACCTATTGGCAACATAAACTTTCCCATCCTGTACTCATGACCACACTAAAGCTACACTCGCACCTAAAAGATAAAAACATTCTTTCTACTTTGGGAAAAACAATGAAGCATCAATAAAATGCAACTAACCATTCAACATTTCCAATTCTGTGAATGTATTCATCTTCGCTTTCCGATGACGAAGAATTGTCATTATTATGACCACCTTCCGCGTTGGCCAAAGGCTCAAACATGTAAGGTTGTACCTCATTGTTATTGACAACAATATCATAATCGGCTTCTTCAGAAGAAGAATCCATTAATTTTCGTTAAATAAAAAACAGTAATAGCAAACTACCGAAAGCCGTGCAATAATTGCGTGCAAGTCGTAGAACGATATAAGAACAAAGCTTGTTTATGTCAACTATTACGTCACTCTTTCCCAGTTCCCAGACTTAAACAATCGTGTTTTTACCGATTATAACCCTAAATATCTTTTTAAATATCGCGGACGACTTTGAAACTTGGTACGTCTCATTTTCACGCTATAGGCAATACAATAAAATAAAGTTGTCTCCTATCTTGCATGTGTCCTTTAATCCCATATTAATCAACTGTTGTATAAATTAAAATGTGATAAATTGAGTTAACATTTGTCAATTTTGGAATCACCATCGTAATAATCGTGTAAAATATTATTATAATCTTCCTCTTGGTTAAACTCATCAATGTGAAACACACTTCAAAATTTTTTCTTTATTTTCAAATTCCGTTATGCTCATAAATCTCCACTAGCCCTTTTAGATTTAGCTCTGGCAGCACCAAAGACGGATGACTTAACATTTAATCTATGAAATGGTTTTCTTCCAAAGATAGATCGACTTTTACGTGGATTTTGCAAGCTTTGAAATGCTTCACCTGTCTCATTCCTCTATAAGCCGTACCTGAATGTGTTTATTATGTTGTTTGGCTCGAGGACCAGCAAATAAATCAACGCCATGTTGCAGAAATTGCAACTCGTATTAGTTACAAACAACGTTCTAAACTTTAGAGCTCTTTCTATAAGCATTTTATAACATGACACACGGATGACAAATTTTCTGCAAAAGATGCAGAAATTTGTTCCACACTTGTTTGGACAAGAATAATTTAGTCAATGCAAAATCCAAACGTCGGACTTCAGATAATCCCATACAATTAACTTTATTATATATCTTGATTAAATGTACGTTAAACAGTTTGAGTATCACAAACATAATTCAACGATAGTATTAATCTATTTTAAATGGTATTAAAATTTTACTAAAAATTAAATTGAAGAAGGTAACTTACAATTAACGACAGACTAGTCTAGTTTAATTTGTAAGTCAAAAAACACAACCTATTATTAGCATTTATTGAAATAAAATGGTACAGAGTTCATTTTATTCTTTATGCTCACTTGGATTATTTGCTTCCAATTAGAACAGAAAGCACATGAATTGAGACCGTTTCCCATTTTGTAATTGCTGTTATCTTCACTTCAATGGATCTTTTGCCAATTGTTTGATGAAGAGGAAGAAGGTAATCGTTCAGACGTAAAGAGTATAACTCAGTTATTGCTCTTTGTGGACAAAACCATATCCCAGCTTCTTTTTCGTCAACTACCACGTTTGCCTTTTTATTTGGTATTAATGAGTGATATTCACGACGAAGAACGACACCAACGTTGCTTTCAGAGATGAGAAATGTATGAACCACAGTCTGTCCCGGCTCCAAAGATACAACTGTTTTGTTTGAAAGTCCACCAGCTTGATTTTTGTACATACTTTGAATGTTGAAATATTTAACTCTTGCAGGAATAAATTTTAATCGGGGAGACAAACCCTTTTGGAAACTATAATAATTCATATTGTCCGTGTACAAACCACCAGAACCTTTGCTACCATAGTACAAAACAACAGTATAAAGGGAGTCTGGTAAAATATTTTGGTTGAATGACGATGATGTCTTTAGAAACTTTCGATAGTTATTCGGTTTTTGATTAAAATGAGACTCTAAGTAAATTCGAATACCATTAACAAACAAGATTGGATCCAAAGTGTTTTGTCGAAAGCATTTAATCATTCGGATCGTTTTTGTTTTGTAGAAAGAAGGAATGCCATTAAATGGTCCGGTGACGTTTTTAGTTCTAAAAAAGTCGTGAAAATAGTGAAAAAAGTCTTCCAATCCGGTTCCAGGAAATTTTGGAGCAGTTACATTGTTTGTTTCAATATTTACATCCAATTCTTGTGCTTGTGAGATTTTTTTACTCCTCCAAAAAAAGTTCACAGCCACAACATGACCCCATTCATTTTGCAAATGAAAAATATCTTTATTGTGTTTTAAATCAAAACCTTGTTGAGTCAATTGAGCACTAAAGTAGCCAGTTAGTCGGGGCTGATATATTTTATAATCTAATAGCTTTGTTGAAAATTGTGAACAAATAAGAGCAGATTTAAATCCATTTGGTATACTAACAGTGATTTTAGTGACTTCCAAAAGGGCATTTTATAGAAGAGATATGCCATCCCGTCAAATGGCTTTAGTTTTGATGCAGCGTCTCCAGTCAAGTCACAGCTCATTTTTCTTAGACCTGTTGTCAAACTTTTTATTTCACGAATGAAGTCAAGGCCAACATTAAAAATTCTTCCCAATGGAATATCCTTTACCTGTGGTTTTTTACCGTCCCATTGCATTGATATAAGAACTCTCCTCCAATTTTCTGATATGGTTGCTTGTCCTTTGATTAAATCATACACTCGAACACGCATTGATTGAATTACTTTAGCTGCTTCATTACTCAAGCTCTCAAACAAGACTACTTTATCATTCTGTTTTACAATACGACATACCATTGAACAGTTTGAACCCATACCTTGCGCATATTTTTCGAGCTCAGAAGCCATAATAGATAAAATAGATGTCATTTTATGCAAGTACTTGCGTTTTAATGAGTGAATATCTTGGGTAACATAATCTTAAAATGTGTGTTTAATTTTGCTCCATGTTCAAGTTTGTTTACAGTTACTCCAAAATGTACCTTATCGTTGCATGCTGTCCTTGTATCATGACACACTTTTGATTGATTCCATACATAATCGGTTTAAAACTGTTCACTGCCCGGCCAACTGGTAATGATGCTAAAACTTTTTGCATAGGAAATGGGGTGTGTTAATTGAAAACCAGCCTTGTTATTTATGTCATCAAATCGAAAGAACGTCTTTCGAAAAGGATAGGCAAAATTTTTCTTCCAAACGGTGGGTACTGTAAGTAACTCTTCTCCGTCAACCTTTACAATAAAATTTTGAAAATCATTACATCACAAGTTTAGTAAAAATACCTAGAGAACTGTAATTATTCACACTTATTTGTTGAAACGAAAGAAATGACCATGTCGTGCCAGAAAAGTATTCGTACATTGACCATAAAATCTTTCAGTCCAATAGGCTATTCCGATAAGTGAGAGAAATATTTAAGAGCGTTATTTCAGGCATAGTAGTGCGCTATGATTGGGTCAGAAACATATAGTCGTCCAAAAACTTATTGTTTTGGACAGGAGATACAATATGCGCGTAATTTTAAATTTGATTTTAAAAGTAAAGTTTTTAAGAGTAAAGCCAGGTAGAAATGCCAGTCAAGAAAAAAAACTCGAAACATGAGTTTTATTTATCCAGAAGACACAATTACAAACGATATTTTTTTTACAAACGAAAATTAGAGAAGTGAAGTCACGAAACCGAAAAAACAGCGAGGAGAGGAAAAAAGGAAAGTTTTTTCGTTTTTTTTAAAAATGCCAAATAAGAAACTTTTTATCAACCTCTTTTTATGTGTTATCGCAGTAAAAAACAACTTTCTTAGTTGAAAGAAACCAGCATGGAAGACTACGTTTATTATACTTTTTGCGCTTATCAACAAAAGAGACTTGTCTATGTGAAACATATGCATGAATAATATTTGACATAGTAATTCAGTTTAATTATTTTTAAAAACATGGCGTCGTTGATATTCGTTTAAAAGCAACTGAAATATATATCTATGAAGACAGTCATGCTGTCGAAAATTCAGCAAATATAGAATATCTTGATTTTGTACTTGTCAAGGCACAATTGCCTTCTATGTTTAATGTCGTTTCTCAAAAATTAAAGCATCGACAAAGGGATTGGTATTATGATTAATTATACAAATAATAAAATTACGTAAGAGATTTAAGAGGAAAATAAACGTGGAAATACAAGCTTTTATATGGAAAATTATCAGACTATATAGATAGAAGTGCGTAGTCACCGACAAAGACTTCATTAAAAAGGCTATATTAAAGTTTGACAGCTTATTTTGATTTTGATATTGTTTTGTAACAAAACAAATCGTACGTATCTGTAGAAATAATCTTAATTTTTTTTAAATATTAAAATTTAATTTATCAATAGATGAAGAAGAAAAAATTCGAATTATGAAAGTTTTCGGCGCTGCTTTTAAGTTATTTTTAAAGAAATTAAATAAGATTTCCACGTTTAATCAAAGTTTTTTGCTCTATTTCTAAGGCATGTTTTGAAGGGAAATTAAAACCGTAATTTAAAGTAGCTCTATGAAATTTTGCGCTATTTACAAAGCAAAATTCGCATGCATGCTGCTGAAGAATACAAGTGCATTTAGACAAAGGGGTGTAAAGGTGAGAATTCTGATATGAAGGATACATGTTGAAGAAAGAGAAATCTTAGATGTGCCAAATGGTCAAAACACAAGAAAATAATGTTGTACCAGGATGTAGTTTATGTGAACAGCTTCCGAGAGAGAAAAGGAAACTGTCAAATAAAGTAAAGAACTAACGGGGAATTCTGAAAAATTTGGGTGAAAGTGCAAAGTTCTACCGTATAAACCTAAATGTTTATGCAAGTAGAATTGACAGGTTTTTTGGCTATTCCAATTTACCATTCCAAATTGAATCATTTTTGTACTTTTAGTTAAAAATCTACAGTCAAAGCTTAAAAATCTTAAAGCTGTTTCAAAGAGCCCTGTCAGAAAAAACTTGAATGACACATGCAAATTTGGTGTATTCGACTATGACGCTAATAGCGTTATTTTTGGAATGGATTTTATTCTTCTATTAATAAAAGCACATCCCAAAAATGAAACTGAAACTAAAAAAAAAACAGAAACAGAAACTATTGGGAACAAACACTCAACTGATATACGGTTAGTTAACATACGGTTAGACTACACAGCCACTGAATGTTTTTCTCATTTAAGTATTTTCGCAATTATAAAAAAATTCTGTGGTTATTTGTAGTGGCTTATTAAAAGTGATTCTTGGATTAGGTATGCTACTGAAAATTCTAGTGTTTTATTTGATATGTTTTATCCAATATATACTTGTGAGGTATGCTAAATTACTACATCTCATATATTGCCTTTGGCTGGTTGAGCAGAACCGAAATATTTCGTTTTTATTTGACAATTTTTGATTTTTTGAAAAATTTGTCATACATGTAAGCATGATTACACAGAAATCGAAATTAAACATCACATAAGTAATAATATAGTAAAAACAAAGTGTCCCTCTTCAAATCATAAAAAAAAACAATGGTATAGTCCACATTATCTTCCAGTTTTATTGATCTGAGCTGGTAACTTTTTGCTTTACTTTTCTACTTTGCTCAGTAAAGGATCGACAGGGAAAGCACTGAAAATGTTTATTTACTCGGGATTAAATTCATTGGTTAAAAAAGCAGCTAAAAATATCAACAGGTATATATAATTTGATAAAAAATTTACCAAAACTTAATAATTTAAAACTTTACCGAAAAATTTTAAATCCTCAGATTTATAATTATCTTAAGTAAGTTTTCAAACGTAATTTGTATATCTGTTTAAGAAATTTATAAAACACTTTTTGAAATCATATAAGAAAAAGCATTTAAAGATTTGGGTAATTCAATGATGCCATGCCTAAACAATTTTTATTGGAGTGCATGTAACTCGAGATGGAAATGGCTTAGTCATCTGGGCTAAATTTAAAGCATTCATAAGCCAAGTAGTGAGGGAAGACGATAACCTCTTTTTGTACCAAATAATGTGGTACAAAAATATTACTTAAGTAAAGTTGAAGACCATTTTCGAGAGGTTTTTTAACTGCAGTAAGGACATTATCTAAAGATATCCGTGGTGATTCAATGCTGTTAACCAGTTTAGCATTTCTTGTTGACCTCGTTTGTTCTAACCCAGTTTGCTGGCAATCTTGTAAGGTTAGAATTTAGCTCACTTCCTCGGGGTGAAAATAGTTCGTAATCATCAAACCTGGCATGCTCTGCACATATATTCTGGATAATACACAGGAATAGTCTGAGATTAGATTTTGAGCAATAGGGATTTCAGCAGGTGAATAAGTTGAAAATCTGAATTTTCTTTTGGAATTGCCTCAACATCTAGAAACACCTTCAAAAGAAGGCTTGTCATCTAAAAGGCCTGTGTATGTGTCAAGGTCTGTGGTCTGCGGCGTGTATGTATGTTATGATAGCTTGTCATCGATACAAAATATTAACAATTGTTCAATTTCTATGGCAGATTCAATAAAGTTCATTTTAGGAATGAGTTAACGAGGAACTAACTGGTCGAACTGATCAGGATGTGCTGCAGATCTAAATTTTCTATCACAGTTAGGTTTTTACCATCATGTGACATTATTTCATTGCGTGTGGCATTGCAAATAAATTTGTATATGGTTGTGACTCCAGAATCAGTTTAAATCTATTTAAACTTAGTGAGATTCATTTCTGGTGTTCATTACTGGTTCCATGTCAAGCATGAGACTCTCATCTTCTCTCATAATTGCTGTTTTTTCTTGATTTTTCAACAAATAAATATATAAACATTGTGATATGCAATTAATATGTATAGTCCATATTCCCAAAACCGAAAAGAGGCTTAAAAAACAAATTTCATTGGACGTCTAAGGAGACTATTTCAAAATAACTGAGTATATCGATTCATAAATACAATTTAAAATTTTTCTTGTTGGCATTTCTCTAGACCTGCAGTTTTCCTGTGATTTGAATTTGAATTTCACTTGTTGATTGCCTTGGAAATCAAAGTACGTTATTTTTAAGATATACTTATGTAGTGCAACTTAATGTAATAATAAATGAAGTGGACTATCTTGGCCCACCCGAACATGGTGTGGCATATTGCATTCTTTAAGGCATAGCAATAAAATAGTCGTAGCTAAGTTACTTTACCGTTAACTTTCTTTGTTTTTAATATGCTTTGCAAGTTCTTTGTTTGTTCAGTTTTTTCAATTAATTCTTCTTCGCCGTAACGCGTGAAAACTTGAAACGTGATAAAAGTGAGTACTGCTATTAAGGTAAAAGGAAACCTCGACTTATCTTTTTCAGTAATTACCGTTAGTATAATTAGATGTAAATAACTAATTCTAACAGATACCATAGATATACTCCAGTGATGTATCGTACTTGTAGTTTGTACAATAAAGAAAATACAATAAATAAATGTAAATAAATAAGAAACTTTGTGAACTAGCTAACGAGTGAACTCCTCCACAAATTGCGAATAAATGTTTTATTCATTGAGATGACTCTATTGGAGCCCTCACAAATTTCATAAAACTTTCATTTAAAAGATTTTACAATTACGTAAGCAATGGTTTGAACTGGACGGGCGTGAAAATAATAAATCTCTGCGTACAGTTAGAATTATTAACTTAGAAGAGAAAAGAAGGCATGAAAATTTTAAAAAATAAGGCTTTAATCGTAAATGCTACTCAGCATTTACTAATAAACGTTATCAAATCGTGCTAAAGTTGGATGTCAAAGAGCAGATAAAAAAACGAAATTTTTGTCAGTGTTAGTTAGCCAATTCAGTGACAGCAGCGAATCCAGTGATCTTATTCCAAAGAAATATTTAGGATCGAATTTAGCGACGTCTGCAACAGCTAGTACAGCTAGACAAAAGAACAAGCACGTTCTACACCTTGTTTGTATAATATTTAAAATGAAGGATTTATACTACAGTGATTCGGAATGATGATTTTCTTTTTTCTTATGAGTTTTCAAAACAAACATGAAAATTCATTTGTTGTTTTACGGTAATAGATAAGTAGAAAGCAAAAATTAATGACCTTGTTTAATCTGAAAAAATCGATTCAGGTAAGTTGAGCAGAGTTGAAATGTGACGAAATACTTTGAAGCAGATCAAAGGCAAAGATTGTGTTGCCGTAGAAATGAAGTATCACAAACCACGCCTTAAAAAAATATATTTCATTTTTGAATCATGCGAAGGAGGATCAAGAAGCAGTAACATGAAAAAGCACACTTCCACTTTATTGCACATCATTTGAATCCATTTGCGAGCAGTTTGTATAAACAAAAATAATTCAGGAAAAGGCATTTTCTACATGAAAAGGTGAAAGACGTGTTTGTAAGGACTGTTGTAGAATTTTAAAATGCTGATGCATCAAATTACAAAATTAGCCGGCTAAAACAAAGAATGAAGTCACAGTTTGCCGAATTGGATTTACATGCCACCCGATACAAAATAAGAGTGAAATTGTGTATTTAGATAGTCTAAAAAACGTTATGTGGTTAAGAATGTTGCATATAGGGATGCTTTCTAAAGTTCATTAACTGAAAGTGATTTCACTGAAACTGGTGAATATAAAGCTAGGCATGCAGACAAAGGTACCACGATAATGGATTTTTATAATGTAGCAATAACCATATGAACAGAAATAAATGAGAAATCGAAAACAAGGTAAGCTGTAAGTTATTGCTACTTATAAAGACGTATGATTGATGTGTATGTATCTTTAATATGAATAAAACTAAATCATTTACATCTGAAGGTGGTACGACACATGGATTCTTGTTGCCACAGATTTGTCCGATGAAAGTGTTACGAAATCAGTTTTACCAGTATATTTCAGTTTAATTGCTTGGACGTTGTGATTTTCAGATGAGCCCTTGCTTACAAGTTATCTCCACGTTCGAGAGGAGGAAGCCGTCCAGATTTTCGCATTTACCCAGATATGATAAATTCTTTTAGCAAAGGAAGGACCCATATGCCAAAGGCACTATCTCTAGCTATGGTAGTGAGGCAGATAACAGGTTCTTCTGGATTGATGAACATTTACACAAACTAAGGCAATGCGTTTGTTTGCCCTCAACAATAGCATATGATTCAGCGTTAGCTCAAATGACAATAAATACATCAAAGATTGTTCTTAAGGAGTTGATTCCTGGAAAAAATATCTGTGTTGTGTTTGACAATATTGATTTTCGAGAGAAATCCTATGGACAAACGCATGATCTATAGAATTACCAACCATTGACAGAATCCCATACTTTCTTGGCATAAAAAGAGCACCGATTTTTGATCACTCTGAATTGGATGTAGAAGCAAAGAATATTTCATCAAAACCAACGAAAGTGCAATAGCGCAAAAGTTAGATCTAATATATTAGTTGATCAAGATTTTCAGTGCAAATAGTGAAGAGCCTTGGCCTGGTTGAACATGATTAAATACAATGCTAAGACTGTGTAGCAAACCAGTAGTTTCGAGAATTGGGTATCCTCCTACTATAAGTGCCAAGTCTACGCAATATTCTACACTTCATGAAGTATTACAGTCGGGTTTAAGAGTTTTGATGTATCTTGCGACCAGACCTTAGAGCAGATGATAAGTCAGGACTCAAA
Source organism: Xenia sp. Carnegie-2017 (assembly GCF_021976095.1). Lineage (NCBI taxonomy): Eukaryota > Metazoa > Cnidaria > Anthozoa > Malacalcyonacea > Xeniidae > Xenia > Xenia sp. Carnegie-2017. The sequence goes on from NW_025813526.1 coordinate 9,540,346, forward strand.
AACTAAAGACGGTGTCATCGGATTTTCGATAAATCATGCAGCTGTCCATAGATGGTTGCTTGCCCAAAGAGGGAGAGCAGCCATTACTAGGAGATGCAAGAACATGGCTGGTTCGAATGACAAACCAAAGTTGCACAATTGCTTTTTTTTTAACTTTACTTACTCCAAGCACTGTTGGTTACATACTGCAAAGGCCATACGTTATGCTGTTCAATTGCCTTAATTTTAAATTATTACCCCTTATAGAAGCCGAAAAGTACTTAAAAAGCCAAAATGCAATCGCCATTTAAAATCGGTGGTTGATGTGATGCGTACCGTAGGGCATATAATTAATCCGTTCACCGTTAAATATGAGCAGTTTTTTGGTTTGGCAAGTGGGTTTGCTCGCGATGATAATGTTTCAGACAGGCTTCTGGAGTCAGAGAAATACGTAGAAAAGCAGTTTGTAGAATTTTCTCGTGAGCTTCTATTAACTGTGTTATTGAATTTATTTTTGTGTGTTAACATGGAAATCAATGAAGAGCAGTCAAACGTTGCGTCTGAAGCTTAAACAATTGGAGATACCATTACTGAGCTTTTGCGAATGACTGTCCGTCCATGCATTGCTATAGGGTAGAAAAACATTGTTTCCATGCCACTACAATCCTCTGCGCTCACCCTGGACAATGAAAGATAAACGTTTCCAACAGTCTTGGTGTGAAAGGTAAGATTGCTTGTGCTAAAGTATGGAGAACAAGCGTTTATTTTGAAGGCCTTATTAATTGTATCGTCCAAAGGCAACTATATGAACTTAAACGGATTACGTTGACGTGATCGTTTACAAGGTCAAAAGCGTTGCCAAAAGCATTAAAAATGAGTGTAGCACAACAAAGCGTACACAACCGTCAGCACAGACTACTTAAATTGCCACTATCTGTAGTGGAACTTTATGTTTGTTCTCGCAATTGCACGACTAGTTGTTTTTGTCCAGCTACGCCACTGTAGAAGAACCCTAGCTACAGACTGAAACATGCAGTTTCATTTGAAAGTTAAAAAAGTGAAAACAAAAATTTTTGAATCACAGTCAGTTTCACTATCCTACTGTAAATTAATATCGTTATTATCAATTCTAATAAGACAATTTTTACTATTCAGTTTACATTATACATTTTTATAGTAATAAAATGTACTTCAAAATGTTTATTGAACGACTACATTAATTCGAGATTGATCTATAAGACATACTAATAAACAAGTCCAGCTTTCTCAAATCTGATAGGATTATAAAAATCTCCATTAACAGCGTTTGGACGAAAAGTTGTCATTTCTACATAGCTTCGCCCTAGTTTTCGTTTAGTCAAATCACTAAAATCAAATTCCCAGGTAGACTGATCACCAGAATTTCCTTTAAATATGTAACCGAATTCTAAAATAAATTGCCATATTAAATTGCGTTATAAGTAAAGGTATTGTTGATAAACAATAAATACATATTTAAAAACTACAATATCTTAATCATGCACAAATTGTGATTTGCAAACATAATATTCGAATTATATCATTCGTATCTAGGAAGAAATAAATAAATTCCTATTCCATAATGTAATAAAAAAATGATTGCTCGCGAATATCAAAAAAGAATTTATTAAGTTGTTATTGATAGCTACAAACTCTTCAATTTTCCTGGAACGTTTGGAATATTTTAACTTTACATATTTTATAGATTGAACACCTTACTTTATGAAACTGAACAATTACAGTATTTATTTTCCCTTCAATTTACTGTTCTATTAGTCAGTTGCATGAAACACCATTTACTCATTATAATCGGTGTCCTAGTTGATTTTAATTTACATCAAGAACTCAAGTTATCTTTGTATTAACATATCATTACACATTTTTATTTCTTTTGTGCCATCAGAATAGTTACATTAATATAGAATGATAATTGATAATTCTATTGCGAAGAAAATAAAAAGTGCATTGAGTTTTCGGTAAATTTAATAGACAAATTCCTTTTCTAATTTTCTCTAGTTTTCTACTTATGCTATCAAAGATTGCAATTATAAAAATATCAAGGTGATCTAATTCCCTTTCGAACAAAAAACACCGCTGCATTTACAACATGGTATGGTTGCGTAACATTGGTGTACAATAAAGGCAAATCATAGACGAACGAGGAAATCCGTCTAGAAAACAGAACTGACAGATTGTTCGAGAATGTAACATATAAACAGGATACCAGCTGAAGAGGTATGATATTTTCTGCTCCTATTTCATTGAAATTAAACAGATGCAGAACCCGCGTATCGTGTCAGTTCATTTCTTTCTTCCTTATGTGAGTAGAAACTTTTCAAAACGAAAGAGTTATTACTGGCAATCGCAGATTATTGCGTTTGCTTATCTTTTAATAATATCATTGTTTATTGCATGAAGTTATAGATGTTTTGAGCATAAGTGTTTTTAAGAGTGCGTATTATTGCTGAGTTACACTTACAGAAAAACTTTTATTGTGTCACAGTCGGGTATCATCATCTGTACTTACAGTTGCTGTACGTTTAACCCAAAGGCAATAGAATCGGGAGGTAGTTTTGGTATACAAGCCAAGACACAACAAAATTTGAATAATAATATGTATTAGTCGCAGCATTTCAGGCTCAAATTATTAATCGTGTATTCACTTGTCTTTAGCGACAATGATTATATTCGTGCAAAAAAGGAGAATCGGAACCTCTTACAAGCCATGCTCATGGGGGTAACAAAGTTTTTTCTTGTGGGGGAGAGGGAGAGGGAGGGGGTACTATATAAACTTGGGAAAAGTTTACAAAAAAGCCTTTTGACAAAACGAATTTTTTAAAACAAATGTAAGATAAAAGTTGAAATTTGTTTTAATATTCTTGAAAAATAAAGAAGAAAGCTATTAGCTACTATCAGCATTATATCGTCAGTAATTACGTTTTATTTTAATGAGCAAAACTGACACTTTTTATTTCAAAGCAGCCCACTGTGTAACTATAACATGTATAGGTATTTTATCTGGTACATCCCTTTCAGAAAACATTAACATAAGTTTTTCCAGATTCTCATCACTTTTCCGTTAACTAGAAAGTTTTTTTACACTTTTTAACTTACCGAAGGATTTTTCATCCTCTTAAACTTCATTCGGAGAAGCTAAAACTCAGCGATAAGCCATGTTTATAAACGGGAATATCAATTTAATTTCCTCAGACTTTTTCTTGACATTAGATTTATTTTGAAAAGTCACATTTTTTGATTGAAGGTGCAGGTTAAATGTTTCTATTTCAGACGTTAGACAAACAGGATTGTCCTAATAATGATGGAGACTTGACCAAAGCTTTAAAAGCCCAAAGCGCTCACTGTTCATTGCCAGGCTTTAAAATTTCGACTTGTGGCTTAATTGTGGCAACACATTTCTCAAAGCTATATGTATACGTGTTGATCTACGTGTCGAGGATGGCTTTGAATTCTTGGCGATAACATCGAATCTGTACGTTAATCGCACCATCGTAATGGAATTTTTATTTATTTTTACGAGGAATATTTGGCAACGAATATCGTGGAAAACCGCTTTTAATATCTGTTCAAACTCACTTTACAAACAATTAGATTCGATTCCTGCAGTCATTGCATCAATACTCTCAACTACGTTTCATTGCCAGAAATGGCCGTTTTTATACAAGAAATGCATAATGCGTCTGAACGCATATATACGTCACCTTTTTTATTCCTCTTGTATAAAAACGGAACAAATTATCCATCGAAGCATCAGACGAAAAAAGTGATAGTTGCGCAAAAAATTATTAAGTAAACTTGGGCGCTAATTCACATTTGGTGGCAAATTTTGGCAAAAGTCTAAACATTATTAATTTACAACAATAAAAAAAATCTATAAAAGCGCTTTTCCAGAGCATTAGAATTTTAAGAAGAAATTGCAATGTGCATAGCATTGTCCACAATAGAATTCGTAAAGGGAAACAGAAACAAGCTGCGAGCGAATGAGCCAAGAATGAACAACTGGTAAACGAATGGTTTCCAACACCGAGACCACAATTCATTCAAAAAAAGTCTTAAGGTCTCTCAAATGACATTTGATCATATTTTAGAGGAAATAGAAAAACTTATTCAGAAGCAACCAACACGTATAGTTCCCAGCCCATGTCTATTACAGCTCAGATAGTACTATGTTTATATCGACTTGCTGTGTTAGTACTACATTTATATTGATTCCTAATAAATATTTTTACGACGTTTGTACAGCGATCGCGTGTGTTTAAATGACATTTTTTTAACCTGCCCAAAAATATCGACGATTGGAATGAGGAACAGAGAAACGTCTTCAAAACTTACCCTTTGATGCAGCATGGGTATGGTTTTCATATTTACATATGTACTAACTTAAAAAATTTCTTCAGATTCAAGAAAACGTACTCAGTGAGAAAAAAATATGTTTTATTGGACACAACAAGCGCTTCATATCGGCAGAAGTCGGTGCTCCAGGATCAAGAAATGATTCAAGGCTGCTAAGAAACTGTAGTATTTATACTGACAATAATAATGTACATGTATTTCAAAAAAAATGTTTAATCCTTAGTTCATAAGGAGAGATTACCTTTACAACTGTGGGTGATTCGGCCTTTTCAAGTCACCCTTTGCTTCCAAAGCCATACAAAGGTTGCGCAATGTTTCTAAGGCAAAGGTAATTTAAGAAAATGCTTTGTTCGGCAAGGGTTCTATCGAACATGCCTATGGCATGTTGAGAGGGAGGTGGGAAACTCTAAAAAAAACAGGATGTCACTTGGAAAATGCTTCTCATTATTGCTCTTCATAACATCTGTATATACATATTTGATCCATGTAATCGAAGATGGTGGCTTGCAATTCAAGAAATAAATCTTGTTCGAAAAGTAAATTCTGATGAAAATACATGACTAGAAATAATTCCAAATTGATTGTGGAGTATAAAACAGAAAAGATATAGTTACTAACATTAATAAAAAAATAAAGTAATAATAATTGCGTACGTTGTAACATTTTCCAATTGCAACACACTATCTGGTGATATGGTTAAACATGTTAGTATGCAATGACTGTTAAAACCTTAAAATTTGGTTTGTCTATTGCATCCAAGTTCTCAGCCACCTGCTCTGGCCGTTGTAGTCAACACTTTAATCTAGCAGTTGTAGTCAACATTTTGCTCTAGTAGTTTTTTTTCGCTTTGCGTGAAAAGGTTAAACGGTAAGTATTTCGCGACTAAAGAAAACGTCATATGACTGCGACAATTTAAAAGGCGATTGAATCGCTTTGTAAATGTTCAATAATAATCTAAAACTTGCACTGAAAGTCAATTGACTGTTTAATATAAGTATCTAATACAAGCAATTTGAGCAAGGAATTTTGTAGGAAATCGGTATTGCTACTTAATTTTGGCAGTCAGTTGTATTGTATTCATAGAAAAACAAATAAAACACCTACTCAAAACTTACAGAGTAATCCTCTCATATGTAATCTAGTACCACAAACAGCGTCAAATTTACAAAATTTCAACATTATTGCTTATACAACTGAAATTCTTGATAAATAGTTATTATTCATTAGTATCATTGAGTAGTAATGCTTCCCCAAAATTCTCCCTTTGTTCTCTGGGTCTGTTATAAAACCGTTCAAAAACTGATGACGAAGTCCAAACCTGCTGCCTTTATAATTTCGGATGAACTAACTCCTTGTTTTTTAGTATGTGAATTAGCAGCTGCTCTGCAACTATGTTCTGAATATATATTAAGGTCAATGCCTGCACTTTTTAAAATCATCTTTATCCATTTGGCTATGGTAGCCTTAGTAACCTGCTGATAAGGTTTCACATAACTCAACAATAATTGTTTATTCTCTCCTCTCAATTCTTTGATTCTATTGACATATTCTTTCAAATTATCTACTGAAGAAAGTTTCCAGTCTAATGGAATTTTTAGCAAGTCAATCGACTCATGTTGTACCCGCCTTGATTGCTAATGAATTGTTATTCTAGATTTGTCTTCTAAATCCTGTATGCCATTGATGTCCAAGTGACCTAGTGCCTGGCATCTTTGTGCTTATGTCAAACTAAGTAGCATTGCTAATTATATAGTAAGATTCTTTAGATTAAGATGTTCTGTAAGTTCAAATGACTTAAAAAAATCCACAACGGTGCCGACATCCAAAACTGTTGAATATCTAAATAATGCTGGTATAAGTTCATAGACTCGTTTTAAAAACCCACATGCAATAGGATTTTTTCCAAATTTCCTATCATCGATTAATGGTTGAGTGCTCGATAACGTTGATTGGGCTGTGTTGAAAGCACTGCATCCTATTCCAGTTTCAAACATTTTTGCCAAGAACTCGATTGCGTCCTCTAAGCCCGGATTCAAAGACGACAATCCATTTTCATAGCAGTATTGCTCCCATTTATTAAAATAAAGGTTTTATTGCTTACTTGTACCTGTTCTCCATGAAACGCCATCAGAATTTAAGTATTTTGAGGCGAGAAATTATATTGACTTTGTCTTTCCATGACTAGTAACATATCATAAATTTTAGTTTGCACTCTAGTGGAAGTATTGCATCGGGAAGTTGTGGTGATTAAAGAAGTCTGTTGCTTGCTTTTAATATTATTGCAGGTTATTTTAGAAGTTTCCATACTTTGGGATTTCAGTTTTGTGTAGTCCATTCCGGCATAACCACTATCCCTTGTGCCTTGTCGCTGATCAGTACTATGAAATGACACTAAAAGGCGGGAAAGGATGTAATTTTAAGTTAGTCCATGCATCAGTTGCTGCTGCATATGGGTCTGGTCTAAATGAAACAGACTTAGGGAATTTTTTCTTCTCAATGCAAACAAGTCCACCTTAGGAATGAATGATGACTGTCGAAGTGCATTTTGAATTCTTGAGGACTTAGCATCCATTTTGAGGCATTATTTGTATTTCGTGATTCTGCAACTGCTATGAAATTGCATTTTCCAGGAACGCGTGCTGCACTTATCCATATATTCTTTTTAATACACCACTCTCATATTGTTGTACAAAGCGTATTGCATAAATCTGAATGATTTCCACCCATGTGGTATAAAATTCTGACCCCAGTCGTATTATCTAACTGAAGACGAATATGCACATTTGATTCGTTTTTTGGATATGTTTTTAATCCAAAATGTGCTACCATTAACTCCAAGTAATTAATGTTAGGTTCTTCCTCAACTTTGGACTATTAACCCTATGTTATTTTTCCCAAGAACTCAGCTCCTCGCCCTAAAAGAGACGCATCTGTGGTGATATAAAGGGATGGTGGTGCGCGTGAAATATTATTTTGTTCGTCATGAAGATTTATAATCCACCACTTCAGTTTTGACTTTGCTGCTTATGATAATGACCTTTTTGCGTCAAAATTTTTGCGTGTTTAGCTTAAGGGCAACAGTTTTATCACGATCTAGTTGTATGTATTAGAGTGGTCCATAACTAGTACCTTTCTGGAAAACTGGATTCTAATTTTCTCATTACCTGTGCTACTTTTCTAATGCTAGGGCAATGTGCACTTAATATATTTTGGCAAACTCTTATCAAACTTGTGATCTTTACATCTGTAAGCTTTACTTCTATGTCCATTAAGTATAAAATTAATCCCAATACAATAATTATTTGCAATGGCATAAATTGCGATTTAATTGGGTGAATTACCTATTTAAGCCTGATGAATAACATCATAGTGGCATAAATTTTTTTCAAGGCAAGTGATATGTTGTAATGAATTCATTTTGAAATGGAGATACTCCACATTTTCATTGAATTTTTTAACGTTTAAAACTATTCTATAGTTACCATCCTTTTTCGGCCTCAGAAAAATACTGGAAATTATTTCCCCGGTGCTTGGTTTGTAAACTTATCAATGATAATCTTTAACAACATTTCAGGTAGTATTTCCTTCCGATATTTGTGCTCATTTTTACAAAGTCTTTGCATTTTCCAATGCTGAAGCGGGCAATCTGTTAGTTCAATTCTAATCCCTTTGATATCTGACAATATTTGTTTGTCAGTAGTTAATTTTATCTATTCAGCCCAATAATATGCAACTTGACCTACTTGAAAACTTTAGCACAATAACCATAATGATTATTTTAATGTAGGAATAAACCCTTAAATGATCTTACATTTTCGTATTTACTTTAAAGCTTTAATTATCTTCTCTCGCTCTTCATTGAACGTTTTCCTATTGCCTGAATGACTTCGGCTTCCCCAACAACATCTTGTCCTCTACCTCTGTTGAAACGATTTTAATATGTGGTATAGTTCGGACATTTTTCTATGTTGTAGCCGTAAGGTTTGTCTTTAAGCTCTGTCCGCCTTTTATGCGAGAAATTTGTCAAATTTCGGGTAATTGTAGTGGCCTCTTTCGCATCGTCCAAATTTTTGTTTAGGTCTTCTCCAAACAATAATTGCCCGTTAGGGAGATCTGCTTTACCGAGAGATGCGTATTCTTGGCGAAGGGCAAAACGTATTTATTCTCGACGTAGTCTGGAGAAATTAGCATTCGCGTTTCCCAACGTCGATATACCGTCAACCACATGCGAGGCTAAGTTTTTATTCGTAACACCAGTGGTGTTGGGTAACAATAGCTTGTGTGAAATATCGTTATTGCCATTTTGGGAATTGTTTGCATGAGAATACCTCATTGAAATACATTTTTCGTTTGACTAAAGATAAACGAGACCAAATTTCATTGTTTACTTTGGTTCGTATTAACTGGGAGATGTTTTCAGGTCAATGATATCGATTGGTAAGTGTTTCGATCTTATCAGGCGTAAGTTTTGCCCCCATCGTTTCTCAACAATGTCTGCCAGTTGTTTCTGAATGGGTGGGCCTGTTGTCTCCTCTTCGTCAGGGAAACCAGTGAGTTTTTTCAGATTTAAAATTTCAGCTTTTTGTCGACTGTTGTCGCTTTGCGTTTCAGATGGAGCTCGGTGAGCCTTAAAGTTTTGCTCCCTTCGCCCTTGGCGTAAACACTCATTTGCTCATCTTCTGATTTAGTTGAAGTATAATTTAAAAAGGTTTCTTGCGTGCTTTTTTTTCAGAAAAATCGTCAATAAACTCTACAAAATTGAGTGCATTTAAAGTTTCATGCTCGATGCTCATAAGCGATATTTTGCTAACTCAGTCCCCACCCAATGTGCTTCTCAAATTGTTTTTATGCATTTGAATTTAGAGAAAGATCTCTCTTCGCATCCATTTGAAACCATCATACAGAGGTATATCCGAAGTGTGATGTTCACATTTGCCAATGTTTGTATCCTGTCATTTTTATGTAATAATAAAAACGTACAAAGTTCATTTGTGTCCGTTTACGCGAAACGATGTCCATGGTTGACTAATTTGTCTCTGAAATTTAACAGCTAATGATCTGCCGTGGGCAGAAACTTTGAAATTAAAAAAATTATTAACAATAAATGCATTGTTTCAATACTTCGATTCCATAACATTATAGTTATATCATAACATAATATATCTTAAAATGTTAAAAGTAAACAAAATAAATTCTAAATTTCCTGCAAGCGTTGAGTTAAAGTATAGTAATAGTTAATTGTTTCAATGAAATGTTAAAAAACATTTGACTGCTACGGCCACCCCCCTAGAACCCGAATATCTGCATGACCCTGGCTGTAGCCCAGTTACTCCCCCGTGAGCCACTTCTTCAACAGGAATGACCATTCTCAAATTATTCACAGTGTTTAAGTATTTAAAGTGCTACTGAAGTGAAATTTTCATATCTCGTTTTTTGAAACAAACATTTTCTCTATACTTTGCTAATCATTTTGAGCTGTCACAAACTGAAATTGGTCAACGGAAATGGATCGAAATTTGCTGTCACACATGGCTTTTTTTATTGTTTTGATGCGAATTTGACTTTCGTTTTGGTCCTTCAGAAGTAAGCCAACATTCTTCAAGACACTACCATATGTCATGACGGTGTACACTTCCGAAAGAGTAACACAGCTGATTTATTCAACGCTACCATCAAATACTAGTTTATGTAAATAGACCCAACCTCTACAACAACGGTGTTTAATGGAATCAGTCAGCAGTTAAGTACGACACAAGCTACATGCAAACCTATAAAACAAATAGTCTTTTATTGCATTTACGTACCACGACATGCACAAAAAATAAAATTTTAAAATTTGTCTAGAGTTCTAAATGCATTTATCAATTTGCCACTTATCTAACTAAATGGTCCCTTCAGATATCTGCGTCTTCATCGACCTAGAATTCTCTCCTACTGCGTTCGTTGGAGGTTCATTCTAGTACGGATTAACTATTGAGTTAGCCTCAATTGTATCCTCCTCGCTTGGAAGTCGAAAGTAAGTTTCTATTTGCTACATCAGAGTTTTCAGTATTCGAACTTTGCTCGGTTTCAATGCTTAAGGACTCATATTTTATTGCAAATATGCGAAAAACATCGAAAAAATACTAATACATCAACACTAATACTTTGACGTCCGTCGATTTAAGTACGTCACATCAGTATAACATTTCAGAATTAAAGTTAGCACGCATAACGCAAATTTGAGCAAAAATTTCTTGATGATGCCGTCAAACAATTATTATAAAAGTCATACCAACGTAATCAAGAATCATTGACCAATTTGATTATGGAAAAAATCCACACCAAAAATTTCACTTCAGTAGCACTTTAAAAGGTCGAAAAGACAACATAACAACAAAAGCGACTTAATTGTGCCAAAGCTTAGTTAAGTCAACCAGAACTATAATTTAAGACAGCGATTTATTTTCAGGACCACATTGTGTTAAAAATACTTGTAATGGAGCATATAAACATTATATTGGTTTTCCTTTCATGCCGTTTTACTAGGACTTTAAATTGGGATCTAGTTAAGGACCATTCTTTACATGAATTTTCAATCGCTTTTTAAAATTCGGAAAGATGGGGAAGCCAGTGACCGAAAATTGATCTTAAGCATCTAACAACACATTTTTAAGGCAACAGATAGGGTATTATGATAATTACAGAACAACTTTTTGCCTCCAACTTATTTGTATGATGACGTTGTAAGTGAGCCGTTGACTCCACCGCACTTGGCAATGAGGCGGAGGTATTTATCATAGCTAGACCATGTAGTTAAGGAAGAAATATTGTAAGAAAAGTTATAAATAATTGAGTAAGAAGAAACTGTACTTTTGGATCGAAATGTGTATAGACAGTATTTGCTTCTATTATGGAAGCTTCATAAAGATAAATTGGTTTAAACGTAGCCGAAATAAGTGATGCCGTGGTTAATAACAAATAAAATGTTAACAATAGGTGTCATGGATTAATTAGGTTATGTGCAATATAATGTATTTAGAAGAGCAAAGGTAAGTTTGCTTGATAATGAAAAAATAGTTTATCCTACTGCGTTTAGCTTCAATGAGGGAAGATGACAGAAGAAAATAAAAGGAGTCGAACGTAGTCAGAAAAGAAAAAAGCCGTTGCTATTGGCTCTGTGTGGAAAAGAAAAAGCATTTGACTGACTACTCCCACTTAATATGGTGGGTAGTGTTTACTAAAAGGTAATGATCGTACGTAATATATAATTGCCTGATATCAAACATAATAAAGTATATTTAAAAAGAAAATAGTAATCTTAAAGAAATTGTTGTTAAAAAGTAAAAACAAGGGAGACTTTGTTGTTGTAAAAAACCTAAATTAAACCTGTTTTGAAAATAACAGATACCATTGTGAATAATCAAAATAATCACGTAATATTTCTTAAAAAAACTGTTTGTCACTAAACACAATACTTCTAAGAACTTAGTCTTTAAACTAAAAAAAGATGTATTTTGACAGACTACTCACCTGACGTCAACGACTGGTAATAAATGAGAATAAAATCACACGACACTTATACCGATAAGATAAAGTTAACGTTTAAATAGTGAGTTGACACTTACATAAAAGAAAAAATCAAATATTTCAGTGGGCAGGATTAGTCAACTTAATTTGTACAAACTTCATGTTTTGTACAACTGTAAATTCAAAAGACATTTTTAACACATATAAAACTATAGAGATTAGCATAATACAGGTTAGTAGAGTGAATGCTATTCGAAAGATGTCTTTCATTCGCAAGACAACAAATCAATTTTTAAATCGTACAATTATATAAAAGCTAACATATGCTGCTTTGTCCGAACACCAAAACTTTCTGAAGTATAACCTAACTTTAGCAAAATATGTAATAAAAGTTATATTTGTTCCATTTTTGGGGTGGGGTGATGAGAGATATTCTGGAACTTTGCAGGATGTTTCAATGACAAATTTCAAAGCAACGTTTGAACCTTGTTGACAAACAATCAAAATAGAAAAATGATATATAAGTGAAGAAGTTGCAACAAACATAAACAAATTAATAAACGAATCTGCAATCTGCAATTTCTTTCCGAGCCATTTAATAAATAATGTCATCTTAAGGTGCTTAAAAGCACCATTAGCACTACCACTCAAGTAGCCCCCATTCCCCTTCCACGTATAACTCTCGATACTATGCCAAATGACGTATATCTTGATTTTGAGCAAGCAGCTGCTGTTTTCCCATGGTTTTAACTTAGCGAAATTTTGGAAGTAATGATGTAGTTAAAGTAGCTCTATATGTGATTTGTATGACTATGCTTCTTTAATGATTTACTGCTGGTGTCTACTAATATTTCATATAATTAGCTTACAGGTACAAAACTTGGCTAGTTGACCCAAATTTTGTGAGAATCCTTCAAATTAAATTTGCTTTACAGATTGAAATTCGTGATGAATGATTAAAAAAGAATATGGTAATTTCTGCATTTTTTCAACATTGTCAAGCGACGTTTTTCGACTTAGTTAAGATCAGCTATTGATTGTGCTATTTAAAATAACATCTTTTACAGTTCTGACAAACGTGGATTATGCTACACATTTTACAGTGTTATGGCTCTTAGTAAGTTAGAAATTACGTTTGTGCAGCATTAACGCTTTTTATGGCAAAACAAAACATTTTCTCTTTACTATAGATGAAAGCCTATTTTAAAACCTAAAGATTTTTGCTCGTACTCACCATAAAGTTATATAATAAGTCATGTTAGCCTCATGAAAGTCAATCAAAGCAATTATTCTATGATATCTGTCTGATACTTGTATCATTTATGGGTCCGTGAACTTCTTTTAACAATTTCCGAATTAACTCATCTTGAAATGCAGAACCTGAAAAATATCATTGAAAGATAGCACAAATAAGTAATAATAAATTAATGTATAACGTTATGATAGGGTTGTTGGAAGCTGTTGTGATGTCAGAAGAGGGCTTTTAAGCTTTCTCTCGTTTTCTCGAAAGAAAGACTGCTATCTCTAACATACATGGTCCCAAAATTTTAGTAAAATGAGAATATTTAACAAAAAGATAACACTTAAATGTTGTCTATACAGTTATAGATACACGGGTATAACGTCATATGTGATAAATTCTCTCCGGTGGCTCGTGGCTACTTTTTTAAATTTTTATCGCAATTGACGTTTTACCCGTGTATCTATGACTGTATAGACAACAGTTAAATGTGATCTATTTGTTTTATATAAGAAAATCGAAAATATTCCCAAATTAAACGGTCAAACAATTTGTTTTCTTTGTTCCCAAACACTTGGAACATTGAAAAGTTTTGATTTTGCAAATATCACTCTTACGTGACTTATAGGCTAAGAAAATAAGCTAGTAATGGTAGATCAATTTTGTTGGAATTTTGCTTTTGAAGACGAAGCACAAAGATTATTTCTTTTTATCTTGTATTTTGCGCCATTTTGCTAGGTTGGTTTTAAACATGATTTATAAATGTAGTGATTTAACAAACTGCTGTTTATACTTCATCTGACACTTTCGCTATTATTCATAAATTTAAATGTTTTTAAAATCCGTTGAAATATTTCTTTAAAGTCAAATTTTTTTTTTAATCAAGGAAGAAATTTATCACAATTGTTCACGCCAAGCAGCACAATGCATCAAAAAAGGATGTTAAAATTATGCAAACTTCAGGACTCTGCATTTGAAAATTGTCTTTTTTCTTGGACGTTTTCAATAGAGTATTAAAAAAACGAGTAAAAAAATCGTAAGAGAAACTTGAAATCAACTGGCAAGCACAATCATTACAGATTTTATTGCATGATGTCTTCAATTTCAAATACTGAACTATTGTCTATGCGATTTATAACTAATTTGATTCAATCGTACAAAACGAGTTTTACTTCGATATTTCCGTAAAAAATTTTTCAATTTCAATTGTTATTTATATATTGGGCTACGTTTAATTTTAACATATTGATTTCGTATCAAAATTTATGAATAACAAAAAAAATCAAAACTTTCATGAGGTCCATGGTTATCATTGTCAAAATATCATCCCAAGGAAAGTCCTTTGCTTAAAGCCATCGACATGAGTAACACTATCAATGACATTTTGTAAATTTTATATCCAATTAAATGCGACATGCGCTTGATTAGTCTTTTTTTTTAATCAGAGACCTGTATAAGAGTATACATGCATTTGATTTACCAGAAAAAATCGCAGGTGTTCTCATTAAAATAATGACGAAGAGCAACGTGGCACGTGTGCCATTTAAACCCTAGTGCAAGAGGAAAGCAATTTGGGCTAATTCCATGGTGACATCTGATATATATAGAATAATAGCAATTATTTCCATATTTAATTTCATTGGTTTAATCTTCATTTGAGGTTTACTATTTCGTGCTTGGAAATTGATCATGGCCTATTCTAAGAAGTTCTTTACGTTTTTGGGCATGTACTCCGACTCTCTAACTAAAGGTTTTACAAAACTTTAAGCTTGTTAGCAAGCGATATTATTATCCTGGTATCAGTGTTATCAATTAATTGGACAAGATATTCTTTGAATCATACTAAACATGTATTCATTGTTCTGAGACATTTGTACATGTAATCAAGATTTTTAACAATTTAAGGGTTATGAGTTGTGAATGCCCTCTACTTTGATCCACGCATGACAGTTTTTATTCTGTCATATCACAAATATTTCTTGTTCTGCGTAAGTGACAGACTTTTTTAGTCATTGAAATATGCAAGATTTGTGAGATGTGTGTTTGAAGTGGTTTACCACCATTCTTAAAATTTTATGCCTTGTCTTTCTGGTGAAACATGTACAACAGAAAGCCAGCAACAGTCTAATATATATCGGAAAGCTATCAACACATCAAAAAGGGTGCTGCAAGCCTTCAGATATTTTTCCTAGTTGAAATTATGCAAAAATGCTTCTGTGATTATATAGACCAAAACCTACTGATAAAGCTCTATTGAAAAAGATTTTAATGTAAGAGAAACAGAATTAACGCGAAATTTTGCACTGGTATTTGGCAAAAAACTATCCTCTACTCGATTCCGTTGAGAGTGTCTTGTATCAAAAGTAGTTCAGCCTAGCAATCGCCATAAGCAATCAAATTTTGTAATTTTAATTTAAAGGCATTTCTTTTATTGTTTCGGAATCCCCTTATCTGGCAATACTTATAATGACGTTTAGTTGCCGTAAACGATCAATTATTACACGCTTATCCATGACAAAAGGCAACATCATCTCGAAATAAGTAGTATACAAAGCGTCGTTTCTAGCACACTTCACAGTTTGAGAAGGAGTATACACAAATCTAAGCCCCCCAGCCCTAATTCGGGCAAAGAGTAATTATTATTATTATTATTATTTACATTTATTGAAACACGGTAGTATCTTAACTTCGATCCTAAAATACAACAACATATAAAAATAAAAAAGTTGATTTTCAGATAGCCATGTGATAAATTAAAAAGCATACTACATCTAGGTATAAAATAAACAAACAAAAAAAGCAAAGTATGAGCTATATAAAAATAAAAATATTAAATCTGTAAAGTTTATGTATGCAATGGATATTTTCTTTTATCTTCAACGTTATTCCAAGCTTCTGCATCTCTACATGCTACGTTTTAAGGCATTTTTTTTGGTTTTGCACAATAGTAAGCAAAAAGTAAGCACATAGTGTAATTATGCTAGTGTAATTACAAGGAGCACAAAACACAAGACAGCAAAGGTCAAACCCTGGACAACGGCAAGTGCCAAAGACGGCCGGCCCACTCCCCGCGGACGCCCGGCCGGCCATCGGGGGTCTATTAGTTCTGATGTGATAATTAGTTAGTTACTACTAGTCGAGAGAGTTCCCCTCGAGGACCCAGTCCAGCATGCGAAGGTAGGGATCTACTCGTTCCCGCGCAAGCACAACTTGCCGTTGCAGTTCCTCGGGATCAGCCCGGAGGAAGCGGTGAGGCCACCTCCTAGATCTCATCAGCTCCTCAACTAGCTTTTCTCGGTGCCCAGGCAACTAGACATGCTTACATAGCCATTCCACATCCCCGCCACTGTCGTCAAACAAGTGGCAAACGAATTTCATAGCTTTGCCAGCCAACCACGCATGATTATGCCGCCGAGCATTGAAATGCTCGGCTAGATTCGTGATGCTCATAGCGCCAGTTTGACATGCCAAACACTCCATACAACCGACGCAATTTCATACACACCATTTATTCAACTACTGGTTTTCCCTTGCAAACAAAAGAGATGTTCACCGCAGTAATTTATTATTATCACAGCTTCGGTCTGTAGCCCTGGCGTGGGTGGGGGGATGAAAACTGTCACACCAAGATGATGCAACACTGTCAATGGCGCACAAAGTTTATGTTTAGCGTGAATCGCCATCTGCTACTAAACGCTGCATTTTTTTAGAGCGTCCAAGCGCCCGAAAGGGGACATACACAGAGGTCAGGCACCTCATCAAACTAATAAACCAGACCCTGGCCAGTGCCGTTCATGACAGTATAGTCTTCAGCTACGTGCGGGCTCAGAGCCGAGTTCAGGTCAGGGTGACGTCTGGTAAGACCTTGAATATGAAAAAAGATAGCCTCTCCCACATCCTCTGTTTAGGCGAGATTGCGGTAGGTAAATTGTGGGATGACGCAGGGGGCTCCTCCGGAGTCGTTAAAAACCTTCCTTATGAAATCTGCGGCAGTCCTCCTTTACACGAATCTGATATACCCCACTGTGGAGTATGAGGACAACTCTGACAGCCGGGTCCTCAAGACCTTTCTCGAGCAGACACTCGACGGCATTAACAATTATGTTTTTGCTAAGCCCAACTTGCGGCGTCTACTCCCCTACCAACAAGTTAACGAAGTGTCCTTTTGGTTGAAATTCAACACTGGAGAGTACATTTCCAAAGGGTATCCGATCTTTCTGGATCTAAGAACCGTTGATAT
Source organism: Xenia sp. Carnegie-2017 (assembly GCF_021976095.1). Classification (NCBI taxonomy): domain Eukaryota; kingdom Metazoa; phylum Cnidaria; class Anthozoa; order Malacalcyonacea; family Xeniidae; genus Xenia; species Xenia sp. Carnegie-2017. The sequence continues at coordinate 9,557,703 of NW_025813526.1, forward strand.
CCATTAATTTTAATCAGAGTTTTAATGTGACAAAAGATGATATAAACAACGTATCAAGCTAATGATGGGTCATCTGAAGGAGCTTTGGGTTGCCTGCCATGGTGTTGCTGCAGCAGCTCGCCACGATTTCAATGGTGAAGGTCTGCGAGGTTTCTCACTTCTAGAGTTCGGCGATATTGCCGATGTCTCGCTGTAGGGATGGAGAGCAATGTCTCGGGAAGCGTTCGTCGACATGGGGAAGAAGAACCTACCGTGTGCGATGCGGGAAAAAGGCGGCATTGATCATTTCGACCAATGCTCACTTACTGTAGAGCCGCTCCAATACCTCGAGAATGTTTACAGGCGCATCATGGAGAACTGTTTTACGCTGGCAAGCAGCCCCCTTGTGCTTTACTTAGACTCTTGCTGTGCTTCATGTAATTATGCTTATAATTAGAGTGTAAGGATTGGAAGATGATTAACCGCTCTCGAGCGTTGACATCGAACGCCTCTTGAAGGCCGAGCGAGCCTGACGACGGTTCGTTGGGGTCTGTAGCTACGACAGCCTACCACATCTCTACGATGGGCAGTTTTGCATCAGCAACACGGACAACATCTACTACCTCCATGATCAGGTCGAAGGGGGGCACCACTGGTTAACTCTTTGTTGTACTGGAACGCATGTGCTTGTCTTTGATAACTTTAAGCGTGCGCTCGCTTAAATAGAGGAAGCATATACATAGCCCCAGCTGCGAAGATATTTTCTGGAGGCATTTCCCGAGGGGGTCATGGTAACGAATACGTTTGCAGTGCAGATTCGAGCAACGGCTGTCTGCGGCCGCTATGCTGTCCTGGCTGTTTATAGAAGAGGGTTCTGTAGAGGGGCTTTTAAAAAGAATAAGGGGGGGGGGAGGGTGTTGGGCGAAGACAATCTACCCAATGATCAGAAGGTGCTCGACCTTGTGCCCCTGACCACAGGCGGTGGTTCTGAGGATTTTAAAGCTGAAGAGAAGCCGCCTACGATACTTAGTGTAAAAGTCGTCGCCTCGACAAAGCATGGTCACGTTTCTACGGACGGAAGCGTTGCAGAGTTGTACTACAGTCCTGCGGGGTAGTGGCGTGGCCTTGCTTCTATCCCAAAGCTGGCTAAAGAGGCTGGCGTCGGCGAGGATAAGGCATGGCTAACAAAACAGGCCATTTGGCAGATCTAATTGCCGCACCAGCGCGAAGTGCTATCCCCCGACATAAGTTTGACATTAGCCTCCCCCCCCAAATAAGGTCCACCAAGCCGATCTCTTGTACCTGCCTCACGATCGAGTCGGAAGACCCATATTCAAATACGCATTGATGGTCGTCGACGTGACAAGTCGGTATAAAGAGGCCCAGGCGATCACAGACAAGAAAGTGACCCCGGTTGGGAAGGCGGTAGAGTCTATTTAAGCCCGTGGCCTCTTGTGGCCAGTTAGATAAAAAGCCAAAACTCTGCGAGAAAATGAGTCTGCTACATAACATAACTTATTATTTATAAATGATTATCATTTGCCAAACAGGAACGATAACAATAAAACATTATGTATAGTTCTATAGTAAATACTATTACTCTACTACTACTAGATCATTTGCATTCTACAACAGCTTATTTTTTTATTATCATCTGATAAAACGTCGGCTTATAATCTGAACTGTGGGATCATTTACATTGTGCAAAGCCCTCGCTTTAAAAGATTAAACACATTGATTGAAGATTATTTGCAATCGGCACGTAATTGTCAGAAAGAAAGTGCTTTTACTATTTTGTTAGAAAATGTAGCTACAAATCATACGGCCTCATACGATATTATACATTTTATTCTCTAATTCGACACAAACGAGTTTGAAAGACAATGAACTTTTGATAATCTTGAATTTTTAATCAAAAAATAGTTTTCAGTCAAAATAATTATGAATTTGTTGTTGCTTTAAATTATGTGAATAAATAAGGTCTTTTAGGAAAGGCTAAAACGATTTCAGACGACTGGCATAGAGTAAAAAGCACGCTTTAAAAATCTTTGACATTACATAACAACCATAACATATTGCTTGTATTTACTTTATTATGATCAATGTGGCTCATTTGTACAAAATTTATACATTTCCATCATTAAAGTTTGTATTTGTAACGTAATTAACACAATTAAAGGTTGTGTTTGCGAAAATAAATGACGATTGGAGCAGTAGAAACTTACATAGGCGATGTTAAATTTTGCATCCCGCCACACGTCACACCGCTTTATATAGTTGAGACAAGACGCTCATTCGAGACGCTCATTCGTCAACAATAAAACATTATGTATAGTTGTATAGTAAATATAATTTTCATTCTACAACAGCTTATGTTTTCATTATCATCCGATAAAACGTCGGCTTATAATCTGAACTAATTTAATCATCCCTTGTCTTCACTGAGTTGAGTAAAATTATGTACAAAATTCGTCTTAAACTCAAAGAGGTAAAATAGAATACAGATTCAGAAAACGCACATGATGAACAACACTAATACTAAAGAAGAAATTTCATTAAACGACTTTAAATATTTGTAAAAAAAGGACCATATTTGTCTCAGCTTAAGTCATAGTCTATATCATTATACATTATTGTTCATGAATAAATTACAATTCCAGTCTATGATTTGACTCCTCAACTTTTGTGTTAGTCTTGAGTAACATCAGCACGATTTTACTTGACAAAAATTTGTTGTAAGGGTGTGACCTCTGCTTCTTTTATCAGCTTCTTTTTTCTAGTTTGATTATTTTCAGCAGACTTGTGGTGTTCCAGCCATTGCTGCGCAGCTGAACTTGCCTCCCAGAATTGTGCTGGCGGATCATTGATGCTTATGAACATTAAGGACGATAAATGAGAAACAGACATGCTTGAGCATGACTTCAAACAAATTATGTTCATTTGTCAAAATGCCCTCTCTGCCTCTGCACTGCTTATTCACACAATTTGAAGCAATCCTTTTAGTAGCCGTTCCTCAATAAGCGATGGGGTGTTTCGAGAATCACTGAAAATTTATCGATACGATGCAATCATGCCTGTCGTATCTATTTTAAATCTTTCACAAAGTGACATGATATGTTGCTCCCTTTTAGCCTTGGAGCCTTCTCCCCCCATGACCATTTTTCTGGATAGAGAGATTCACTTTGGTTTAATAAAATCTTCTCAGATGAATCAATCATCCTTTTTTGGAGGTCATCAATCAAACCCTGCGAAATTTGCTTTCGATTAAATGATTTGTATCCAGTTCGAGACTGAAATGACTTTAACTCCCGGCCTTCAAGCTCCACTGATGAATCGTAAATGTTCCTAAATTCATATTTTGTTTCCAAAGAGTCTTTTATCTTTTCCAGCGCGTTTATCGTCCATTGCAAATGGTCAGTTGCTTTAAGAAGAATGGTGCAGTCCTTCTATAGTGATTCAGACAATATTGAAAGCTGCCCAATTCAGTCTTTAGTAATGGTTACGTCTTTAACAAACTCTATCGTCTTCATTCGTTTTACTAATCCAGCATAGGTTGCTTTGTGCTTGTCTTGAGACTGTGAATATGTGTTGAAATGCTTATACACAGTTAGATAATATCTCCAAAAAGATTCCCATTCTCATAGTCCGAGTATAGTCTGTTTTCTATAGCAACATAATAGGCAGTTCTGAGGCATTTTTCAGTTGTTAATTGAAATTGTGCAACAGATAAGCCAGTTGACCTTTGGTTTGTCTCTTTTCCTGTTCATTGAGAATTTTGGTTGCAATTACTTGAGCAGTGCCATTTACATGCTTGGCAATTTTTTTTCTTAGGTATTTTTGCGCTGCTGTCGTTTCGAGACTCGTTGTTTTGCATGGAACAACAGTACTCGTTGTTTAGCATGCCGTCCAAGATTGTTAACGTTTCTACAATCCCGACAGCCAAGTTTTCCATTTGAAAATATAATCCGTTGTTATGCAAAACTAAATTATTCTTGTTGCCTAACAGACCAACAGGAGGGGCGATGGAATGAATAGATGGAGATAAATGTTCCCTTGAGTTTGGAAATTCATTGAAGGCACTATTTACCGTTGGTTCCTGTGTGTTTTCATCAAACTTCCTCAGCTCGGTCTCTTTTTCGGAGTTGTTGCTGTCGTTGTTTTCAACCATTGCCAGATGCTTGCCTCCTGCTTTGGCTCCAGCTTTTGAAACGTGGAAAACATCGTAATTTATTTTATTGTGTTTGTTGAACTGTTAGATTTTTGCGAGATACAAGTTTCAGCTTGCACATCTATGTCTTCATTTAAATGTTCAAATGGTTTTTCTTTGGTTTTCTTTGCCTTTGGCACGAAAGTCTAACAGAGATGCATGCTTTACTTTTTGACATATTCACAGTGTTGATTTAAGCAGTCATTATTTTGCAGTAATTATTTGTTGGTTACCTGCACCCACGCAACTTTATAATCATAAGCAGCCATGATCAGTCCTTCGTGTAAGTTTTAATCTATGTTATTCTGTTTGAAACCTACACAGCGTAAATGGATGATAGCGGCATTATCATGTGAAACACTAAGACAAGAAAAATTACCGACTTATCATAAACGTAATTTTAATAATTTTGATTGTACTTCATGAAAATATAGTCAAGTTGTTGTCAATATTGCCCTTTTAAAATTACCATTTCAATGGTAGATGGGGGGTGCCCCCACAGAACTTGAAGAAGGGGGTTCCTCACCCATATGCCCCCCCTACTTTTACAGCACTGGCTTTCAAGAGATTGTGTACTAGTATATGACTTGTCTCCCATGTTTTTGCTTTCCACTGTATAGTGATCTGGTGCGACTTATTGAGTCTAATCATGCGAACCATGATTCTCGCGACATCGCCTAAAAAGTTGAAAATTTTCATTTTTCAAAGCATGTGCGCCAATCTCTGCGGCGAACGAGAGACGCCAATGACTTAGTTTATAAAGCATGGTCAAAAGTGTACGCTCCGCGCGCTTAGCAATGAGACTGTATTGGAAATTGTTTTCAGTCGCAGGACCGAAATCAAAAGGCTGCCAGAAAGGCGCACACAGGGTACTTGCCAGCTCGTGCAAGCACTTTTTCACATTTACCACTTGCGCACTTTTGAGCATGCGCTATAAACTAAGTCATTGGCGTCTCTCGTTCGCCGCGGAGATTGGCGCACATGTCTCAAGCGCTTTCTCACATCAAAATCTCAGTTTATGATATATTCTGTAGTAAAATTTGTTTATTTTACGCAAATTTTGAAGCCACCGCCGCCGTTACTAAGAAACCAACACATCGAAAGCATTGAGCTCTATAAGACCTGGAGGGGAAAAGGGGCCTGGACCCAGTGGTCAAAAACATGATGGTAATGGCGGATTTTGGTGGTCAAAACTTCCACTTTGAAAATTTTAACCCTCCTGATTTTCTATACGAACGATACCAAGTGAGAAAAAACAATTACGCTACCGACAGCATATCATGTGAAAATAATGCTTCAGCATTGCATGAAAACACAGTACACACACATCAAGATAAAGAAAATCGACGGTAGAGAAAAGAATATGTTGGCTGCAACCTTTAAGTTATTTTATGCATTTTAACCTTTTAAAAGTGAAAATCAAACGGCATTCTTTAGTAGACCTGTCAATCTCGTCAAACTTATACATTATTTCATGCTTCTGCGTGTTTACTGTTTGTAAACAGTTTGGTGCAACTATTTTTCTTGCTCAAATGGATAAATCTGTGTTAAAACGCTCCTAAGGAAGCGCTTCAGTTCTACGACATAAGTCAACTGAAAATTTACCATTGATAAGTATCATAAGTGTATTGTCATTACCTGATAAATCGAATGAAAACTCATAAAGAAAGTATGTTGAACTAGAAGAACTACAAAAAAGAAAAAAAATTCAAAACACCATGATACTGTTTGTTGGAAATTTGTATTTACTAAACTGCTTGCCAGAACCTTACATCTATTACTGAACAGAACTACATTAATTTCCCATTGAAATTACAAACTTGGAAACTAAAGTGCATTAGTTTCTCTGACAAAAACACTCTGTCTATCGCTGCATGAAGGCAAAATAGGTAATTGACAGTGTAGGCGAAGAAATTTATCAAGTTCTATAGATATTATTGTGTATTACTTACAGTCTTTTGGAATTGTGTAATGTATGTCAAGAACAAGATATAATTTTTCAAAAATGCTAACCCCTTCGAGCACTACTACTTTTCTGTTTTGCTTGAACAATTTACAGCTACCAATGCTAATTATATGTACAAATTAACAATTGGGAATTAAATGCTAAACAACTTGATAAATCTTTGTATTTTCCATCAAGCCATTTGAATTTGTTTCTTTTATCTCTTGGTAAAAAAATATTAATGAAAGACTTACAAATCAAGTTTCTCAAAAATAGTATTTTGTACAAAGAAACTAATCATAATTGGAAAGGTCACATATTGAAGACAGACTTTGCTTCTTTGACTAGGTTGCTTGACCATGAGCAAATTTAAAGTTGTTTACAATTTGTAGAAAGAATTCTTTTTATTGATTTGTACTTATTCTTCACAAGACACAAAGAATTTCTTTGCCATCTATTTCGCTTCTTCTACATTCAACTTCATTGTAACCAATGCATCCGATGTGAATTTGTGGATCACCTGGAATCATACCAAGTATGGACTTGGTGACATGAGACAATATGTTTAATTTTTCATAAATATTAATGATAAGCTATTGTTGAACAAAAATTTCAAGGTAGGAGTAAATCTTGGCACATTGTTCAACACACTTCTTTTATCTTTGTTTTGAAGTATTAAACTGTTTACTATAACAAAGAATACTTCATTTACAGAAACAGTAAGTAGTACTTTAAAACTGTTTGCATAAATCCAACTTTCCAAACCCATTATAATTGTTTACTCTATACAGTCAGTCAAATTGAGCAGCAAGCAGTTTAATAGTTATCTTTATTATACGACATATACCATAGTTCTCAATAACTTTGCATGGCACTGCATTCAACTTCAACACAACTCTGTTGTAAAGTTTCCCTTCATCTTTTAAAAAAAATATGAACAATTTCTTCCCCATTTTTGGAGGTAAACTCAATTCAAATCAGGAGAGTTTAGCTTGATCATAATACAAGATGGATGCAAAACTCGAAAAATATTGGCTGCTTCGCCTCGTCTGGCGAGCGATAAAGGGAAGAACAAACAAGACTGGACAAAAAGAACTTTAAATTAAAATTTAGTAGTGGAAACACTCTTCAAATATCGTGTTAAAAACAAAATATTAAAACTAATACTGTGCTACTTACCGGTGTCATGAAATGTTTCCTTTTCTGTCGCTATTTCAGCATACGCAAACGAAGGAAGTTTGCACATTGTTTAATAAATAAAATTTTAAAAAAGTGTTTATGTTAGGAAAATAGTTTTGATATTTTCTATACTCTTAATCGTGGTTGTCAAATCAGGTTGGGCGACAAAAATTTTATTTCACGAGCCCGCGTCTCTCTGCTGACTTTGACCACCAAAATCCGCCATGTTTTTTACCACGCGGTGGTCAAAAACATGGCGTTTCTTTACGTCATGTCGTATCAAAAACGAAGAAAGTCCACAAAATCGCAGTCATCAAGCGTCTTGGACAAATAAGCCTTCATCATGCAACATTTTTTTGCATCCGAAAGCTTTCACCAGGTAAACAAATTTACTGACTGTATTAAATATACTAAAAGTATATTTCTCGAGTTTTCCCACCTAGTTGCCAAGTGATTAAATAGCAAAAACCGCTTTTTTCCTTGTTTCGCTCGTTTAAATTTGAGCTTATCCTGCTGATAGTTAAACGCTAAGCTAAACGGCGTTCGTGCAACGCAATTTTAACCATCGTTTAACTATCCAATGGATAAGGAGTTTATACGGTTTATAGCGGCTAATTAACGTCGTTTAGTTTAGACGCCTTTCGTACAACCGGCGTATGATTCTTTTTTTCTTTGATATATTTAAGCGTCTTACAACGCCAAAATGTAAGTTTCATGATAATCAACCAACAACAAATTAGGTTTTTTTTATGGAAATGAGGAATGTGACTTAAGCCTTTTGTGTCAATGCAGCCGATCTGCGACAATCATTAAGCGAAATGGCTACCAACTTTTGAAAAATTGATCACATTCAGTGCCTGTTTAAAAATGGACTGAACAAACGATAATTTGCCGGTATGATTGATTTTTAAAATAATCGCCCCAGAAGTGACGAAATAAGTGTAGTCTAGTAAACTCCCTCGTATGGAGATGATATCCTTTATTTCTTCGCTTTGTCTATTGGGGTTATTTTTATTAAATACGGAAAAAACTTAGTAAATTTGTCGAACTGTTGATATGTCAATTGAATTATTGTATTTTTTAGGCGTTGATGACCGTAAGATAGCTAATACGTTATTCATCTACAATGAAATATCTTTTGAATCGTCGTCGAGTCATCTTTTGCTGTTTTGGGTTGTTAATTGTTTTCTATGCACTTAAACCACAGAGTTCAGTACCTCATCTTTTACCAATTGTCGCTAATGAAACTTTGTATTTTAATTTTAACTATTCTGCAAGTACTACAAAAAATTATACTAATCCTACAATTTCTCTTCTAATGAGAATGTCGGGGAACCGAATAGATCACAAAACAAGGTTTTACTGCATTATGCAAAAGACAATTTTAATTTTTTGGACAGGATGGCTGGGTAAGATGGTTCTGGTACTTAATGCAGAATCAAAGGAAGATTACACATTTGCTGCAACATTGCTAAATCAGACAACTGAGCATTTTCCAGATCATTCTTTTGAAACAAAATACGAAGCACTGCCAATTGATCCTACTCCTCTGAGATTTCGTGGCCAATTAAAGCCAAATGGCTACAACCGTCAGTTGTGGAGCAGTTTCTTCAAGGATCTTTACACAGATGATGATGTCATAGATTGGTTGGATAGTGATTCCCCCTTTCTTCTTCCAGTTACAATGTCGACTATTATGCCAAATGGAAGGGTCCGGATCCTCGGTACTGATTGTACAATGGATATGAGCTGGGTAAAATCATGGGCTAAACGTACACAGAACGCAATAGGATGGCCACAGGTAGCTGATTTTATGACATATTTCCCGGTGTACCTCTACCGCGACACCATTACCAACTGAAGAAACCACATCTTGAAAACGTTTCAGACAAATAACTTCGAAGAAGCTTTTAAAAATTTTTATCACACTGGAACTGGTAAACTCTCGGCAGTAAATGTAATCATCAGCTACGCTTGGTTCTTTGAGAATAGTCGCTACGAGTGGAAAATAGAATTGTGCAACAATTTAGAACAATTAAACAAACGCTTGCCCCACAGTCGAAAAATTATGAAAGAGAGCACTGTTGATGGAAGTCAATTCCTGAGTCAGCCACAGACTGCCTACCTTGGGCCACTGATTTCCAAAGACTTTTACGCTAGTCTCATTCCAATTTCTTATTGTTTGACGATAAAGTTCAGTAGGCAGGAAAACATGTGTAAAAAATATTCCTGGTCAGATGTAAAACAATTATTTAGTTTGTTTAAATCAGACATGCACAGTATTAGAGTTAAAAAGCAACACCCTTGTGTCGAAAAAAAACCCAGTATTGCATACATATCTTAAAACATCATATCAAAAAAGTTGGAGTCGAAATTAGAGAAAATAAGCGAAGAATGTCATGGCATGATGTTACCATAGTTAACTCTATCGCGAAAAGTACAGGTATAATTTGCCCGCCGCAACCATTGTAATTGGGTTAGGGTAATATTGTAATAAACACCGATGTAATTGGTTGAAATGATTACGTTTGATCATTTTCATCTATAATTTTATTAGAATATTTGCTTTTGGTGAAAGTTGATGCCTTTAGTTATAAGCAAAATTTGCTTAATTTTGTGGTCACCAGATCTTTGACGTTGCACTTTTTCTTCGTTATTGCAATGCACAATATTTACAATCAATGAAATATTGTCTGCATTATTGACATTCGTAGTATATGGCTATATACAGATGCCTATATAAATTTGGCGAATTAGGAAACTGGAATCTTTCAAAAACTACATTTCTTGGATTTTTTTGAAAAGTCTCATTAAAGAAAAAAAAGCTATACAAAAGCAAAAAAGTTTCTAATTTATTAAATTTATGCCTTGTTCTTCACTAATTTTCTGTATTCTTTGAAGTTACTGTAGGATAAATGTGCCTTTATGAGTTTTTTTTACTAATAAAATATTTAAAATTGACTTTATGGACGTAGAAGAAAAATATGTATATATTCTTGCAAGGATCAATCATCTGCCGTTTGGTAAGACTTTCAAAAGACTATAATTATTATGGAAACGCATGATGCACACAATAGATTTGGGAAAAAAATTAAAGGGAAGTTTATGTTCACTTCTTAAATGAAAAAATGGCTACAAAATTTCAGCATTTATAAACATGACTTATCGTTAAATAGGAGTTTGACCGTAACTCTATGAGTAATTGCAAGAGTTATTGGCAACGAAACAAAGGAGTTGTGGGAGATATGTCAAATCAAATCAAGGAAGCAGTTTACATCGCTACGAGTGAGCTAAACAGCGTTCATACATATAGGGCGGGTGAAATTAGATTTATACACCAAATTAATGTTAACTATCCTACCAATGTCGTAATGGGAGAGGATTTGATTTCTTCACTTTCTTTTACAATAAATCTTATTTACAGATAATCTTCAACTAACTGGTAATTCTTGTTTCATTTTTGAATTCTATTTCGTCATTGGACTAAGTTTTTACGGAGTCATGTGACAATGGAGCTATGTGACTTCAGAGTCATGTTACTGTGGAGTGTAATGACGACTTATATTATAAACACAAATTTATTAACATTTTTTTCAAATCGAAACATTGCCCATTGTTGTCCTCAGGTTTTTCCTGAGCAATATACTACAACGTGTCTCCTGCCACAAAACATGCAGTTTCCTTAGAGTGCAGACCGTGCAGTAAATAATTATGAGTATGTTGAAAACAGTTGAGAAAGTACTTGCTGCATATTGGTGACTCAATTTTATAATGTCCTATAAGGAATAATTCTGAATCGTAGTAAGCCTT